>NC_081207.1:10254371-10854371 GCF_902713425.1 Acipenser ruthenus | reverse complement strand
TCGCGGAGATTTATTTATATATTAAATTATTTTACACGTCAAAATGTTGTCAATCTTTAATCAAAATTATGTTTCCTGTAATATAATCTTATGACGTGCTGCATCCAGGCATCATATTAGTATGACAAGGTCGTATTTTTACATTTTAATATGAGTATAGCTGTAACTTTACTACAGTTTAGACGTGGCAAAACCGCCAGTTAAAAAAATAAATAGTACATACAGGACCTTGATCTGTCTGCATGTCTTATGTTTATGTAAAAAAAGTTCTAGGTTTAGGATTGTGGTTTTTAAATTGGGATAGTGTGAAGAAAATTAACCACAAATAGCCAGATGAAAGTTTTTTTTTTAGAAAGGAATTGTGTCGTGTACTGAGGTTGGGAATTAAAAAAAATCTCATGTTGTTTGCACACAATACATTAACATAAATTCTTCGTAAACGTGACAATTGTATTCCTTGCAGTAATATATAGTATTACTAAGGGATAAGATTTGTACTATGTAAAAAATAAATAAAAAAAGGACCCTGTCAAATCCTTTTGATAGGATAAATACAGAAATGGTAGATATGATTGCTCGTTATGTCTTACATGGTTGTTGCACTACAGGAATTTATAATGAGATATAAAAAAAAAGACATATATAATGAGGAAGAGAGATACTGTATATATGTGTATATCTACATGATTTTAAATCGTGATAATTCACTTTAATTCAATATACTGTATCTCTTTCTCATTATATGTCTTATTGGTTGTTGCACTACAGGGATTTACCATTTTAAAATGATGCTGATATAGAGTAGCCTACATATACTGTATGATCTCTCTCACAACTCAAAATCTTGGTTGGTATTGAACTACAGGTATTTACCACGGTTTAGCAAAGACGTTAACTCTTTAGTTTTTAATTAATGAATGTATTGTTTCTTCCCACACTTGTAATTGAAATACATACAGTATGATAACCAGTCTCCTGTTCGTTTTCTGTCCTAATTATACAAAGTACTGTATGTAAAAATAAATGAAAGAACAAATATAAAATAATAATATATAATAAGTACATCGTGTGATTGATGTGCACCGTGGCCTAGTTAGTAATCGCAGCATGGAGCTTAATTTTTTCCATAATTGAAACTCATGCTTTAACTTTTGGACAATCGCTCGCATACCTGCTGTCCATACTGTAGTGCTTCCCAAAACAAAAACACCTCCAGAAATGCAAAATAACGTCAATACGTAACACATTTAGCTAGTTAACGTTTGTTACACAAACAGAAATACACAATCAGAAATGTACAATCATACAATTCATTTTAAATTATTTATTTGCTGCTAATATATATTACAGCGATATTCACATTCCCTTATCTAGTGTAATACTGTCGAATATATCCGATCTACATGTTAATGTAAATTATACATACAAAAGTCATTTTAAATTATGCATTTTTGTTAGGCTAATATATCGGATCTAAAGTGATATTCACATCATCTTATATAGCAGCATACTGCCAAATAAATCCGATCTACTAATTGATATAAATTATACTTACAACATTAATTTTAAATTATTTATTGTTCATTAATATATCCGATCTACTTATTTCCTGGCTCGATTTACATATTTCCTAGCCTAGGCTCGTTTACATTAGAAACAATGGAACCTCCCCTTTAAATTCTAGAGCTTGATCAACTTTTTTCCTGATCTACTTTTTTCCTGGGACACCGGTTCATTGATAATATATTAACTTTTGTATTCTTTAAATATCTCCAAAGAGATCTAGAATGTCACTTCTATAAAAGCCATTGTCCAGAGCTTAAATTTAGAAATATACAAAACTGAGAGATAATTTATGGTCAACCTATCTTAATTGCCTACTAGATTTTGCAGCATTAGGAAGGGTCGTGAGTAAGATCAGAAACGGTGTGCAAGCTTCTAAGTGATTTCTAAAAAAAACATTCCACAGACAAGGGCATATACAGGAGCACGCGCCTAACTGCTGTGATTAATCACCTTCTGGTATAGATTCGGGGCTAAAAGGCAATTAGATGGGTAATAATGCAAAGGTGTATTATCTGGGTCATGACCTTTAAACCACATTGAATATTTGCTATTTTCTGATTAAAAGCAGGTGGTTAGATAATCCTGAATTACAATGCTATTTGTTTTCATAAGAATACTTGCCTTTTGGAGTGTGAGAAAGGCTTTTGTAGTTCCAGATATCTTAGAAGTCACATAATTAGTTGAATGGAGTCCACCTCTGTGCAATTAAGGTGTTTCACATGATTTCAGGTTAAATACACCTGTCTCTGGGAGGTCCCACAGTTGGTTAGTACATTTCCTAACAAAAACTACATCATGAAGACGAAGGAACATTCAAAGCAAATCTGGAATAAGGTTCTTCAAAAGCACCAATCAGGGGTAGGATATAAGAACATTTCCAAGGCATTGAATATCCCCCGAAGCACAGTAAAGTCAATTATTAAGAAATTGAGAGAATATGGCACAACTGTGAATCTGTCTAGAACAGGCCGTCCTCAAAAACTGAGTATCTGGACGAGAAGGGCACTAGTCAGGGAGGCCACCAAGAGGCCTATGGAGTAACTAAAGGAGTTACAGTCTTCCACAGCTGAGCTGGGAGACACTGTGCATACGGCAACTATAGCCCGGGTGCTTCACAAAACTGGCCTTTATGGGAGAGTGGCAAAAAGAAAGCCATTGTTGAAAAAACTCACATCAAATCTCAGCTAGAGTTTGCTAGAAGGCATGTGGGAGACTCTGAGACCAAGTGGAAGAAGATTCTATGGTCTGATGAGACCAAAATAGAGCTTTTTGGCCTCAATGCTAAGAGCTATGTTTGGCGCAAGCCTGACACCGCACATCATCCTGAGAACACCATCCCTACCGTGAAGCATGGTGGTGGCAGCATCATGCTATGGGGATGCTTCTCTGTGTCAGGACCTGGAAAGCTTGTGAAGATAGAAGGCAAAATGGATGCAGGAAAGTACAGAGAAATCCTGGAGGAAAACCTGCTGAAGTCTGCAAGAGACCTGGGACTTGGGAGAAGATTCAACTTCCAGCAAGACAATGACCCCAAACATACAGCCAAAGCCACACTGGAGTGGCTTAAAAACAAAAAGGTCAATGTCCTGGAGTGGCCCAGTCAAAGCCTGGACCTCAATCCAATTGAGAATATGTGGAAAGAGTTGAAAATTGCTGTTCACCAAAGGTCCCCATCCAACTTGATGGAGCTTGAGCAATTTTGCAAAGAAGAATGGGCAAAAATTGCAGTGTCCAGATGTGCAAAGCTGGTAGAGACTTATCCAAATAGACTCACGGCTGTAATTGCTGCCAAAGGTGCCACTACCAAATATTGACTCAAGGGGGTGAATACTTATGCAATCAATTATTTTATGTTTTGTATTTGTAGTTAATTTAGAACAATTTGTAGATTTTATTTTTCACTTTGACATTATGGACTTTTTTTGTGTTGATCAGTGGCAAAAACTCCTAATTAAATCCATTTTGATTCCATGTTGTAGCACAATAAAATGTGGAAAAGTCCAAGGGGGGTGAATACGTTTGAGAGCCACTGTAGTTGCTGTACAAAAGTATAGACAATTAATATAGAAATATTATAAAAATAAATATACAAAATTGTTAAGGAGGCACATTACTCGGACAAAAAGATGCAAATCTGTATAATCATATATATATATATATATATATATATATATATATATATATATATATTTTTTTTTTTTTTGATTAATTAATATAGTCAATTTGCCACTTAAGGTCTCATGATTAAGTTACATAGTTCAATTGTTTATACAGTTTTCACAAGAAGCACTTAAAATCAAATTCCACATTCATACCATGGGGGGTTAATGTTTTCAAAGAATCAATCCAAAACAATTCTCTTTGTAAAAGCAAATTATCCAAATCACCTCCCCTTCTGGGCAAATTAACCTTTTAAATTCCTAAATAAAGAAGAGAGGAGATAGGATGCTGCGCCTCAGTGAGCAGCTACAGGATACACTATATTTTGACATCTAATATTACTACGATGTTCAGCAATTCTGGATTTAAGAGGACACGTAGTTTTGACAATATATGCTTTACCACATGGACAAGATAGCATATAGATTACACAGTCGTTTTACAGTGCCTTGCATAAGTATTCACCCCCCTTGGACTTTTCCACATTTTGTAGTGTTACAACCTGGAATTAAAATGGATTTAATTGGGATTTTTACCATTTGATTTACACAACATACTTAACACTCTGAAGGTGCAATTTTTTTTTATTGTGACACAAAAGTTAATTAAACAAAAAAAAAGACATTTGTTGGTTGCATAAGTATTCACCCCCCTGAGTCAATACTTGGTAGAAGCACCTCTGGCAGCAATATAGCTGTGAGTCTTTTTGGGTAAGTCTCTACCAGCTTTGCACATCTGGATCCTGCAATTTTCGCCCATTCTTCTTGGCAAAATTGCTCAAGCTTGGATGGGGACCGTTGGTGAACAGCAATTTTCAAGTCTTGCCACAGATTCTCAATCGGATTGAGGTCTGGGCTTTGACTGGGCCATTCTAAGACATTCAGGTTCTTGTTTTTAAACCACTCCAGTGTAGCTTTGGCTGTGTATTTAGGGTCATTGTCCTGCTGGAAGGTGAACCTCCGCCTCAGTCCCAGGTCTCTTGCAGACTGAAACAGGTTTTCCTCTAGAATTTCCCTGTATTTGGCTCCATCCATCTTGCCCTCAATCCTGACCAGTTTCCCAATTCCTGCCGATGAAAAGCATCCCCATAACATGATGCTGCCAACACCATGCTTCACCGTGGGGATGGCGTTTTCAGGGTGATGAGCAGTGTTGGCTTTGCACCACACATAGCGTTTTGCGCTAAGGCCAAAAAGTTCAGTTTTGGTCTCATCAGACCAGAGAACCTTTTTCCACATGTTTGCTGTGTCTCCCACATGCCTTTTGGCAAATCCAAACGGGATTTGAAATGGGTTTTTTTCAGCAATGGCTTTCTTCTCGCCACTCTTTCATAAAGCCCAGCTTTGTGGAGCGTCCGGGTTATAGTTGTCCCATGGACGGTTTCTCCTATCTCAGCTGTGGATCTCACCAGCTCCTTCAGAGTTACCATTGGCCTCTTGGTTGCTTCTCTGAGTAATACCTTCCTTACCTGGTCATTGAGTTTTAGTGGATGGCCTTCTCTAGGCAGAGTCACGGTTGTGCCATATTCTTTCCATTTTTTAATAATGGATTTAACGGTGCTCCGGGGGATGTTTAAATTTTGGGATATTTTTTTATAACCCAGCCCTGATTGGTGCTTCTCCAGAACTTTATCCCAGACTTGTTTTGATAGCTCCTTGGTCTTCATGATGCTGTTTGTTTAGATATGCTCTCTAACAAACTCTGGGGCCTTCCAGAAACAGGTGTATTTAATCTGAGATCATGTGACACTTTAATTGCACACAGGTGGACTCCATTCAACTAATTATGTGACTTCTGAAGGCAATTGGTTGCACCAGAGCTTATTTAGGGGTGTCACAGCAAAGGGGGTGAATACTTATGCAATCAAGACTTTTCAGTTTTTCATTTGTAAATAATTTTGAAAAATATGTAGATTTTTTTCCCCACTTCGACATTATGGACTATTTTGTGTAGATCAGTGACAAAAAATCCTAATTAAATCCATTTAATTCCTGGTTGTAACACTACAAATTGTGGGAAAGTCCAAGGGGGTGAATACTTATGCAAGGCACTGTACATGATATTACTCCTTTTATAGGAATGGCTTTACCAGTAAGTGGATGTTTAAAGAAGTGTGACTGCCCTAATCTCTTAAATTATGCCCTCGTCTAAAAGTTAGACAGGAAGGGTCCAAAAATGATTTTGATATTGTAAGATCAGATTGTAAAATATGCCTGTGCCTATTGATTATACCTTTTATTTTTTCTCCACATTTTGAATATTTAGTAATCAGCATAACTGGATTCGAGTTTTTAACTTTTCTTTGCGTAGAATATAATCTCGGGATTTTAAAGAAATTTTAGACAGCAGCATTGAGGCACTTGGTTTTATATCCTCTGTTTTCAAATCTAAGGTTAAAGGCTAGGCCTGGAACCCAGGAGACTGTAAGATCAGATCAGATATTGAATTGATTCAGGTGTCACTCTGGGTAAATCACTGGATGTGTTTATGTTACTGTAAGAGACGGGTTATGTCTTCTGGTTATCTCATTTAAGGAATGAGTCTTATCTTTTTTAGTGTAGAATGAATCTGAGGCGCTGGGTATATTTTGAATGATCTGAGCAGGTGGATCTAAATATCGCCACTCTTTTAACTGGACGTTAATTCCGTTGATGTTAATGCACAAATATTGTATATAGTGGCCCCTTATTAACATAACTAAATACAGTCTAAAAATGCAATGTAAAGAAGTCCAGATGTGTATGGGTTTCAGTGTGGCTGTATCAGTTATGGCACTGATTAGATAATTATAATAGACCTGTGACTTGTGAATTCTAGTCAACAATCTCCCTCCCGATCTGTGAGGGCGCTGTGTAACAGGAACCGTGTGCCCCGGACTGGATTTTAGATTGTCGATTTTAGATTGTCCTGGGCCAAACGACCGACCAAATATAGGTGATCACGGAGTAGGAGCACATGATGCAGTACATTTTTGGATAAGCCTTTGTGCTCTTCCCACTCCTCTCTCAACAGATCGAAGATGCTGCCAGGCATTTGGCCATACAAGATCTCGAAGGGGGAGAACACTGTCAAACTCTGCGGCACCTCTCTCCTGCAAAAAAGGAGGTAGGGGAGGAGCGTTGCCCAATGTTTCTGCTCTTGGTTCACGAACCATCTCAGCATCTGCTTTAATGTCCAATTAAAACGTTCCACCAAACCATCTGTCTGTGGATGATAAACAGATGTCCAGATGGGATGTATTTTTTATATTTTATACACCTGCTGTAACGTTTGAGACAGGAAGTTAGTTCCATGATCAGTCAGTATCTCTTTGGGGATCCCTACTCTCAACATAATCTGCACTAGTTCCTTGGCTATTGCAGCTGCACTAGTGGACCTCAATGGAACTGCTTCTGGGAATCGCATTGCATAATCTACCACCACTAATATATGCGTATACCCAGAATCAGAAGGTAGCAAAGGGCCCACTATGTCCATTGCAATGCGCACAAAGGGAGTGGAAATGATTGGCAGTGGGACCAAAGGGGCAGGGCGCACTAAACCCAGCGCTACTCACTGGCAGTCTGGGCATGTGGCAACATATTTCGACATTTCATTATGAAACCCTACCAAATAAAATCGAGCCGATATGCGTTCCCTCCTTTTATTAGCTCCGAGGTGCCCCACAAAAGGGATCTCATGCGCCAGCCTCATGACCTCGAGTCAACAAGGGTCGCACAATGAATCAGTGGCTGAGGTGGGATTTGAACCGGGGACTTCCTGGTTACAAGCCCTTTTCTTTAACCACTGGACCACACAGCCTCCTCAGTTGTGTTACAGGCTGTCCTGTGCCCGTGGCAGGTTTCACCCATTATAATAATTTCCCCTTGATAATGAAGCATGGATATACTAGCGACCCAGCACCTCCAACATCCTTAACTTCAATAGACCAGACCTGTCCCCAAGTGTGCACCAGCGTTGGGTCCGTGCTTCAGTCTCACATGTCCGGTATATTGAGAGGGGCTGGAGTAACATCTGCCCTGGCTGGCCCAGTACCCTCAACCTCTCTGTCACATTGCGTACCGGCTCCCTTTGAGTGGCATTTGATACCATCTGAGCTCTCTCCCACCAGACCCCAACCTCGTTTCAGTGATGCTCCTTCCCATTTTTCGATCTCTCTTTCTTTGTTTCCCCTGCTGTGTCTGCCAAGGTTACGTGTGCGGTCTGGACTGCCTTTTTAATTTATTGTTTGAAGTCTGGCCAGTCCCAACCCAGAATTACGGGGTGTGGCAGCCTTTCCACCAACCCCACTATGAGGTGGTGCTGTATTGGTCCTACCGATATGTATAGTTTTAGTGTGGGGTATGTCGCCGTGTGTCCATGGATACAGGAGATCGCCACCTTGAGTCCACTAATGCATGGGTACTCACTTTACCGACAACCACATCAGTAATACAAGGCTCCTCCCGACCATTTCCCCATCTCTTACCTGCTTCTGATGCCAAATAACATGCCGCCACATTGCACTTTATTGCTGGGGAGCACAGCTGGGCAGTATGTCCTGTGTGATGGCACCTGGAATAGATAGGAGGGGCAGAAGGCACTGGGGTCCGTAGGCTGATCGGAGAGGAGATCAGGGAGTCCTCGAAGTCCTCCGCCAGTCGGATCGCGGCTTCCAGGGTGGCCGGGTTGTGACATCGTATCCCGGCCTGGGTCTTGGCGTCGACCACATGGCAAAATTGCTCCAAAGCGATGGCTTTGCACATCTGTACCCCCTGTTTTCTGTGGTCGCACAACTGCTGGGCAACCACCCTTGGGCGGTTCTCCGGTATGCGCCAGTACTCCCTGAAGCGCACCTGATGCGTTTCCCCCGTGATGTGAAGACGCCGGAGGATGGCCTGTTTGACCAGGTCGTACTGGCTGGCCTCTTCATCGGTCATTGACTGGTAGGCTGCTTGGGTTTCCCCGATTAAGCAGGAACCCAGCTTGCTAGCCCAGTATTTCTGAGGCCATGACGTGGCAGTAGCCAGCCTTTCAAAAGCGACCAGGTATCCCTCCGGGTCATCCTTCATTGTCATTTTCCACACTCACGCTCTGGGGGCGCCATCATGGGTCCTGTTGATAGTGGGTGTGCTTTTCTGATCCTCTCAATCTGCACAGTGTCTGCCTCCTCTCGTCTCTGGTCCAGTGCTTCCAGCAACACGGACAGTGCTGTGACGTCCATGATCCCGTTTCTGACACCAAATGTGACACGTGGCTTGCAGTGTGCAGGTGTAGTTGGTACAGTGCTCAGGAATAACACACATAAGACAGTGAAAGTTCAATAAAACAGCTCCTTTATTTGGCTGGGTTGTGTGTCAACAACACTTAAATAATAAGCATGGGCACTACACAGCAATGTGTATCGCTCCGTGCAAAACCAGGGTTTCAGTCCCGAAACAATAAGACACCAATAACTAACACACAACAGGGTCACTTCTCCAGATAGTGAGTGCTCTTGTGCAGGTGTGGTCAGTATTGTAGTGCAGTCCGGGTTTGGTGCTGGCTTGTACCGACAGCTCCCGGTTAGTGTTTAGCCGTCTAACAATGAAATGACAAAACAGTTAGAACAATAAAACAAACAAAACACAAAATTACTTCCATCTCCTATATGGGTCCTTTCAGTAACTACATCAAAGGAACAGATTACATCATCACATCCCCTATTATACCTTCAGTCACACCCCCTGCGATAGCTAGTTCAATCACGTCTCCTCCAATCCATGACTGACACTTCGCGTACCGCATTAGGGCGATGACATCTGGCATTGTGACTCTGCCCCCTTCCTGGATGGTCGGCTTCCGACTGACCCTGGATTGAACTGCCAAACCATCCAGTCTGGGGCACACTGTTATTGCTACACAGCACCCTCACAGGTCAGGAGGGAGATTGTTGACTAGGATTAATTCGCTCTCTGTCACAACCTGGGTTTTTTACATTGTTTTTTGTCATTAAAAGGTTTTAACACACACACCTCTCACATATTATTGTGGAGGTCTACAGTGTGCCCAAACTCCCAGATGCAGGCACAAACAAACATAAACCTGGAGGCAAACATTAGTCAACATTCACAAAGATTACCGTACCATTTTTTATTAGGATCCTGCCAGGAAGAGTCAAAATTTACAAGCACATTTAGATTAACTTATTCCATCCTTGACAGACCTGAGATTTGTAGGGCTTCCACTAAGAAATTCTAGTCCCCGACGGCAAGATTTCATTGTCAGTGGACTCTTTGATGTCATGTTAACAGTAATGATACATTAACAGCATCCCCTTGAGAAACCTTTTCTCTCTTAATTTCCAAATGAGTTAGTCCCTTCAGGAGCTGTGCCCGAAGTCAAAGCAATAATTAAATAATCTGATGCAGACATTTCATCAAACTGTCCCTGATCTCCAGTGTCGGTGTCTAGCAGTTTCCTGTCGATAGTCCTTCTGGTTCACTGCTGTAACTACCATTCCATTCCCAACTTAACTCAGATGCTCAACTGTCACTTTGATTGCCTATGGATTTTAACATTAACTAATTATGTAGACATTGCTTATGAAGCTGGAGTCCTCAGAATATTCTGGAAACTTTTCATCCAAGAAACGACTAGATTTACTATGGTTCTGATCCAAAATTGCTAATGTTCTCTGGTAAGAAACATCTCAGGTATAAGTAGTGTAACAGTCTTGTTTGAAACACTAAGGCCAATCCAAGTATCTTTTTAGAAGGAAAAAAGATTATTAAGAGCAATCTTAAAGAAAGTCTTAACCAAACCAACTGACATAAAAAGAAGACCTGAATCCATGGTTCTAAACAAACTATCCTTTAATGCATCTCAGCGTATATATATATCTACATGTACACATATCCACACACTCAATTGAGCAAAATAATGTGATATGAAAAAAAAAGCACATGACAGACAGAGCATGAGATAAATAGGTATATTGTTGGGCCCAATGTCCTTGATATAAGTCCAGCTCCAGGTAAGAAGCAAAAAAAACAATAATCCAATAAAAGCAACAAAACAAAGTAACAAGGTAAACCAGTCCAGCAATGAAACAAAACACAGTAACAAAGTAAACCAGTCCAGCAATGAAACAAAACACAGTAACAAAGTAAACAAGTCCAGCAATGAAGATTCATAAAAAAGGAATGGTCTCACCACTTTGCTGATGCGGATCCTCTTTTGGCTTTCAAATCATTTTGTATCCACATGTCGCTTCATCCAGCAATTACAGAGTCCATAGGCTTCTTCGTTAGCACAATTAATACTAACACTTTAAAAAAGAAAAACCCTAAACTCTTACTGGTAAACATGCAAAAAATAACAACAAAGAAAACCAAACTGGAGGGGAAGCACCCACAAATAATCAAAATTCAGCTTGTGCTGGTAGCAAGGAAATTAAACATTGGAAATGCAATCAGGAGCACAGGTGCAGAGGCAGCGTGAGATCACCAAGTAGAAAAAAACACCCCCCTTGATAGGCAGACGTGCTTTTATACTACCCCCCTTAAAGGTGTATACTCACTTTTTTTATAATTCTTAATTGAACAAGTATGTGACCACTTTGAGATAATTACATTTCGGATTAAGGTGTCTGGCCAGACTAACTGCAATCAATTAAGTTGCAGATGGGGAGTTTCTTACCCCATTATATGTGGTCGGTGTCACAGTAGAACCCTCCTGAAAAGCAGCCTGAGCTTACCCTGAAATATAGCAAATTAGAAAATGGATCAATATCACTAGCCATTCAGCTTCCAGTTCTTCCATCAAACAGTAGATGCCCAATGTGAAGTCAGCACATCAGATGTGATTCAAATCAAGTTTTTTAATGATGCATTTCCAGCTTCATAAGCCTGTCAGTGTCCTGTGTCAACTCGACTCTCTCATGATGTGCACATCAGCATAGTTTAGCACCTGATTTGCGGCTGCTGGGCTAAAAGCTGTGCTGCTGATCAGCATAACTCTGTTGTGGTCATTGACCAGAAGGTAAAGCCTTCATCGACGGACATTATTGTTTAAAAAGTACACCCAATTTTCAGGGTGAACCACTTTTCTGTATGCATGAACACAAAAACAAACAAAAAGTAGCAATATTAAATTGCTCGTTTGTAAATAATCCCTATACAGATTTCTGCCCTTTACGAGTTGCAGGAAGGGTTTGTTATTTCATGCAGACAGAAGTTTTTACTCTTATTCATAACTCTAAGAATCACACTAATTGTACACACCCTCACTCTTCAAAAAGGAATGTAAATTGTATGAATTATCCTATTAAGAAAATGACAAGAATGAGTATGGCTGGTGTAATTCATCAGTAAACCAACCAAAATCAGGCACAAGGTAGCAGTTTGTATTTCTCATTTAGGGTAATTAGTCCTAAGGAAAGAAACCTAAGCAAGTTCTTCAAACATCTGTCTCTTGCACTGTTAAACGGTGATATAAACTGAAACGGCTACCTCTTTGAAATGTAATCATGGTGTTTCCTTTATCTTGTCTTCCCTGACAAACCACTCTGTTGGGACCATGTCCTAGTAAGAAGCAATTTGCCTCACCCTGGTCACTGCTTCTCTGGGATTAATATATATTTCTCATTTATCAAACCTGAAGACTAAATGAAACTTGAGATGGCAAATGAGCAGGAAAACACCTATATTTCGGCTTGGGCTTAATTCCCTGACTGACCTCTTTCTTTCTTTTCCACAAAATGTATTAGCAGAAACTGGGTCAGTCAAACACACACACACACACACACACACACACACACACACACACACACACACACACACACACACACACACACCAGTACACTCGTATGCCACATACAAATTATGAACTAACGGACACAAGACATTCTGCCCAGTTACATCTGCATGGTTATATCAGTGACAAATTTATGACTGCAAAGGCGTCTGATGTATTTTTTTCAAACATTATTTATGTCACATCATTTCACGGTCTAAAAATAGGTACTTCAAGATATTTCACAATTAAACGTAATGGCCCATATGCATAAAACTTCCCGTCTCCTTTATCGTGCTAGTAATAGCATTTAGCATGACAGTATTTCATCAAAGCCATCTACCGTTAAAAAAAAAAAAATCACTCATCGCGATATTAGCATAACATACCCTTGGAGACCAGTTGTCCTATTAACATATTATACGTCTGATTCATAAACCATATGGTGCCATTAATTGATCCTTACTGGTCTGAGAATAAGATGTGTCTTAACAGTATCATTTCCTAGCATAATTTCTGTGTTTAGGAACATGTATTTAAGTGAATAGTAATAATAAAAACATGTCTATGTTTAATTATCTAATAATTTGGTTATTAAAGTATTTTGTTATTTGTAATGTATACATTAGATTGCATTGTTAACTCATCTGAACAAAATAGGTTACTTATTGCTTGGAAAATATATAAATCATGTTTGTAGCCTATTCATTGCTCAAAATGAAATTTATAATTAAAGTTCGGGAGGAGGGTCAGACACCAATCTCCGCATCACCAAATTGAATCATTCAATTTTCACATTAGCTAATTTAAATTGTTAGCACTATAAATACCCTCTTCACTTATCTCTCAGTTGCGTTTTGATTTCATCGTACATGCACGCATCATGGTCTGCATTCTGGATTATTCCGTTTCGACGGATGACGATGTGTTTGCTGTTTCCCCGGAGCCGAGATCCACGCAACCAGTTCAACCAGCCCTTCCCGGGCCAACTCCACGACAACTTCGGTCGGCGGTATTACCACTCCAAACTTCTCTGCCCAGATGTCTGCTTCTCCTGTCTGCCGTGGCTTCTGCCTGGCCACTCGTTCCTCCGCAACTCCTGACATCAGAGACTGAACGATCTCCCGGCTCCAGCTTTATCTTCGTAGCAACAACATCCCATTCAAATCTACAGCACGTAAGGAGAATTTGTTTACTTTATTTCATAATTCCCGTCGCAGGCGCTATGACGTCAGCACTGATCGTTGCTTTACCCAGTGTTGCTAAGTATCACGACAAAACAAGCCCAACCCATGTCAGTATGGGTGTTTTTACAAATTCCAACCCGCGACTCAAGAAGCTAGCCCAATTTCCGCGTATTATAAGCGGACTTGAAACACCTCGCCCGCACCGACTGCATCTCCACGAAGCGCTTCTACTACCGGAAAAATCCGAAAGCAGGACCATCGCACCTGTCAATCAAAGGCTCATTTAGCAGTTCCTGAGCATTCTGGCTCCAACTATAACCTTTCAGGTTACCTCCCCTCACTGCAGGCGTCCAGCAGGCCCCTGCAGTGACCTCTTTGGCCACTATGGGCGTCCAGCAGGCCCTCATAGTGATCCTTTCTCTGTGAAATGCTTTTCTTTCTGCGCTTCAGCAGTTTTGAGCATTTGTTTCCAGAGATTGTTATTACAGTTAGGAGCGGCTGCTCCCGCAATCTATCCTGGGGTTTCGACACCCGCCACTGTTGTATAATATGCATCTGTAACCTTTCTGGTTACACCCCCTCATCACTGCAGGCGTCCAGCAGGCCCCTGCAGTGATCTCTTTGGCCACTATGGGCGTCCAGCAGGCCCCCACAGTGCTCCCTTCACCTCCAACTATAACCTTTCTGGTTCCCTTCCCTCACTGCAGGCGTCCAGCAGGCCCCTGCAGTGATCTCTTTGGCCACCATGGGCGTCCAGCAGGCCCCCATAGTGCTCCCTTCACCTCTAACTATAACTATAACCTTTCTGGTTCCCTTCCCTCACTGCAGGCATCCAGCAGGCCCCTGCAGTGACATATTTGGCCACTATGGGTGTCCAGCAGGCCCTCACAATGATTCTTTCTCTGTGACATGCTTTTCTTTTTGCTCATCGGCAGTTTTGAGCATTTGTATCCAGAGATTGTTTTGCCAGATTTGTAATAACTTCATTGAAGGAACCTGTGCTATTCTGCCTGTAACTTCCTTCATTTCCGCTCACCGTAACTCCACCACACCCAGCATCAACAGTCCCTCACGAAGATTGCTCCCTGCAATATGCAAATCGACCACGCAATATTCTTAATCAAAATTGCTGGGAAAAACGCATGACTGGCTAAAGCCAATATATCAACCACATTTAAAATTATGCCCATTGAGCCTGTCCTCAGGGGATTGTATTTTTTATATTTCCACTTTTCTGTCCGGTCCGGTCCCCCCCGCCCCCCCTACTAAACGCAATCTTCTGTCCCTCCTAGGCCATTTAAACTACATGGGAGCATGGGAGGATTTGCAAACAAGAGGATGCCATTCAGCCCATCTTGCTCGTTTGGTTGTTAGTAGCTTATTGATCTCGGAGTATCATCAAGAAGCTTCTTGAAGGATCCCAGGGTGTCGGCTTCAACATTACTAAGTTGGTTCCAGACCCTCACAATTTTCCGTGTAAAAAAAAAAGTGCCTCCTATTTTCTGTTCTGAATGCCCCTTTGTCTAATTTCCATTTGTGACCTCTGGTCCTGGTTCAAAAAGTCTCCTGGGTTGACGTTGTCAATACCTTTTAGGATTTTGAATGCTTGAATCAGATCACCGCGTATTCTTTGTTCAAGTCTGAATAGCTTCTTTTCTTTTGGCCTGTCTGCATACGACATGTCTTTTAAATCCGGGACAGTTCTGGTCGCTGTTCTTTGCACTCTTTCTGGAGCAGCAATATCCTTTTTCTTTTAATGAAGTGCCCAGAACTGAACACAGTATTCTAGGTGAGGTCTTACTAATGCATTGTACATTTTTAACATTACTTCCCTTGATTTTAAATTCAAAACTTTTCACAATATATCCGAGCATCTTGTTGGCCTTTTTACAGCTTCCCCACATTGTTTAGATGAAGACATATCTGAGTCAACATAAACTCCTAGGTCTTTTTCAAAGATTCCTTCAATTTCAGTATCTCCCATATGATATTTATAATGCACATTTCTTGCCTGTGTGCAGTACTTTACACTTCTCTATTAAATGTAATTTGCCATGTGCTTGCCCAGTTCTGAATGTTGTCTAGATCATTTTGAATGACCTTTGCTGCTGCAACAGTGTTTGCCACTCCACCTATTTTTGTGTTGTGTGCAAATTTAACAAGTCTGCTTACTATGTCATAATCTAAATCATTATGTAGATTAGGAATAGCAGAATACCTAATACTGATCCCTGTAATACACCACTGGTTACCTTGCTCTATTTTTGATGTCTCCTCTAATCAGTAATTACAGTTGTGTGCGGCTGCTCCCGCGTTCCCCACCCCCCATCACTGCAGGCCCCTGCAGTGACCTCGCTGGCCACTATGGGCGACCAGCAGGCCCCCATAGTGCTCCCTTCTCTGTCAAAGGTTTTCTACCAGCTGCGAGCTTCAACAGGGCCCCACTGCCCCCTTCTATTCCTTACCTCCGCGGTCTTCCAAATGTAACCTTTTAGGTTACCCTCCCCTCACTGCAGGCATTCAGCAGGCCCCTGCAGTGACCTCCCTGGCCGCCATGGGTGTCCAGCACGACCCCATAGTGGTCTCTTCTCTGTGAGATGCTTTTCTTCTTTCAGCTTACCGGCAGTTTATTCAAACACTTTCAAAACCATTCCCATTTCTTTGAATATCAGTCAGGGCCGCAATACTGCATACTCTGGAGGCCTTCTGTTTTCTACATGTTAACTATTCCCTAATCCACGTGCATGCATTTCATTGAATCACTACTGCGTTCAATATGAGAAATTAATCTTTTATGTGGGACTTTGTCAAAAGCTTTCTGGAAATTTAAATAAACCATGTCATATGCTTTGCAATTTGTACGCAATGAGGATAAATCCTCGAGGCAGAGCTTTTATCTCTTACCTTCTCTCTATTTGATCCTTTCTGTCGATTTCCTCAATGATGTCATACTTATGGTTTGGTTCCTTTTTTTCGCAAGGAACTCCGCCTGTGGGAGCTCCTACTAAAAGAAAGGAATGGCAGTACTTTCTTTTACGACAACTGTATCCTGCTGCACAAAGACATTCAGCCGTTCAAAGATGCAGCTCCCTCTCTTGGTTTTGGGGGATATTACAAGGGAAAATTGGTTTTCTGCTCCATGGCCCAACGAATTCAGCATTATTCCTATAACCGATCACTCCTCGTCATTGCGCAAAGTGTGTCCATTTGCTGTAGCCGCACTCCTTTTGGGGGTCTTCCTGGGCTCAAAATCCATTCTTCTGCACTCACAATTCACCTTCAGTCTAAATCTTTAACAAGATCGTTAATTCTCCCACCATATAATGAGAATATTCAGAAGGATTACCTGTTTATCTGTTACTCATCAGTTCATTTTCAGAGCTCAACACATTCTCGGCCACCTGAATATAATTGATTCTCTTTCTCGTTTCCAAACGCAGAGATTCAGAGCATTGGCTTCCGAAGACGACCTCCTGCAAACTCAGATTCCTAATTTTTCAGACCTGACATTCATGTGAGCCACCTTCTGCATTTCCTGATTTCTGCAGGCTCAAGAAACAACTCTTCTCAGCATCACTCCCCGCTCACTGCAAATGTACCGGTCATCCTGGAATTGCTTTAAAATTTCACTTTGCATTCAACATTCCTTTCCATCATTTTCAGTGCCCGTAGTGTCATACTGTTTTATGTCCCTTAAGAACAGAGCTATAAGATTTGAATTTCCGGCATCAAGTTTTTCTACAAACTCAACTCAATTTCAGTGTCCCAGCTCTACACTCTGCAACTCACAAATTTCACTAATCCTGAAAGGGCTTCAACTATCAGAATCTCTTTCTCTTCCTGCTTGCCTACCTATTGTCATCATCGTACTCTCTTGGTGCCTCTCATCTGCTCCAGCTACTCCTGCCTGTTTTAGATAAAACTTTACAGCTCTTTCTCTTAGCCTTCTTGGGTTCCCATAGGTGCTGGGAGTCTACATCGCTCTCAAATTCAACCCCCAGATTCACCCCTTAATCTCTGACCTAGCAATCCCCTCATCTGATACCCTTTCCTTCCTGCTCAAAAGAAGTAAAACGGACCAGGAAGATTAGAGAAAGCTTTTCAATTTTGTTTATAAATTAAACTCCCATGTTGGCCCATATGACCCCTTTCTCTCTTGTCCATCTCCATCTTTCTCAGGGCGCATCACCCTCAGGCCTGCTGTTTATTAACGAAAACTGAACAATCGTCACCCAACATTTGTTCTTCTTTCACCTGATTTATTTCCAGGTCCGGATTCGCAGCTGAGCAGTTTTCCGGTCCTTCCTTCAGAATCGTAGCAGCTTTTTTCCACTGAGTTCCAGACTCTCTTATCAAACAGTTAGGTCATTGATCCTCCAGTGCTTACCAAGTTTATATTATAACAAATATTATGGAGCCTAAAAATGCTTTTACAGAAATGTGCTCTTAAGTGTTAGTAGCCTGCCTGGAGGAAGGGCAATCGAATCAGCCATGGATTCCCAGAGGTTTATTTCCCAAAAATGGGTTTTGTTTTCCTCTCCTGCGTGCTGATGATCATTTGTTAAAGGTTGGCTAAACCTTCAAGTGGGCTATATTCAATTCTAATTGTGGCATTGAGACCGGCTTGTTCTTTTTGGGGGTCTCAGCCTCGTCCAGTTGGCCAGGCAGCGAACCCTCGAACCAAGTTAGGTTTGATGCCAAATGAATGTGTATATACAGCATACTTTTCTGTTAAATCGCATACTCCGCATTCTCTACAATAAATATTTGTACTAAAACATTTTGTGATTGGTGTTTGTCCCGAACTACTGAAATGAAATTTATAATTAAAGTTCGGGAGGAGGGTCAGACACCAATCTCCGCATCACCAAATTGAATCATTCAATTTTCACATTAGCTAATTTAAATTGTTAGCACTATAAATACCCTCTTCACTTATCTCTCAGTTGCGTTTTGATTTCATCGTAACCCACCACCTCCCCATCTCCACCTTTCTTAATAACAGTTTTTATGTTTTATCAAATGGGGGTCTCAGCCTCGTCCAGTTGGCCAGGCAGCGAACCCTCGAACCAAGTTAGGTTTGATGCCAAATGAATGTGTATATACAGCATACTTTTCTGTTAAATCGCATACTCCGCATTCTCTACAATAAATATTTGTACTAAAACATTTTGTGATTGGTGTTTGTCCCGAACTACTGAAGTGGAGAAAATGGCAGGCTTTGGTGTGCTTGTGTGAACTGTACATCAAGAGGAGGGAGATAACGTGGAAGATGATCCTCCCAGAAGAGTGAGAAGACTCAACAGATTTGAAAGTGGTTTTAAAGCAAGGTTTCACTGTACTGGTCTAGAATTTCTTACTGGGTAGCTGTGGCAAAGTAGCTTGCAGTGTACAAGTGTAGGAGTGATGCGGTGATTAATGAAAAGGCAGACAACAAGAATCCAAGTGCAATGGTGGTTTATTTATAATCCCGTTCTGGCGACTGCAAATAATAAATCCCTGGCAATAGGCAGCAGTGTGGAGCAGTGGTTAGGGCTCTGGACTCTTGACCGGAGGGTTGTGGGTTCAATCCCCAGTTGGGGGACACTGCTGTTGTACCCTTGAGCAAGGTACTTTACCTAGATTGCTCCAGTAAAAACCCAACTGTATAAATGGGTAATTGTATGTAAAAAAAAATAACGTGATATTTGTATAATGTGATATCTTATAACAATTGTAAGTCGCCCTGGATAAGGGCGTCTGCTAAGAAATAAATAATAATAATAAAATAATAATACCCAGCACTGTTGTCAAAAACGGGTTTACAGTCCCAAATAATAAGCACAGTCAATTTGCAAAAGAACACAATACAAAACACGGTCACCAGTCCTGGGTGTGTGTTATAGTGCTCTTAGTGCAGGTACAAGTGAAAAGTGACTTTATGGTGCAGTGCTGTTGCGGGTTCGTGCTGGCCCTTGGCGACAGTAATAACAACAAGTAACAATTAGAGACAAATAAAACAAACACTCATGATACGTTTATACACAAAACAAAGGTCCTTCCAGGTTGTTCTCTAACCAAAACGAAGGAACAAATTACGTCGCTTCGTCCCCTATTTGTACTGTCACACATGACCCCTTGGTAAACGATTGCAGCCGCTCTTCCAATCCGCGGCTGCCACATCATTTCCCTTCCGGGACGATGAGTTAGTGCACCGAAGCTCCGCCCCCTTTCTAGATGACCAACTTACTTTTAACCCTGGGAATGAAGTGTCAGGCCAAACAGTCCAGGGTACTCTATTCCCGTTACTTAGCGCCCTTACAGGTCGGGAGGGAGATTTACCACCAAAGATCATTCTATTTTCTTCACAGTAGCATAATGTGAGGCCAGCACTTACTATAATGATATAATGACTTAAATCCTTCAAGGTAAAGAGTAAAATGCAGTTAAGGCTTTGATCCATATTTAATTCTAGTAAGCATCTTTGAAGCATTTTTCTCATCTGTTGATTCTGCTGTGATTTTTTAATTAGGCAATTGGTGCTGTTAGGGAATGTTTTATAAATGCTTTGGGAACACTATCCCCTGTATTTTAGTCATCTCTGTGATTTAAATGGAGATGGCTCAAGGGACTGGCTTGCTGTAATGGACAGGCTCTACCATCATCCCTGTGCACTTGTCTGTATGCTGTCCTTTCCCTCCAGAGTACTTGGCCCCCATACAAAGCTTGATTGAGGCTACAATGTCATTGATCATTACAAAATAACCCAGGCAAGGTCTTATTTTTTTGTAGTTCTCTTTTTTGATTCAAATTTCCTTTGCTTCGAAAGGTAAAAACCTGAATACATCGCAGGTCCCAAATGATGCTGTTCTCAGTTTAAATGTATCTTTAAAAATACTTTGAAATAAGTGTGGTTTATGCTACAGTGAAACCTGGTGCAAGGTGTATAATGATTCCAGTTCATCTACCACGTTTATTTTTTCCTATTTAGAAAATGCACACATTACGTTATAAATTAATTAGATTTTTTTAAAGGCAATTTATTTGAAGCTGTTAGGGGTGAAAATGTAGTGTTTCAGACATGTGTTACACTTCAGCTTTGAGAGGTCACGTGAAGGAGACATTGAAAGCACATTGGTCACAGGAAAAGCAGTGGTTGGTACTCAAAGGCCAGCCAATTCGTCTTGCGTCTGGGAGTTTGAGTTTGTTTAATGAAAATGAATGACAAACATTTAGAATGGTTCAGAAGAAATATATATTTAAAAAAGGAATTAAGTCTTTAAAATCTTAAAAAGGGATGACAAAGTTAACCCTAGCCAATACAAGTGCTGAGTGGTGAGGGTGTGAAGCATCTGCAAAGGTACAACACTACAGAGCAGTCCTCTCATCCACACTCAGGCCTAAGTGTACTCTCAACTGAAGCTGAAATGGAATATCATGTACATTTTCCTAATATTTCCTAATTTGTATGTGTTGTGTATGATGTTCTATTGTTGATTCTGCTTACATTATTATTTGCCACGCTTACAGACTAGTCCAGCAATTGGTTGTGAAAAGTGAGGTGGGGAAACGTTAGAATTAATAGCAGGTTAGAATTTAAAGGAAAATATATACGAGTTGCGTCTGAGAAAGGGTTCTTTCAGTCCAGCAAAGAAAGCATGGATCTATGGTGATGAGGGGAGCAGTGAAAACGATAGGTTGCGGATGCAACCCTGGTTCCCTGAAAGAGAAAATAACCATCAAGGTATGGGACATTGCCGTCAGGCAGTAGGGATTGGCTGAGCTTTATGTCAAAGCTGCCGATAGGCCTCCGCGCAAGCTGCCGTGTAAGCCCGCCCCCCTGGGAGCTTACTATACGCAGCGTGCGGAGAGTCACTTCCTCTTTTGCCCTTCAGGCCGTGAAGGCCTCCATAACGACCTCGCGGCTTGATGGTTATTTTCTCTTTCAGGGAACCGGGGTTCCATCCGCAACCTATCGTTCCCTTTCAAGTCGAAAATAACCATCAAGGTATGGGAACAGTGTACTCAAGCCGTCGAGAGGGAGGATTCTCAGCAGTAGGACAGACTTACGTCATAACGCAACTGCGTAGGCAGTACATCTACGCATATGCGGAGCTGCGCCTCAGCGTCTATGCTCGCAATGACACCTGTCCCAAGGTGGAATAGTCACACCATGTTGTCAACCACTCTAGACGTCCGCAACCTGAGGCGTCATAGAGTGCAACACAGATGCTCCAAATGACGGTGCAGAGGATTCCAGTACATTTAAACGGTAGAACCTCGTAAATGTATGCGGTGTAACCCAACTGGCTACAGCGCAAATGTCAGACATCGGCACCCCTCTAAAGAGGGCCCAGGATGTTGCCATACCCCTAGTGGAATGTGCCTTCAACTGCCCTGGTGGCGGAAGGCCCATTGAATCATATGCTAACTGAATAGCATCCACTATCCAATGAGAAAGGCGTTGCTTAGACAACGGCTGACCCAAAGTTCTAGAACCATGGCATGTGAACAGCTGTTCTGTTTGCCTCACAGTCCTTGTGCGATCAATATAACACCTCAATGCCCGCACAGGGCAGAGCATGTGTAACCGCTCTTCCTCTGGGGAAGAAAAAGGAGGAGGATGGAACGCCATCAACTCGACTGGTTGGTTAATGTGAAACGGGGATATGACCTTGGGTAAAAAGGCCGGATTTGGACGCATGGAGACCTTAGAACCGTCTCCTGCGAAACGAGTACATGATGGATCCACCGAGAGTGCATGTAACTCGCCCACACGCTTTGCTGATACCACTGACAGCAAAAACGCAGTCTTAATAGACACGAACTTCATATCCACACTGTGGAGAGGCTCGAACGGTGCCTTGGTAAGGGCTTCTAGCACCACATCAAGGCTCCATGACGGTAAACTGGTCGACCTTGGAGGCCGCAAGCGTCTTGCGCCCTTTAGGAACTGAGATGCCAGGAAATGGCAACCAGGTGATAACCCGTCAATGCGTACATGTCAAGCCGAAATAGCGGCCAAATACACTTTAAGTGTAGAGGGAGACTTACCCTCATCTAACAGCTTCTGCAGAAACTGTAATATCACTGCCATAGGGCAGGAGACCGGGTCATGGCCCTCAGCCAGACACCAACTCTGAAACAATTGCCACTTATACGCATATTGCGACCGAGTAGAGGGCGCTCTCGCACTCTGAATGGTGGATATAACCGCCGTCGAAAGCCCTAAGGCTGACAGGCGCTCCCGCTCAGGGGCCAAGCCCATAGCTGCATGAGCTTGGGGTTCGGATGCCATAGCCCTCCTTGGGCTTGGGACAACAGGTCCGCTCGCAGAGGGAGCTCCCTCGGGCAACCGTGCAACAACTGCACTAAACTCGGGAACCATATCCTCCGAGGCCACCGAGGAGCGATCAGGATCACTGTCGCTTGCTCTACCCTGACCTTCTCCAAGAAGGCGGGGAGCATCGAAATCGGTGGAAATGCGTACAGGAGCCCTGGCGGCCATTCGTGAGCCAGTGCATCGACTCCTAGGGGGCTGTCGAGGTCCTTCACCGAGAACCATAGGGGGCAGTGCGTGGTCTCTCGCGAAGCGAAGAGATCGACTTGCGCTGTGCCGAACCAGTCCCAAATGCGCTCTACCACCCGAGGGTGAAGACGCCATTCGCCTGCAAGAGGACCTCCTCTGGACAGGAGATCCGCTGCATAATTGACTCTGCCCGGTAGGTGAACCGCCCACAGAGAGGCTAAACGCGGTTGAGCCCAAAACAACAGCCGTGTTACCAACCGGTGAAGACCGGGGGACCGCAAGCCGCCCTGGCGGTTGATATACGCCACTACCGTGGTGTTGTCTGACCGCACTAACACGTGCTTGCCTAGAAGCACTGGCAAGAAGTGCCGCAGGGCAAGGTCCACCGCTCTGAGTTCCAGAGCATTGATGTGGGCCGACCTCCAGTGTCCTGACCACACTCCGCGAGTCCCCGACCCGTTACAGACTGCTCCCCAACCTTGGTTGGAAGCGTCGGTCGTAATAACCTCCCTTCGGAAGATGGGACCCAAGCGTACGCCCTGGCGGATGTTCGACGGAACTTTCCACCAGCGCAGTGCTTCCCAGCAGGTTCGGGATACCCTCAACCTGCGGTGTTTGTCTCTCCGCGGATGCAACGCGAAGGCATTGAACCAGGCCTGCAGAGGTCTCTGGTGTAGTAAGCCCAAAGGAAGGGCTTGCGAGGCGGCAGCCATCAACCCCAGCATGCGCTGACACAGCTCCATGCTGACTGTTTCTCTCAACCTGAATAGGGAGAGACACCGCTCCAGTGAGGCAACTCTTTGTGTCGACAGGGTCGCTTCCATGGACACAGAGTCCAGATGCAGACCCAAAAATTCGGTCTGTTGGCTCGGCACGAGGCGGCTCTTTTCTGAATTGACCTTCAGACCTAGCCGCTGAAGATGGTCTGTAACCATCACTGTGTGCTGTGCCAACTGCTCCTTTGACTGTGCGCAGACGAGCCAGTCGTCCAGATAGTTCAGCAGTCGGATGCCTTGAACCCGCAAGGGGGCTAAAATGGCGTCCATACACTTCGAAAAGGTTCGAGGAGCTAGAGACAGGCCGAATGGCAGGACACAAAACTCGTAGACCCTGCTCTGAAATGCGAAACGTAGGTACTTCCTGTGACCCGGACAGATGGGAACGTGAAAGTATGCATCTGTGAGGTCTACGGTGGTAAACCAGTCGCCCTGCCGGACAGACTGGACAATGTGCCTGTGCGTAAGCATCTTGAACGACAACACCCGTAGGTATTTGTTCAGTAGTCGCAGATCTAAAATAGGGCGTAGCCCGCCGTCCTTTTTTGGCACTAGGAAGTACTTGGAGTAGAACCCCTGGTCGGTCATTTCTGCATTTAGAGCTGAGGACTGAACCGAGTCCTTCACTGCAGTTACCACCACTCCCCTGAAGGGGGGGGGGGGTTTAACCGGAATTGAAGGGTGTACCCGGTGAGTATAGTCTTGCGCACCCAGATGTCGTTGGTGCATTGTTGCCAGAACAGAAGCTGTGGAACAGTGTAGGGGTGGGTTAATGGCTGCCGGGGTTTCTCAGGGCTGCTTAGGCTGCGCTCGCTCACGAGGGGCCTGACCAGAGCCACGAGGGCATGGTCTGCTACCTCCTCTGGGGCGCCACCCTCTGCGCTGCGGTCTTGCAAACGCGGGTTGGCTGCGTGCTGAAACCCCCAAAGGGGCGGTTTTACTGCCCTGTGGGTGCGCTTGCTGCCCTCCACCGCTGGGCCAAACGTGTGCCCCGGGGATATAGGAGCATCTAGCAATGGGGCCTTATCAGGCTCCTGTACCCTGGCCTGAGAGAGCCAGAGCTGTCTCCTTGCCACCACAAGGGAAGCAATGCTCCTGCCCTGTGCTCGCGCATTCAGCTGAGCCAGCTTAACCAAAAGCTGCGCAACTGCACCCAGCTCGGTCCTAAGTCCGACAGATGGGGACTCAGGCAGATCACGGATCAGCGCCGCCTGGTAGACTGTCAGGAGGCTGGCCACATTAGACAGCCTAACTGCCTCCGTAGCCGCGGCATAACCCTTTTTCAGATGGGCCTCCGTAGTCCTACACTGCCTGTTAGGGCAGGAAGGGTCCTTAGCCAGCCCCGATAATGTCGGCGCCTTTACTAGCGCGGTGAACGCGGCGCCCACTGGCGGAAAGGACGCTAATCCAGCTTCGCTCGCCCCATGCATGGTAAAAGCCGAAGCCTTGCGAGAAGTCGCCGGGGCGGAGGCCGGGGCTCCCCAGGTGGACTGCACCTCCTTAATAAAATCCGGGAACGCCGGGAGCATCCTGGACTGAAGGGGCGGAGCCGATGGCAACTCAAATAAAGAGCGTCGTGTTGGCTCTGACGCAGGCCAGTCCACGCCTAAGCGACGGGCTGCCCTCTCCACCACTGACCAGATAGGGTCATTAGTATCCAGCACTTCAGGGTCGTCCTGCCCAGAGTGCTGGGATGCCACCTCAGGCTCTGTGTCCTCAAAGAGCGGGTCTGCATCAGATGCATCCCTTGAGACAGCATCGGCGTCCCACTCTACTTCCTGGGGCACTGGTGGAGGAACCGTCAGCTGACTAGTGCTGGGTCCGGTTACTAGCTCTGGGGCCCGAGGCGCCACATTTGCTAGGGTCATAAGGAGGGATTGTTGTCCCATCATGAGCTCCATAAATTGTGACATCTTGGAGGTGAGCTCAGCCACCCCAGATGTGTCCTGATAACGCCTACCCCTCCGAGGGGAGCGAGAGTGCCTTCTCTGGCGAGGCGATCGAGACCTGGATCGAGACTCCCGACGGGGGCGAGCCCCGCGAGAGGAGGGACTGCGGGAACGTTCCCGAGCACGCCTGGCTGGAGATCTCTGACCAGCTGTAAGCTGGGAAGATGGGCTCAGACGGAGCTGAGACGTCGCCGGCAGCGACACGACCGATGACGGTGGGGCCGAGACGGTGTGGGACGAGCCCGAGGATGGGGAACGACCTCCAACTGCCTTCCTCGCTCTCTGGCGAAGGGTGCGTGTCTGAAACCACGCACATAGCTGGCAGTATGCCCTATCTGCCAGGGCAGATGCGGCATGGTCCGGCCCCAAGCATGCGACGCAGTCTTCATGAGGGTCGCTGGCAGGCAACTTGGCCTGACAGGTCACGCAACGGTGGAACCCAGACATAGTAGAACACCGAAGTGTCTAGTATTGACGTCAAGCACCAAAGAGTGTGCGTCGAGCACTGTCACGTCAAACGCCGAGGTGCGCGCGTCGAACGCCTAAGCGTCGGACACCAAGCGTCGAGCACCTGAAGTGCGTGCGTCAAGCGCCGCCGCGTCGAGCGCCGAGGTGCGTGCGTCGAGCGTCGAGGGTGCGTGCGTCGAGCACCGAGCGCCGAAGCGTCGAGCACCGAGGTGCGTGCGTCGAGCGTCGAGGGTGCGCGCATCGAGGCATCGAAGCGTCGAGCGCCGAAGTGTCGAGCGTTGAGCGCCGAGCGCCGAGCGTCGAGCGCCGAGGTGCGTGCGTCGAGGGTGCGTGCGTCGAGGCGCCAAGCGCCGAGCAGCGAGCGTCGAGCGCCTAAGCGTCGAGCGTCGAGCACCGAAGCACGGAGCACCGAGGTGCGTGCGTCGAGCGTCGAGGGTGCGTGCGTCGAGGCGCCAAGCGCCGAGCAACGAGCGTCGAGCGCCGAAGCGTCGAGCACCGAGCGTTGATGGAACGTGCACCGAGCGTCGAGCACCGAGCGCCGAAGCGTCGAGCGTCGAGCACTGAGCCCCAAGTGCAGAAGCACTAAGCACCAAGCGTAGAACGCTAGCACAGACGCCTAGCGTCAGCTGACCCGCCAAGCGGAGACGCTAAGTGCTGGTACAGTGTTTGATGTTGTGCAATACCTACCTGAAAGGTGCTGGGGATTTTGCACGTTGGTGGTTGTCTTCCTCTGTATAGTGAAGGGAATTTTTTTTTTTTTTGTGGACGCTGCAGAAGGTAAGGGAGTGTAGTGCAATACCACGTGGCGGGAACGGGAACACTGCAGAGCAGACTACCCGCACACACACACGGTCTAGCCTAAGCTAGACCGAGGATGCAAAATGCGCGTGGGCCAAGGCCAACGCAACACGCGTCCGAAAGACAAATATAACAATATATATACAAAATATATATATATACAATAATACAAAAACCCAACACAATAATAATAAAGAACAGAGGAAAGACGGGGAGACCACGAAGAACGCGATGCCGAAGCAAAGCGAAAAGGAATATATAATGTTAAACAATATATAATCCTAAATAATAATACAATAACAATAATAATAAACAATAATAACTCCGGAGAGTATAACTGAAATAAACTCGGAGAAGGGGATAAACCAGCTTCTCAAGCCTAAGCTTTAGTGAGTACAATCAGTTAAATAGCTCTAAGTCCTACCGCTACTGATGCTGAAGGCAAAAGAGGAAGTGACTCTCCGCGCGCTGCGTATAGTAAGCTCCCAGGGGGGCGGGCTTACACGGCAGCTTGCGCGGAGGCCTATCGGCAGCTTTGACATAAAGCTCAGCCAATCCCTACTGCCTGACGGCAATGTCCCATACCTTGATGGTTATTTTCGACTTGAAAGGGAACTGAATTAATTAAGTTTAGGAAACTGGATTTAAAAACTTGTTGAACTTTTATTTAAATTAGTTATGGGAAACATTTCCACTGCATTTATTTGTCAATCAATCTCAATCACAGATTATATAAGTAAAATGTAATCAAGTATTCAAACATTTTGTCTAGTCCCTCATTTCCACCAGTCACTTTTTATCATAATGGCAATACAATCAAACAATGAAAATGGTGTGACATACAGTATGAGTTTGAGTCCTGTAGGGATTTGTATAAATATACATATGTATGTACTGTAAGAGAAATGATGTACCGCTAAGCACTTCTTTTAAATAAAAAGACCATGCTGTTCTCCCAGATAATTCTCTTAAAAGCACGAGGATAAATAATTTTGTCCAAATGTATAAGAATCAGTGTTTTTATTCGACTGGTTTTTGTTATATTTTTCAAAATTGTGTCAGCAACTAAATGAATATACTGTAAAAGTGATTTGAAAACAGTAATCTGAACTTCCAAGGAGCTGTAATTTTCTCCACGAGTTACTAGTTTGTATGCAAACAATGTGATCTGACAAAAATAGGAAAGCTAGCATTAGATAACTCTAATCTGCCCCAATATAAGCACTGTCTGGATCCCTCTCAGTTTTCTGTTATGTGGTTGTCCTGCCCTAAATTACATGGTAGTATCACACAGATTGCCATTCTTTATCATCATTTTATAACTGTTGACAATGCTTTTCCGAGGAATGACACTTTTCAAAGGTATTGATAGATGGAAGTGTTAGAGTATGTATTCAGAAGGGCTTCCGAGTGGCGCATCCAGTAAAAGCACTTGCATAGAGTGCAGGATGCGCCCTATAGTCTGGACGTCGTCGGTTCGAGTCCAGGCTATTCCTTTGCCAACCAAGGACAGGAGCTCCCAGGGGGTGGCGCACAATTGGCCAAGCGCCACCCGGGGGGAGGGAAGGGTAGGTCGGCCAGGGTGTCCTCGGCTCACTGCGTACCAGCGACCCCTGTGGGGCTGGCCGGGCGCCTGTGGGTTTTCCTGTAAGCTGTCCAGAGCTGCGTTGTCCTCCCACACTGTAGCTCAGGTCGGCTGACGGCACACGCTTCGGAGGACAGCTGGGTGAACTAAGGCCGGGTGGCAGGAACCATCAAACCCAAACAGGGGATGTGGCTGCAAAGGTGAAGAAGAGGAAGAGGAAATAAACTTCACCACAGGATGGTGGTAAACCATTGGGGTAAACCAATGAGGGAAGAAGAGGGGCAGTCGTCTCGCCTCTAGAATAGCGGCAAGCCTTAAATAAAATAAGATAGAAATTAAATAATTATGTGTTTTGGTCAGTGCATTAAATTGCACTCTGTTTTTTTCACAAAATGCAAAACTTAAATTATTAATTTTCTATCTACTCTGATTAGATCATTTACAAATAATGGTCTGGGGGTAAGTCAAAATTTTCGTCATTTTTTTAATTATTATTTTGCTATTCAGAATATTGTCATCATTCATTAAGCTGATAAGTTAGATCGCAAAGGAAGCTTTCAGCACAGAATGTATTTCTTTAAACATGTTTTAATACCTTGATTTGAAAATGTTGCTATAGTTTCAACTAAGAAAATTTGGTAACACTTTAGTTTAGCTATCCGTTATAAGTTATTATAAACAATAGCACAAAAAAAAACAATGGCAAAAGTAAATAATAACTGTATTACAAAAGCAAATCAGTCCCATACAATCAGTGAGACAGACATATAAAGACAGACAGACAGACAGACAGACATATAAAGACAGGCAGACAGGCTATGGGCCTCATGCACTAAACGGTGGTAAATTACCTGAAATACTGTGTGGTAAGAGAAACCCATACTGTGCACAAAAAAGGTGGTGTGACTGCTCTATTCACGAATATAATAATATGCATGAATAAGGTGAGCTAAATGGTTCATTTGCCAGTCATCATAGCAGACACGTTACACACCCTTTATTTTAGTATATGGGCACTCCAAAGGACAGGTAGTCCGACTCTAACTTTGTCAGAATGACAGTGACCAAGGAGGCAGCAGCCGCCACCAGCTACATCTTCAGTGGGTCTCCGTAGGATGAGGGGAGGTGGCCTGGTGTTACGCAGATTTCTGTATCCCATAGAGTTCTGTATCCCATAGAGTTCTGTATCCCCTTAGATTTGACGCCTGTGTAGATCAAGATCGTTGTACGCAAACACTTGATGTTTCTGAACAGTATTTACATGTAATAAAATTAAAATGTGTTTTAAAAGAAAAATACAGTTTTATAAGGTTACTTTTAATCAAGGGTTTCGTGTATTGAGCAAAGCAGGAGGCTGAGCGTACTGTAGAAAATCAGTGGTGTTAAATGTGCTGTTTTATTTTGCTACAGAATTAGTTTGGTCTTGTTTTCAATATTTGTTGCAAACTGCAGCAGAACTCAATGGCAGCACATGAGAACACAGCGGGACTCGGGCACAGGAATATCGCACATCCACGTCCAGCTTTGAAAAACTTCATCTGCACAGACATGGAATCATGCGGGGATACAAAATTCTGTGTAACACCGGGAATGTCTTACTTTGAGACGGTCAAAGCTGAGAAACAGAAAATAATAAACTGAAAACAAATATCTGTTTGTTCACCTTTATCCCCCTCTGGTTTATTTTGAAGGTACGCCGGTACCGAAACATTGGCTAAATATAAATGTGTTTCTTTAAAAGGGCTTGCAAGTGTGCAGTTTATTTCTTTTTTTCTTTTAAGAAACTTTAACCTTCCATCTGCTTATCCGGTGATTTTGACGGGCTGCACAAACTAGTCACAATTTGTGCAGTACTCACTGTTGTCTTTTCCTTGACAAAAATGCTATTGTTTTCAAGGACAAAATAATTCAGTGTAATCCATGTGTTAAAAGAGCACAACTGTCTCTTGGCCGTTCCGGCAGTACAACGTTATAATGGAAAAAATACAGTACATCATGGGATTTTATACAGCACTGTCTATTCCTACAATGCATCTTGCATTGAGAAAGCAACGCGTTTGGAATCGGAATAAAGGAAATTATTATGTAATACAGTTCACGTGCAGTCATCTTTTGGTAAGTTGCATTTTCAGAATCAATCATTATGTACAGTATTACAACACCGTTGCCCTTAATCCACAAAACCAACGAAATACATCCTTTGTAACCTATACATGACATTTTATTTGTAGTGTCCTGTGGAACACTGACAATCGTTTATCCTGGAAAAAATTAAATACAGTACCTGAAAGCAGATATACGCATTTATCATGTTTCTCACACAGCACTACTTGTGGTCTGCTTTATTTATATTGTGATTTAGACAGACACCGCCTGGTTTCAGTAAGTGGTAAACTGAGACACTTAAGAAAGTTATCACCTTTAAGTAAATATGGTTCTGATATCAAGTCCCTCCCTTGCGGTATTAGGGGATAGAATTTGAATACATGTCCATTATTATCAATTCTATGTAAATGACTCGCACGCAGTATCTTTTTCCATGCAATTCATTTTGCATGCAAAGTCATTTGCCGCTGGTTAGTGAATAGAGCAGTGTGGCAAAGTGGATGGTAAGGGGAACAGGTGTAGCGGTGATGCGATGCAGGAGTGACAGACAGACAACGATAATTCGGTGAACAAGTGTTTATTGTGCTGTTTCCAGGTCTGGCGACCGTCAAATAATAAATCCCCGGCAGTACACAACAATGTGTAAAGCACGGGGAGCGTGAATAATCCCACACAGTCCTGAACAGAAAAACAAATGCACGGTCACCAGTCCTGGGTGAACTCAGTCGTGCAGGTGCTCTGTGCAGTGGTGCTCCGGATAGTGCTTTTGTGGCGACAGCTCCGGAGGTGTGCTTTAACTGTCTAGTAGTGCGACAAAAGACAGACAATTATAGACAGACAGAAATAACACACAACACGTAACACTTATTCCTTCTTTTATATTTCTGAGAGCTCCCCTCTCAGTCCTTCTCTCCTCCTGTTTAACCCAAACGAAGGAAAAGAACAGCGTTACCCTGGCCCCTATATGTAATCCCGCATGATATCTAGGTAAACGGTTGCAGCTGCCTTATTACTTGCAGCTGCCCCTTGTTTACCTGTCAGATCAATACGGTCTTACAACAGAGTCTCGCTTCCTTCCAGGCTGACCCACTTTCCGGTCCCGGAAACGAACTGTCAGGCCAGCCCTTCCAGATACTTCTCCTCCCGTTCTTTAGCGCCCTCACAGGTCGGGAGGAAGATTTATCACCAGAACTCATTGTATTTCTGTCACATATCCCACCGCTCAGAGTGGAGCCGAAGGAACACTCGGCTAAATCTACCTTTCCCATTGCTCCCCCCTCCCGGGAAAAATAATCCGCATTTTGGTGGTCTTTCCCCGCACGGTGTACCATATGGTACATGAAGGGCTGCAATGCCAGATACCACCGAGTTATCCGGGCATTGCTGTCCTTCATTGTGCTTAACCACTGGAGTGGGGCGTGGTCTGTGACCAGATCAAATGAGTGTCCCAGCAGGTAGTATCGTAAAGAGTGAGTAGCCCATTTAATGGCCAAACACTCTTTTTCGACTACGGAGTAGTTACGCTCCCGAGGTAACATTTTTTTGCTCAGGTACAATATCGGGTGTTCTACTCCAGCTACTTTTTGGGACAAGACTGCACCCAACCCTACATCCGAGGCGTCGGTGTGGAGGATGAATCTCTTGGTGAAATCTGGGGTAATAAGAGTGGGGGCCTGGCAAAGTTTACGCTTAATCGTATCAAACGCCCCCTGACACTCAGCTGACCATTTAATTAAATTTGGCGCACTCTTTTTGGTGAGGTCGACTAACGGGTTAACCACTGTGGCGTACTCGGGGATGAAGTGGCGGTAATAACCGGCTAAGCCCAGTAGTGACCTCACCTGAGTCTTGGTTTTGGGGATCGCTGCATCAACCAAAGCCTGGATTTTGGTGACCACAGGTCTCACCCTTCCATTTCCCATTAAAAATCCCAAATATTGAGTCTCTGTCTTGGCAAACGCACATTTCCTCAAGTTAGCTGTCAGCCGGGCTGCCCTTAGAGACTGAAGAACGGCTGCAACCCTAGCCAAATGCTCTCGCCAGGTGGAGCTGTAAATCACCACGTCATCAATATACGCTGCTGCATATTCATGATGTGGGCGTAAAACCTGGTCCATCAGTCTCTGAAAGGCAGCGGGCGCACCATGTAGCCCAAACGGCATGGTTTTAAAGTGGAACAGCCCCTCTGGTGTTGAAAATGCGGTTTTCTCTCTGGAGCTGCGGGTTAGAGGGATTTGCCAGTATCCCTTCGTCAGGTCCAGAGTGGAAATAAACCTCGCTTTTCCCAGTCTGTCTAAAAGTTCGTCGACCCGAGGCATGGGATACGCATCGAACTTGGCAATAGCATTCACCTTTCTGAAATCTACGCAGAAGCGGTTGGTGCCGTCCTTCTTAGCCACTATTACAATAGGACTGCACCACTCGCTCCTGGAAGGTTCAATTACTCCAAGCTCGAGCATATCCCGTACCTCTTTGCGAACGCCGCTTCGTCGACTTTCCGGGATCCGGTACGGTCTTTCTCGCACTGTGACACCTGGAGGAGAGATAATGTCATATTCAACTAAGTTCGTCCTGCCGGGCACATCAGAAAAAACATCACTGAACTCCTCAATAAGCTTACGCAGCTCTCTTTGCTGATCCGGAACTAATTGCTCCCCCATTGAAATCGCTCTTGTGCTCGGGGTCTCTGGACAGGGACCTAAATCATCCTCCATATTGCCTGGGGCTATAAATAAGACCTCTCTTGCCTGCCAGGGCTTCAACAAATTAATGTGGTAAATTTCACGTTCATTCCGGCGATCGGGCTGTCTAATTTCATAATTTACTTTCCCTATAGCCCGAATCACCTCATACGGCCCCTGCCATTTAGCACACAGTTTTGACTCTGATGAGGGAAGTAGCAGCATTACCTTGTCCCCTGGTCGAAAGGTTCGAATCCGTGCATTTTTGTTATAATGCTGCTCTTGTCGGTGCTGAGCCGATCTGAGGTTGTCTTGGGCCAAACGACCGACCAAATCCAGGCGATCTCGGAGTAGGAGCACATACTTCACTACATTTTTAGACGAGCCTTTGTGCTCCTCCCACCCCTCTCTCAGCAGGTCGAGAATGCCGCGAGGCTGCCGGCCGTACAGGAGCTCAAAGGGGGAGAACCCCGTTGAACTCTGCGGCACTTCTCTCACTGCAAAAAGGAGGTAGGGGAGAAGTGATGCCCAATGTTTCTGCTCTTGTGTTACAAATCGCCTCAGCATCGACTTTAAGGTCTGATTAAAACGTTCCACCAGACCGTCCGATTGTGGATGATAAACGGACGTCCTGATGGGACGTATTTTTAATATTTTGTACACCTGCTGTAACGTATTGGACAAAAAATTAGTTCCGTGATCGGTCAAAATCTCCTTGGGGATCCCTACTCTGGCCATAATCTGGGCTAACTCGGTGGCTATTGCAGCGGCACTAGTGGACCTCAATGGAACTGCCTCCGGGTATCGCGTTGCATAATCCACCACTACTAAAATGTGCGTATACCCGGAGTCAGAAGGTAGCAAAGGGCCGACTATGTCCATTGCAATGCGCTCGAAAGGAATGGAAATAATCGGCAGTGGGACCAAAGGGGCGGGGCGCACTCGACCCGGCGCTACTCGCTGGCAGTCTGGGCAGGTGGCTACATATTTCGACACATCAGTATGAAGACCTACCCAATAGAATCGAGCCAATATCCGCTCCCTCGTCTTCTCGGCTCCGAGGTGCCCCGCAAAAGGGATATCATGCGCCAGCCTCATGACCTCCAGCCGACAAGACGGGGGAACCAATAATTGTGTTACAGGCTGTCCTGTGCCCGCGGCTAGGTTTACCCTATACAGTAATTGCCCCTTGATACTGAAATGTGGATATACTAGCGCCCCAGCGCCGTCAACATCCTTACCTTCAATGGACCGGACCTGTCCCCAAGCGTGCACCAGTGACGGGTCGTTTTGTTGGCCCCACACTAGGTCCGCGCTTGAGTACCACGGGTCCGGTACATTGAGAGGGGCTGGAATAACATCTGCTCTAGTCGGTCCAGTAACCTCGCTCTCTCGGTCACACTGCGTTCCCACTCCCTTCGACTGGCGTTTGTTACCATTGCAGCACTCTCCCACCAGACCCCAGCCTTGTCTCAACAACTCTCCCTCCCATTTTGCGGTCCGTCTCTCCTTATTCGTTTTTCTAGGACGGAAAAGAGGGGAAAACATTTCAGTGTGAAAAGGAAACACATCACCAATCCGTTCCTTTTTTTTTTTTTCTCTGCCACGTTTACGTGTGTGGCTGAGACTGCCATTTCTTTAATCAATTCTTTGAATTTTGGCCAGTCTCGGCCCAGAATAACTGGGTGTGGCAACCTTTCCGCCACCCTGACTACAAGGTGACGTTTTATCGGTCCTACCGATAAATATACTTTTAATGTGGGGTATGCCGCCGTGTCTCCATGGATACAGGAGATGGCCACCTGACCTTGTGGCCACCACGACACACCGCCCAGGAGAGCTGTCTTAATCAAGGTTTGCTCACACCCTGTGTCCACTAACGCGTGGGTTTTCACATTCCCTAACACCACATTAATCAGACAAGGCCCCTCCCGACCATTTTCCCCCCGCTTACCAGTCTCAGGTGCCCAATTGCACGCGGCCACGTCACACTCCATGGCAGCGGGGCATGACCTGGCCAGATGTCCCGGCTGGTGGCACCTAAAACAGATAGGAGGGACAGAGGGGGCATGGGTTAGAAATCTGTCCCGCTGCTGGTATGGCAACGGGGCAGGGGCAGCACCTCTACCCCAGCTGGGGGCCAACCTTGGTCTCCATGGGGGGGAGGCAAGGGGGCCCAATGGGGTCGGTGCTCTGGGAGGTCTGGGTCCCGGGAACGAGGGGGGTGGTGGTGATGACGTTGGAGGAGAGGGAGAGAGAGCGCGGCTGCTTCGAAGGGCAGGGGCGGACAGGATCCCAATCCGGGCAGAGGTCAGGGAGTCCTCAAAATCTTCGGCCAATTTGACCGCCTCCTCCAGGGTGTCGGGGTTGTGGCGCCGTATCCACGCCTGGGTCTCGGCGCCGACCACATGGCAGAACTGTTCTACCACAATGGCTTCCCCCATCTGCTGGGCGGTCTTCTTCCCGGGGGTCAGCCAATGCACCATGTGGTCGCACAACCTCTCCGCAACCACCCTGGGGCGTGTCTCCGGGGCTCTCCGGTACTCCCGAAACCGCGCCCGGTGGGTCTCGGTAGTAATATTGAGCCGGCGGAGGATAGCCTGCTTGACTAGGTCATACTCGGTGGCGTGCTGGTCGCTCATAGCCTGGTAAGCTGCCTGAGCCTCCCCAATCAGGCAGGGTCCCAGCTGGCTGGCCCAGAACTCCCGCGGCCAAGCCGCCGCGGTAGCCAGCCGCTCGAATGCCACCAAGTACGCCTCCGGGTCATCCTCCGCCGACATCTTCATCGCCCGTGCCTTCGGGGGCGACATCACCGGTATTGTCGTCGGGGTCGCTACTGCAGCCACGGCCAGTCCTACCCGTTCAATGAGCGCTGTATAGCGCTCCTCCCTCCTTCTCTCCTCTGCGTCCCGTATAGCGCTCCTCCCTCCTTCTCTCCTCTGCGTCCCGTCTGCTCTCCAGTGCCTGTAGCAGCTCCGCCAGCGCGTTGCGGTCCATGATCCCACTTCTGACACCACGTGTGGCAAAGTGGATGGTAAGGGGAACAGGTGTAGCGGTGATGCGATGCAGGAGTGACAGACAGACAACGATAATTCGGTGAACAAGTGTTTATTGTGCTGTTTCCAGGTCTGGCGACCGTCAAATAATAAATCCCCGGCAGTACACAACAATGTGTAAAGCACGGGGAGCGTGAATAATCCCACACAGTCCTGAACAGAAAAACAAATGCACGGTCACCAGTCCTGGGTGAACTCAGTCGTGCAGGTGCTCTGTGCAGTGGTGCTCCGGATAGTGCTTTTGTGGCGACAGCTCCGGAGGTGTGCTTTAACTGTCTAGTAGTGCGACAAAAGACAGACAATTATAGACAGACAGAAATAACACACAACACGTAACACTTATTCCTTCTTTTATATTTCTGAGAGCTCCCCTCTCAGTCCTTCTCTCCTCCTGTTTAACCCAAACGAAGGAAAAGAACAGCGTTACCCTGGCCCCTATATGTAATCCCGCATGATATCTAGGTAAACGGTTGCAGCTGCCTTATTACTTGCAGCTGCCCCTTGTTTACCTGTCAGATCAATACGGTCTTACAACAGAGTCTCGCTTCCTTCCAGGCTGACCCACTTTCCGGTCCCGGAAACGAACTGTCAGGCCAGCCCTTCCAGATACTTCTCCTCCCGTTCTTTAGCGCCCTCACAGGTCGGGAGGAAGATTTATCACCAGAACTCATTGTATTTCTGTCACAAGCAGGTGTACAAAGCATGCAGTAACAGGCTTACTGCGTGGTAAACTGGTTACCGCTGTTTAGTGCATGAGGCCCTTTATCTGTTATAACTGATAATAAACAATAGCAAAAAAAAAAATGGCAAAAGTGTATAATATTAGTCTTATTATTTCTAATCATATTCTATAACTGTCAATAGCATAGTTAATAAGAAGTTTATAGATTGTTTATAATCACTATAACGGATTGTGACAGGCTGACCGGGGTAAGGAGACTCAGAGTCAGGATGTGCAGGGAAAATAAAAGACTTTTAATTAAACAAAATACACAAAACAAAAGGCACGATGGACAACCAAAAACACAAAAACAGGCTTTAAACACGAACTACTCAAAAAGAACCACTCACTCTCTCACACAGGTCTTCTCACTCTCACAAACACTCACCAACTAAGTACCCAACCACTCCCTTTTATACAGGTGCCTGGGCTAATTGGGCAATTCGCACCTCATTAGCCCAGGCACATTCCACACATTCCTCACACAAACTCACTCACTGAACCACCCCCAAACTCACTCATATCCACTCTAAACAATACAAAAACACAAAACCACCACAAAATAGGCTGCACCCCATCACACATCTCCCTTCCTTGTGCACAGCACAATATGGCCTAAATGGCCACCTTCCCCCTTAAAGTCCCCAAATCGTCTATTCTGGTGCTGGGGAGAGGGCAGAGGCTTCCCCTAGCCCACAAGCAGTCCGGTGGTCCCAAGCAAAGGTAGTCCGACAGCCCCGGGCCATAAGAGCAAACCCTCGGGAGGCGATGGCGGCAGCAGACCCTCGGGAGGCGGCGGCAGCGGACCCTCGGGAGGCGACGGCAGCAGCGGCGGACCCTCGAAAATTCAGGGGGTTGAGCCTGTAACTCTTCCCCTTCTGGCCCTGGAGACTGCAGTAATGCTCCTCCCCTTCTGGCTCTTGGGACAGCAGCGATGGCTCCTCCCCCTCTAGCTCTCGGGATGGCAGCGATTGCTCCTCCCCCTCTAGCTCTCGGGACGACAGCGATGGCTCCTCCCCCTCCTCTGCATAGTGTTCCAGCATCTCTCCTCTTCATGCCTGACTTGTCAGCAGTAAGTGCACCACACCTCTGCCTCTGCTCCAGTCGCTCCCACGTAGGGGCACCTCAGCCAGGCATGCCCATACCCTTCACAGCGGGCGCACCAATCTGGGGGAATTTCCAGACATCCCCACCAGCGGTGCTCCTCCTGGCCACACCACGTGCACACAGGCCAGACATCCCAGGCTCCGCCCCCTCTTGCTGTGGGTGCCGCCATTGTGGTTGCTGTGGCCGGACCTTTCTTTGTTTTCTTCCCATTTTTTTTTCTTTTTTTTTCCCTTGCCTGTGGTCATTTTCCAGTACAGCGGGGCCGCTACATACTACTTCTGACAACCATATGTGACAGTCTTTAAGGAGACTCAGAGTCAGGATGTGCAGGGAAAATAAAATACTTTTAATTAAACAAAATACTCAAAACAAAAGGCACGATGGCCAACCAAAAAGACAAACACAAAAACAGGCTTTAAACACAAACTATTCAAAAAGAACCACTCACTCTCTCACACAGGTCTTCTCACTCTCACAAACACTCACCAACTAACATACCCAACCACTCCCTTTTATACAGTTGCCTGGGCTAATTGGGCAATTCGCACGTCAAGAATTTCATTTTACAATGACATTGTAGATTGCACAACTGGAGTTAAGAATTTCATTTTACAATTACATTGTAGATTGCACAACTGAAGTTAAGAATTTCATTTTACAATTACATTGTAGATTGCACAACTGTGGAGTTAAGAATTTCATTTTACAATGACATTGTAGATTGCACAACTGGAGTTAAGAATTTCATTTTACAATTACATTGTAGATTGCACAACTGTGGAGTTAAGAATTTCATTTTATTTTTTTAGAACAACTCTTGACAGACTAATTGTTGATATTCAATGAATATCTTTTGATCACATTCTGGAATTTATCATTCTAATCCAATGACAACAAATGGCACCGTTCCAAATGATGCAGTGTTGCTAAGCAGATGGAAAGTCATTCTCTGAACTTAATTTAAGTTTAAACATGCTTTCTATTCCATACATCGTAGTTGTTAGAGTACAGTGTGTTCCTGCAGCTCAAACTACATCTGGGGAATATAAACAAACTGGAACGTTACCAAGGTTTGCATTTGATTGCACAGAAAGCTAACATATTACGGTACTACAGTATATCACACTGAATCAGTTTTCTTACTATTTTGATTACTAAATGTGTTTTGTTGAATACAGTCTATATTAACATGTTCCTTTATTTCCAAAGAATTACTTTACATTCTAGCTTCTCTCCAATATACTTCTACAATGGTACAATATACTTCTACAATGTGACTGGATCTGACTGTTGTTTGTCACTAACACGCTGGTCCTACAAGTATGATCTCAATAGTGCATAGACTGAGTGGGGTGACTGCTTCTTTGTAGCTGATTAAAGAAAAAGTAGCAGCTGTGATGAATTTGCTGGAAAAAAGAAATTAAGATTTTATTCCCATGCATTGGGACTTCTCTGATTATAGTGGGACTGTTGGCATGTATGTTGAGTGTTTGAGTGGATGTACATTTTCAAATAAATAAATAAATAATGTTTTACCCAAATGGTTAATTACTCCCAGTAAACTGTGTACAATTTGAGAAGCAGCCACGCTGAGATTCTAATGACTATACACTACTGCTCTTCACAATATAGCAGTAATCACTCAATAAACTAGTAACAGAACACATGTAGCTATCAACTCCCAGCTGCTTTCAACATGTTGCCAATGGAATTAGATTGAACAAAAGAGGGATTCACAACAAATGTAGTCTTCTATGGCAAGCCAAATTATCATTTAGAGATATCTCAAATTGCATTTTAAGATATCTTGAAATATTTAGAGATATCTGTAAAACATTTCAAGATATATTTAATTGTGCAGTTTTTAAGATATCTAAAATTAATTTAAAGATATCTGTAAATCAATTTGAGATATCCAAAAATGAAATAAAGATATCTCAAATTGATTTACACATATCTTTAAATACTATGGAAACCATATGGATTGTGCTAGCATGGCACGCCAAACTGTCATTTAGAGATATCTTAAAATGAGGGTTTTAAAGATATCTCTAAATCATTTAAAGATATCTCTAAATGACTTCCTGTTCATTTAAAGATATCTTTAAATCATTTGAAGATATCTTCAAATAATGTCCTGTTCATTTAAAGATATCTGTAAATCATTTGAAGGTATCTTCAAATAACTTCCTGTTCATTTGGAGATATCTTCAAATAACTTCCTGTTCATTTGAAGATATCTTTAAATGGACAAGAAGTCCATTGAAAACATAGAGCATTTTGACAGGAAGTCAGTTCCAGTTATCTCCTGTTCATTTGAAGATATCTTCAAATGATTTAGAGATATCTCTAAATGAACAGGAAGTTATTTGAAGATATCTTAAAATGTTTTAGAGATATCTCTAAATAAACGGTAAGTTATTTGAAGATATCTTCAAATGATTTACAGATATCTTTAAATGAATAGGAAGTTGTTTGAAGATATCTTCAAATGATTTACAGATATCTTTAAAATCCTAATTTTAAGATATCTCTAAATGACAGTTTGGCGCACCATGCTAGCCAAATCCATATATTATTTAAAGATATCTCTAAATCATTTGAAGATATCTTCAGATAACTTCCTGTTCATTGAAAGATGTCTGTAAATCATTTGAAGATATCTTAAAATAGCTTCCTGTTCATTTAGAGATATCTCTAAATGATTTAGAGATATCTCCACATAACTTCATGTTCATCTGAAGATATCTTTAAATGGACAGGAAGTCCATTGAAAACATAGAGCATTTTCACAGGAAGTCATTTCCAGATATCTCTTTTTAGATATCTCTAAATGAACAGGAAGTTATTTGAAGATATCTGAAAAGTATTTCAGGATATCTCAAAAACATTTAGAGATATCTTAAAATGATTTAAAGATATCTAAAAAGCATTTTAGATATCTAATTTAAAGCTCCATTTAAATATATCTGTAAATCATTTTGAGATATCTCTAAATGTATTTTAGATATCTTAAAATTATTTAGAGATATATTTAAATATTTGAAAATATATTTCAAATATTTAGTGTCATGAATTAATCTAAAACCTGTCTTCCCTTGTACAAGGTGCAATCACCTTTTTTGAGAGAAAGGTGTATGTGGCAGAGATAGATGTCTCTTTGATAGAAACAGTTTACTTTATTTGAAGTCTTTCCACTGATGATGGGAATGGGAATGTAGAGATGGAAGCTCTGCTAACAAGATTTAAGTTTTTGCAGGTATCAGGCTTTAAAGACACACCTGTGGTGGCTTTGACAAACTCACTGAGCAGAAACTGATCATACTGTAAGATGGGCACATTTGAGTAAACTGGAATGCAAAGAAGGTATTCCTGCTAGACGTATCCAGATATTTTGCCGGTAACAAGTGGATTGTCCCTCATACCTGTGATGTGAAAAGATGGCTACTTTATCCTGTCGTGGCCTTCATAGAACCACTCAAAGCTGAACCAGAGAGAGAGGTTGAATCCTGCTGGAGCAGGGCTGACTTGCTTGACATCAATGGGAGAATCTAAGATGTTGAAGTACCCTACTTATAAATGTATTATGCTATATTCTTTGTGTTAGTTTACAATAATATTCTATGATGTACCTTGTTATTAATCTACTGTATTATTGTTTAAAAATAATTATTTGTAACCAGTAACAATATTATTAGTGGAATTGGACTGAGTCTGTGTAAAACGGTTCACTGATAGAAACTCATGCTAGCATGTTGAAGTTTAGGTCCTCTCTCTTATCAAGAGGTAGGATCTCTAAATGTATACATGGAGCCTTCTTAGCATTCCAATCCAGTGGAGCAAAGGAGTGCAAACTCTATAAAAATAGCAAAAAGTGTAGGGATAGTTAGAATTGAATTAAAGGAAATAATGGTTTGTGATTTTACTGTAAGGTAGAACAATATGAAGTGTATTAGCAGAAAGTTTATAAGAATTTAGAACTAAGAGAATATTATGCAGAAATTAACTTAAAGTAAGAATGTCAAAATAGAGTGGTACCAGTCTTTGTCAGGCATACCGCAAGCTTGCAAAAGAGAAGGTAATTAAACTTGGTAACCCTTGCTCATAGTACCAGACGGAGGGTGCAGTTTGGGGGTTTGGAATCCAAGGTTTATATAATGAGTGATTGTGACAGAGCGGTTGCAGTACTGACGTCCCGGACCAGGAAGAAGCAATACAAAAACAAAGGCAAAGGTAGGTAGGGGAAACGAGACGCGTTTGCGCTCGGGTTTTAATAATAAATCAAACAATAAACAAAACACTATAACAAACAAAAGGGCTCGATGGCCAAAAATACATAAAGAAAACAAATACCGAGTGGTACAGCGGTAGCAGTTGCTTCGGATGTATGATCTCGTTCTAAACCGTCCTCCCGTCTCTAACTCAAAGGAAAATCTCTCCCCATTACCCTGGAGCTCGTTCTTTTAAGCTGTGGCTGGAGCCTTAATTAATTATCAATAAAACAATTACCTTATTGAGGCTCCAGCCACATTCACACAGGCTTTTTAAATTAATAAACAAAACGAACAATAAAAAAAACACGGCTTTCCCACCGTCAAATACAAATATAATAATAATAATACGAAATATAAAAATAATAATACAGGGACGAGGTGTACCCTATCACAGTGATCTATTACAAATAAGAAATATCATTTGGAACAAATGAGGGGGGTATAGCATAGGACCATGGAATGCCATACATCTGAGAAGATGATTGCGAAAGAGTCTTCTATCAATGATGGATGACCTTGATAGAGAAGCAGGTGGTTCAGAATTTGCCTGAACAGGATTTTTGTAAAAGAAACAGAGGTCACTTTTAGTTTAAAGCATTGAATAGCTAAAATAAGATATAATAAGTTATATTTTGATTATGTTCCCGATAGAATGAATTTAAGTAAGAATGCTTGAATATATAGTTGCCTGCTTAAAGAAGTTTGCTATGAGCCTTCTACCAGCCTCTATCCAATATATTTTAGTTAACTGTTAAACCACATCTTTGCATGTAACAAAGCCAATCAAATTAGGGGAATGTCTTTTGATGTCAAAAGGGACATCTATATATTTTTTTACTTAGGATTGGGATAATTACACCGATATATATTATATATTAAATAATCACATCTTTCTATGTATTTTTATATACTTGTACTGTATTCACATGTATGCTGTGTTCAGGAACTCTCTGGTACTAAGAAAAAACACACAAGTTCAAAAGTTCACCTTACGTATTTTGGAAATGAAGAAGAGATGGATGATGGCTAATGATGGCTAGGGGATGATGGCTAATTAATTTTATGGAGGGAGTTGCCGGGTGTTTTGAGAATGTTGTTGACTTGAGGGACGGGAGCTGATAAGGCTGATTAATGTTTAAGACTTAATTGAAACTTCTGACGTAAGAAGCGAGTCAAAAAACTCATGAAAACCGAGGTAAAATCTTAGTCAAGTATCACCAACTTGCTAACTACAAGTTGTGTGATCCATGCTCTGAAGATCTCTGATCAAGCTGATTGCTGTTGGTGTCGTGTTCAGACGTCTTTGCCTTTGAAGACAGTTCCTGTCCTTACCTTATACTCTATACTTCCATATATAATTTGGGAAGTAAGAACTATTTGGAATCTATATCTCTCCTATACTGATGCATTGCTATAAGGTATATGATTTATGTTATAGTCTATGAGCGTGTGTAGCAGGGCGGTAGTAAGCCCTGCTTATTGATATGTGTTTGTTTGTTTTATTTTCAGAACAAGGGTTCCCCCTCCGCCCCTGTGTTATTTTGTGTTTGTTTATTTTGATGATTTATTGTATATATGACGGCGAGCGCCGTATGTTTTGATTATTGTTTGGGATTTTGACGGCGTAGCCAATTTATTTAGTAGTGTGGATGGGAAACCTCATCCACAGTAGTAATAATTAAACTCGTACAGAAGGTGGCCATCTCCCGAATTAATTAAGTGATTTAATTTGTTGCTAATCGGGTGATGGTCACCTGTTATAAAAAGCCTGCAGCTCTCTAGCTCTGGGTGGGGTGTTTTAGGAGTGGAGAGAGAGTGAGAGTGAGAGGAGTGACGGAGAAAACAAGTGTAAAATTAACATAGGAACAGTGAAGGCAATCTGCCCAGCCTGACCTGTGTTGCATTTATTACTTTTGTGTTCATGACTTGTTTTTGTTTACTCTTTTTATTTTGCTCTGTGAGTGTTTTTGTTCAAACCTTTTATTTATTTTATTTATTTTTTTGTTTAATAAAACGGCAGCCAGCCGATTCTTTAAAAACTGCAGTACTTACCCGGTGTCAGTTTGTTTTCGTGCCGGCTTCTGCCGTGACGTCACCACTCGTCCACCCTGTCACAGCGTGTTATAATGGATGTTTTAGGACTTAGTGGTGAGCGTCTTTAGTTTTATGCATGCGTAGCCTTAGAACAAAACATGTTGTAACCATACAAATGTATTTGAAGTATTAATGCTAACAACTGTTAAGGCACTGGACTGCCCAGATTGTCTGTCAGCGGGATACGATGTAGTCTGTACCTACTCAATCCATTTTTAGTAGTTAATAAACCAACAGAGTACTAATACTGCTCAGATTTGTTAAAACTTCAAATCAAATGAGTCTGTGTGATTTTCTTGATTATTAAAAGTCATCTGGATACGTTGCAAGCCCAGTGCATGAACAATCCACTTACAGGAGTCCAAAACATCTTAATGTCCTCCTGAACGTCTCCCCTGAGTTTAAGAGTGGGCTTAGAGTATATATATATATAAATAAAGAGTATGTGCAAACCTGACAAGAGATATCTGGAAATGATTTAGAGATACCTTCAAAATAATTAGAGATATCTCTAAATGATAATTTGGGTTGCCATAGTCTTCTGGGGTTTATAGTTTTTAGTTGTGAAAATAAAGTACAATTCCCGTCCTTTAAAATGTACATTCTCATATAATTCCGAAATGAACTCCTCCTTTACCTGTCATACTAGAGTCAACTTATGTGATTGTTATGGGGTTTGAACAATTCTCCAAGCAATTAGTCTTGGAGTGATGTAATGAATAAGCTAGAGTCAATTATTATATTCGAGACTTGTGTATTTTGTCTGCCTATATTATTAAACTAAGGGTAGTAGCATTTCTGTCAGGCTAATAGTGTTTATGTGATCTCCCGTCCAGGTTACAGGGTTAAAGGTTTAAGAAGCTGGAGCGACAAGCTTCAACCATTATATTTGTTTTACTTTCCTCTGACCTTTTTATGATGCTTGCTGTAGTTCTGAGTGGTATTTTTTATTTTCTTATTCTTTTTTTAGGAAATTTGTGTTATTTAGTTTTGTCCATTTTAATACATTAATACATTTTTTTAGGAATGCTTCTTATGTTAATATAGTGCTTTTGTCACTATTAGTTTTTTCACATTAAACTAACAAAAACAACAGTCTCTGATTGCCGCACAACCACTGCACCTTCCCTTTTCAATTCTTGACACGTTTAACTACATGTTCTAACTATATTTTGCTATTTTTGCCATTAACATTGTATCATTTTGTATATGTTTTATTTGGTAAAGTAACCCATATGAATAATTTTATTCTGGAGCATATTATTTCACACACATGTATGACATATTTAATGCATTATAAACATAAATGTATACTGTAAGTCTACCTTATTGCTGGTTACCGCAGTACATTTCCATACGTTAATCTTATGGCTTTAGGGTGAGCTAGATGTACAGTCCATTAACCTAAAACCCTGGCTGTGTTTTACAGCATTATATAGGTGGAAGTACCTATGGCAACAGCTAGATTAAACTCACTGAGAGCTGCCTTAGTAAAACAATTAGAAATGCTGGAGCTGCTTTTTGCTTCAACGTTTGTTTTTTGTTTTCAAGTGATCCTTAGGCCTGCAGCCATGAGCTACTGATCCAAAATGTTTGTGAAAGACATCACAGTCACTGTTTCCTTTCTGATTCAGAAACAGAAATTATTTCTGTAGATCACTGTTAAAAATACACTCACGTTTTGGCATGTCTGTTTTTCTTGTTTCCTTTAATATGGTGATTTTAGTTACCTGGGTGTAACAGGGGGAAGTGTTATGTGTGTGTGTCATCACTGAATAATAATGAGGCAGTGTGACAGAAATATAATGAATCTTAGTTGTAAATCTCCCTCCCGATCTGTGAGGGTGTTAAGCAGCAAGGACCGAGTTCTTTGGACGGGCTGCCTTTCCCCGGGTCGGGAAGTCGGTCAGTCTGGAAGAAGGCGAGACTCCGTTGCAAAAACGTATTGACCCGGACGGAAAACAATGTAGCGGCCGCAGACATAAGGGGGATGGAGAATCGTAATTGGTTGTTTCAGATGCATTTTGAGCTGCACGCAGCCTCCCCGTGCACACCCCCCATCCAATCCGGACCTCCTAATCAGCTCTGCGCTGGGCGAGCCTACCTGCTTAAGTGGTTGCCTAGCAACGCGTCTCTTGTTGCACACATCCACGCAAAAACTAGCGGCAGGACTCTCCCTGTCACACTGGGTAATATTGAATTATTTGTACTTACTGTAATCCAGACCTTTTCTTATGTTTTATTAAATCTCCATCAAATTTAGAGTTCTTGCAACCCCCCCCACTACTCCACCTTGCAAGCAACTGAACTGAAACCTGCCTTTTCAGTTCCATAGTCAGATTGATCAAGTAAATTATTTAAGGAGAAATATCTAGCACGGTTGCAAAGTGGGACTTTTTTAAGGTTTGGGGAAAAATGTTGAGACGCAGGCACAGGTGATAGGAAACAGGGTCAGTCCCAGTAAAACCGGTCGTGTGGCCACCCTATCAACAACACTACATTATAGAAAATTAATGACACCTGTTCTAAAACCACAGCCTACTAATTAATGCTTCACATGGACGCTTCAGCCCTTCTCTCAAAAAGAGAACTGTTTTAGTGGACGGCAATACTTATTTCAGACAAACAAAGGTAAATAAACAAATACCTTTAAAAAGTTATACTATAATAGTGGAAATGGCATTGCTGTGGTGTGTTCCTCTGCAATAAGGGAATAATTTTTGCACATATCTATGTATGAATATAAAGGAAACAGTGATATATTTCTTGCAATAAAGCATTCTTTTACCATGGTAACATAGTATATACATATGAGTAATTATTCTTTCTGTGTATGAAATGAAGAAACTTCGGTACGCTCAACTAGCTGCTGAAGCGGAACAGCGAGGATGAAGAGGATGGAGAGTCCAGGTGTACCCTGGGGAGGTGGTTCGTTAAGGATTTGTGGCACTCTCCACAACCCGGTTTCTCAGAGACATTGGATTCAGTGGTCAAGAGTTTCGACGCATAGTGAAGAACTTATCTGAAGCAGCAGAGAGAAGCAGCAACTGGCTCTAGTTGAGACGAAAAGATTCTGGTTGGGCACCTCAAGCACAGTAGAAAAAAAAAACGTAGATGCAAAGGAAGGTAAGTAAGCTGGGCTTAGCTGAGTGGGGGACGGAGGGGGGGTGATGCAGGGATGCCAGAATCACTGTCGAGCCCTCTTAAGGTGTTGTGGGCTAGTCGACAAAACACCAAGCATAGAAGCACTTGAAGACGCCAGAGAAGAACCCTACTCAGCTCAGTCCAGACGGTTGTCATGCTGATACGCTGGGGTGGCCGCACTGTGGTTGATCCCTGGAGCCAGCATTGAAGCCGTTGTGTGTGCTGATGCGCCAGGGAGGCTTAAATAGGCTGATCCCTGGAGCCAGCATTACACTTCAGCCATCAACACCAGGCAGAAGGATATCTACATCATCAGATGGAAAGAAACGCAGATGGATCAAATTAGTTTACAGTAAAATAAGCTATGTCTTAGTTGGTGCTTATCTTGGTGAGACCTGAGTCTAATATCAGCATGAAGTTTTAACACCTACTCTCATGTACTGGAAATCAGTAATTATTCTTATTCTGTGTATTAGCTTCATCCATTACATATAGAACAGACTCACACAGCCAATTGACAGCAGACAGGATAAACTCCTGAGATCCATACCTCCAAGCAGTATGTTTGAAAAGAACCAGGAAACATCCATCACAAGGCTTGCACAAGAAAGAGAATGTCTTTGCATATATGCAGTTTATATGGAGCCACTCACACTAAAAAGAGAGAAAGACAGTCAGAAGTACGGACAGGTAGACAGGTGGTCAAAGCTTTCTTATTAAGCAACCAGAATGAATGCAAAGCTCTGTGTTTCAAAGTCAAGCTACCAAAGTCAGTGCGCATTCAGTTTGCATGATAATCAATTCTAAGGAACCGCAGAGCTAAGAGGTAACCAACCATTTACAAACTGAAGCAACCTCAATTTAGATGTTATCTTTGAGATGGCAGTCGACAAATGGGGAAGAATACTTGGTAGTTTCGGCTTCTAATAGTTATGTAAGAGCGGCGAGGCTTGAAACTTGTTTTAATCCATTATAGCCAGAAGGACAAATTGGGACAGAAGACTCCTCAAGCTTAGCCTTTCATTGCAGCAGTGGATGTGAATAGAGCATAATGATATACTGTACACGTCCAATCTTTAGATTTAGAGGACCCAATTATTTTGCCCACATTTTTCTACCATTCCCAGGGTTCCCAATTCATTCCCAGGGTTAGGTGGAAGTCGGCCCTCTAGAAAGGGGGCGGAGCTATGGTACACTAAATTATCGACCCGGAAGGGAAACGATGTGGCAGCCACGGATTGGAGGAGCAGTTGCAGTCGTTAACCAAGGTGGCATGATTGACGGTATATAAGGGGGCTTAGCGAGGTGATTTGTTCTTTTGTATGGTTAAATGCTGAACCTGAAGGAGAACGTAAAATATATTGTGAGTCTTTTGTTTATTTTGCTTTTCTAAAATCTACTTGTTTGTTATTATTAGACCGCTAACACGATCCAGAGCTGTCACTACAGGCCAGCACAAACCCGGACAATACTGCACCTTTGTTGTTTGTCCTTGTCTTGAGCACGGCATCACCTCTACACCTGCGCATTGCAAACCACTTTGCCACAGGTTGCCACCTTTTCCGCAGACCAAACCCAGACATATTTCTCAGTCAGCCTAGCTCTATCAAAACTGCAGTATACTGTAATACAGTTTAAAACAACACCACCAGATCGCGGTACAAATCAATAATCATGCCGTATACACAGTATTGTGCTCTTGATATTACAAACGTTATAGACCTTAAAAACTACAGCACTATTGGTTGTGTGTCGGTAAAAAGAGACAAAACGAGTCAAAATGTACTCAAGTTTGGTTCAGGTTTTTCAATGTTACTAATGGCTACCGCTAAATATGCAATGCTTATACATACACGCACGCATATATGTGGTTTAATTACCATTATATATCGTAAGTTCATTAACATAACACAATGGAATGATCACAGTATCATGTAGTAATTGTAGGACAGTATTGCACGTGTGAAAACTTTAACAATAAAGCCAAAACTAAAACTCTTTAAATTTAAAACTGGTTGATAGACTAGCAAGCACTGGAAAAATCAGCTTTTTTATATGGTGCAGAACTAATTTATTTTAACATATTGTTTAGGGACTTTGCGATACCTGCACGGTGGGTGTCTGAATAGTAGTATCTTACACGTATCGACTACAGATGTTCTAACAAGTCTGACATAAACAATTTTGGCTGCTACTTAAGTAACCCCTTGTAAAAAAAAAAATAAAATAAAAAAATAACCCAGAACTGCTGTCCTACAGGTACCACAGTAGCAGGCGCAGTTTACACAGCCTGAGAGTTTCTGATCGCATCATAAATTCCAGATTTCCTAAATCCATTGATGGAAATGTCCAGTCTGGTTTTAATTCTCATATTCACTTTGACATCCGACACATTCTTTCCCTTGTCCTGCACGTGCTTCTTTAACCTGTGCTGCATACCACCAGTCTGTCAGATGGCGCGATCGCACACTGTATGCCACACTCTCATTAGTGGAAGTATTATTGGCGATCCAATCCAAACTGCCAATAAGGCCAAAATAAATTCCTCTTCAAAATGTCCCGTTATACAGTATGTCAAAGAAAATATTAAAGGAAGGTTGGTGTTTCTTATGTGTTTCACTTAAAACTGGACATTAGGGCGTCCGGGTTTGTTAATTCCTGCCACCCGGACACAGATGCCAATTCCCGGACAGATGGCAACCCTACAGTAGACAGGACTCAAACCTGCGTTCCTGTCATGCCTTTACCGGTCATTCTGGGACCTGTCCAGTCTTTCTCAACATGTTTGAGATACCTTTTAAGAAAACAGTGCCAAGCAATGGTCAAGGTCAAGGGAGCATTCACCAAGATCATCTGAAATAATAATAATGTTTCTTGAAAAAGTGATATTCAATAAATTTCGGAATGTTTGTATGTTAAAAAAAAGATACTGCATTTTGACACAGGAAGTGATCAAGTAAAAGAGGTATAAAGAAGCCGTTTAAGGTTTCTTAATCCACAGAGTGGTACTGCACATTTAAGAAGATTAACTAGCCAAGAAAATTATTTGCTGCAGTTGGTGTTTACGCTTGTGTAACTAGATTGAGAGCAGTGCAAAAAGCATGCAGCAGATGGGATTTAAATGAAATGTTAATGATTTCTAACCTGGTTTTCACATTATGGCATGTGTGCAAAAAATGTGTGCACTGTCTGAAAGCTCTGCAGCAAAATGCAAGTTATTTATTCATCCAAGGAAAAAGTCCAGGAACAGCTGCAACTCCAGAAGTTTCTACACATAAACATAACATCACATAAACAGAGGTCTGGCTCATACCTTTAAGCTTTTAGACTTTTAGACCTTTAAGACTGCTGTTTTGTTATATTGTGTAGAATAGGGTTCAGACCTGAGTTGAGATTATTATTATTAGTAGTTGTAGTAGTCGTAGTAGTCGTAGTAGTAGTCCTATTTAAATGGTCATAGGGGGACAAAATACAAATTAGCATCCTCAAAAAGAGGATGCTAAAAAACCATTTAACTAATTTTAAATTAAAAAATGCTTAAAAGGTCTGTAAATTAAAAGTTCAAAACAAAGTGGGGGGATGGTACAGAGCACGCCACCTAGAGCCCATTGGTTGACAAAGGCCGTCATGTTGCCAGCGGACTCCGCGTGGGCATGTTTTAAATTAACCCAGGAACGGATCAGTGCCATGAACATGTCTCCACAGTCAAAGAGACCCCCCCCTCCGATGATCTTACGCTTCCTGGTCTTGTAGATGGCAAGTTTTCCAAGAGCCAGGAGCAGATTCACCAGGAGGTCTCTCTTCCTGGTGGAGCCACGAACAGGTTGCCCGAAAATAAAAAGGTTTGGAGAAAAATGCAGCCAGAACTGCAGCAAGAGGTTCTTCAGTAGCAAGAAGAACAGTTGCAGTCTAGCGCAGAAAAAATAAATGTGAAATACAGGCTCGGACTAACTGCAGAAAGGGCATGCGGCGTCCGAGTCAGTAAAGTGACGCAGGATCTCTCCTGACGCCAGCGCTCCATGCAGCACCCTCCATCTTAGGTCCCCAGCTCCTCTAGGGACCAGCGGGGAGTACAGGGCCTCCCACTGGGGACTCTCACCCTCCGGGGGCTGGAGAGGCTCCCGCCAAGCGGTGTCTCTGTGAGAAACGAGGGCGAGGAAACCATTGCATGCAGGGTTCTCTTCAACGCGGAGCGGAGGGGTGTCGAGGAGAAATCAGAGATCCTGCTCAGGTTGTTCTCAAGGGGAGGCCGAAGGGGGTCCCGCACCTTTGGTTTTACAGCAGGACCAGAGAGCCGGGGGTAGGGAGGGAGGTTGGCTCTCTCATCCTAAGGACCCCCTCGAGATACTTGACGAATTTTCTGGTGCCCCAGCTCTCCGCAGTGGTAGCACCGCACCTCCTCCAAGGAATAAAAAATGACATAATTGGTCCCTTCAAAGGGGACCACAAAACTCCCCTCAGCCACGTCCTTCCTCACCAGGTGGATGGGACGTGACAGAGGAGCTGGTCCTTGCAGCCCAGGGGGATGGGGTGGATAGCTGTTTTTATCTCCCCCAGGGCCTACAAGTGGGGCCTAAGCAGGTCGTCCCTCAAAAGGCGGCATGTTTGATAAGATGACCCTTGTGCCCAGGCCCGCGAGCAGTTCGACGGGGATAAACGTCCCCACCACCGCGAGACCCCTCTCAATCGCTGTGTTCGCCAATGGCTCCACCACCTTGGCCATGGCCTTAACAAAGCCCTCTGACCCCGTGCCTCCTCGTAATGTTCTTGAAGGGGGCCTCACCTGCGCCCACCTTTTCTGGGCTTGTTGGTATTGCCCACTTATTTTGATTTATTTATTTATTTATTTATTTATTTATTTATTTGAAACAAAAAACAAAAACAGATAAAACCACCTGCATTGCAAAAATCAAGTTTTTTTTATCCTAAATATAGGAATAAACAATGACAAAACATAAGAAAAACAAACAAGTGGGGCTCCCGAGTGGCGCATCCATTTTGAGTCCAGGCTATTCCACTGCCGACCATGGACGAGAGCTCCCAAGGGGCGGCGCCCAATTGGCCGAGCGTCACCCAGGTGGGAAGGGCTTAGGTTGGCCAGGGTGTCCTTGGCTCACCGCACACCAGCGACCCCTGTAGAAGGCAGCGGGCTTGCCTGTAAGCTGCTCAGAGCAGCCTTGCCCTTTACGCTGTAGCTCAGAGGTGGCTGCATGGTGGGCCTGCAGAGTGAAAAAAAAGCGGTCGGCTGACGGCACACATTTCAGAGGACAGCATGTGTTCGTCTTCGCCACTCCCGAGTCAGCGCGGGGGTGGTAGCGGTGAGCTGAGCCTAAAATAATACAATTGGCTATTTCAAATTGGGAGAAAAATGGTGTAAAAATCAATTGGCGACTACCAAATTACTAAAAATACTAAAAAAAAAAAAAAAAAAAGTTAAAGGTAATTTAAAATAAATTAGAAAACCTTCAACTAAAAAAATAAAACAGGGCAGAACAATGTGTCTGCCCTTCCCGCACTCTGCACAAGACAGAAGCAGGCAATTAAAACTAAAACTAAAACTAAATATTGTGGTTCAAACAAAAAATAAAAGAAACAAAAGAAAGTGCTTTTTAATAATAAAAAAGCAAAGAAATTAAAATTGTTTAAATGAAGAAAAAATTCAAATAGAAACAAACACAGAAACAAAGGAAAAATGGCTGTCCTCCTGCACTTGCAAACAGTGCAAGTGCAGGGAGAACAAAAGTAAAAAGAATCAGACAGTATTTTAAAAGAAAAATCTAATAAAATCAAATATATTTTTTACAAAAAAGCTGCACTAATACTTCATAAGAAAGAAAATATAGAAAGATTTGGAAAATAAAAAAAAGTTTAAAGAACTTTTTAAATGTTTTTTATATGTGAAATGAGGCGCTGCAAAAAAGCATGACCTCTCTGTAATCGGAGTTGTCGTAGTCATCATGGTAGCAGTATTGCTTTAAGACAGCAGGGAGAAGTTTATTTTACTTTTTAATTTGAATTCCTTGTCAAAAATTAGGAATTCTTGTTAGTTTGGTTGTACCTTCATTGTTTAATATTTAATATAATGCCTGAAAAATTCCAAAAAGTATTAGCTTAGAGGGACACAGGTAGTTATATTAACAATTCATAGGAATAGGTTAAGCAAACATTAAACAGAACATATTCCAGGAGTCTCTTGTACATTGGTTAAAATGAATTTGCTTTAATGGAAAATCCTGAAGAAAGAGTTATCAGTTTATGCACAGAAGTGTTGTAAATTTTGTGTTTTTGTATAGATACTCCTGGAGCCGTTGATTTTCCCTGAGCCTTCCTCAGTAGACGAATAAATAAGAGAATATCAACTTAAGGCAATAAACAACACTGCATGTTTATATCACACAAAGTTTGAATTTTGACAAAACAAACCTATCCAGGTGAGTAATTAGTCATTGGTAATAAAAACAAATTGTTGTGAACACCTGCCGTTCATTAGAAAATGTAACAATATAGAAGTAAAATACAGATGTCTAATATCGAGCTAATTAAGAGCAAACAAACAGTACTATGTAACATAACTTTCTGGGACACAAATAGATTAGAGTTACTAATTAAGCCATTTTGTTAAAATAAGCTAATTGTGCAAATCAGCATGCAAGATTAAGGTGCAAGAAATACATTTAATATCAAAGATCAGTGTTTGTGATTGCTGAATCTCCAGACAAAAAACAAAAGCTTTGCTAAGAATAAATAAAGATCACTTTTGACTTACAGACCTGACTAGCTGTGTTTTGATTGATGGTCTGAAGTAAAGTTTTTTTTATGATAATTTGAAGAGAAAAGAACACACAGAGTTGTATGTAAATACGTAAGCGATGGAAATTATAAATAAGTCAACCAAGCAAATCTGCACAAATACTGTTTTCATTAAATATATTCACTGTGGCTTGAAAAAAACATTTTCTTTACAAAGCAGCCTGAAGTGAAACAAAATGTGCTTTGCCAGGTTTTAATGCTTTAATTGTTAAAGCAGTAATTACATTTTACTTTTCAATTTAAACTGTTTATCCACAGTTATATTTTAATTATTTTCAGTAGCACTTTACACACAAGGGGTAGATTTGATAAACCTGTACTCTGATCAGCAACAGCTGATTTTTAGAGCATTGTATAGCACCGATGAATCAACCACCTTTCCTTGGTTATCATGGGATTGCAATACAGGGAATTCCCAGGTACTGTAAAATTCTCTAAAACAATCTATCTGTGGCTAATCTTGGCAGGACACAGGCTGATTAGTCTTCCATTAGCAAAATAACTAGACATGCATCATGATAACTTTAAAATTACAATAATAAATGATATCTTTAAGAATTGCAATTGTCATCACATTCCACATTCTCAATTAAATTGTTTGGTTGTCTCAGTTAAAGAATAACTAACTTCAGATCACCTTTTTATTTTCTGTCCCTTACATGTTTACAATGTTAGCATGTTTCTATTTTTTCATATCTGTGCTTTTAAAATGAGACCCAGAGCTTCTCTCCATTTGACTATGTCATGTACAGCTATGGCCAAAACCTTTGCATCACCATATAGGATACTTCAAAAGTGACGTTTGCACATCCCTCCAGATCAAAAAGGAAGGTAACTATATGATTTATTTAATTCACAGTGCATAGGTCAGAATTATAATGTTGTTTAAATGCTTGAGATGATATGTGTTGTCTAAACAGGTGCAGGTGATACTTGATGTAGATACTTCTGAAAGTATTGCTCTATCTAGTATTTATTTTGCAAAGTATGTAGCTTCTGAATAAACCATTTGTTGTATCTCCTCAAGTAGTCCATTTTTTTTTCTTTATCTGTTAAACAAGCATAATCAGGCATTTAGTGGAGCCCAAGGCATAAAGATATTGTTAAAGTGAGACATTCTAAATCATGTGTTTTAAGTAAAAATGTATGTTCATAATTGGATAAGCTTTGATTCTGCTAAAATAAGAACTGTATTTTGTTTTCAATACATGAATCTGTGGAGGACCAATTAAAACATAAAACATAATCAATACGGTACATTTGCCTCACACAACATATGTCAATTTGCATCTTCCTTGCTGTAATAATTTTTAAACTTACAATATTCTTCAGGATAAATGCAGGACTCATGACAGAAAAGATGAGAGTGTGCTGAACCCACCAGCGCATTAACCTGTTGAAATTAAGATCTCAAAACACAGTTCAGCCAGGAGGACTGGGGTTGTAATTAAAGACTGCCCAGGTGATTGATCACTGGACTTGGAGAGCTGGATGCTGCTTAATACAGAAAAGCAGTCTATGTCCTTGCAGCTCATGAAGAACCTTTTACGTAGCCTAGAAGGCCGTCTCTCGCACATAAACCAGTTCCGGTCTTTGTTCAAGCCATGTTCCAAAGCAGTTCATTATTTCATTATACCATTTAAATCTGGTTTAGAATGTCCCCTTCTTTTAACTTTAGTACCATTTTCACTACTCCCCAAAAGTCTTGGTTCAATTCCAATATAAATAAGAAGAATATAAGTTAAGTATTCATGTACATTTGGAACCTGCCAATATGGCAGCAGTCTTCCTTCCAATTAAATTAACAAATTATAAAGAAGGTGCGAGTACACTTGCAGTCTGGATCTAAAATAGGGATGTGGCTACAATGTGACTCAACTATCCCTGTGGGCACCAGCTTCCATCCACAGAGGCAAGGGCATTTTAAAGTGGTACATTGTATACCATTATACAATTGTTTTTTTAATTATAAAATGCCTTTGAGCTTGCTTCAAAATAGTGCCCAAGATAAAGATCTATACTGAAAACCTTATCCTCCAGCCAGTATGTTGCTGTGTACTGTACCAATACTAACCCTATACCTGTTGAAGGGTACTGTGTGTTCCGCAGGTTGTCCATTTGTCCACTTAAAAAGGCTTTGTGAACATTGTATCCGATGAAATTGAAATACAGAGCTAACAAAACAATTCCACTAAATCATGTTTATAACCATCATTTCTTAGATATATGTGGAAAATGCAGACTTTATGGTAAAGGTAAATTAAATATATTAATGCTATTTGTTTCTAAGCTGTTAGTGAAGAAAAAATATTGATCAATCTGTGTGGATACAGTCATAATATAAAAAAAAACTAAAATGTTTTAATTGTTTTCCAATTTACAAGAACACCCAGAGGCAGCTCATCTATTCCCTTCATGACGGGAAGAGTGCAAAATAAGTTTTTTTATGTATTTATGTATTTATTTATTTTATTCTCTAATAGGTATTAAAAAAAACATAACATAATGACTGCGTCTTTTAAATAGGAAAATGTGATATCTACAAAGTGATGGGAATACTTATTAGCTGAGATTTACTGGAACTGTTTTGTTAACTCGTTGCACCTGTAGTTTGACGAGGAAGAAACAGGCAGTTTCCTGAAGTAAGAGTGATGTATTTAAGAAATAGAAGTGCCTGTTCAGTTTGTGTGTAGATACTCCTGGTCGTTCCCGGAGCCTTTTTCAGATTACCTGCATGGGTTCCATATTTCCTGCAACCCACATTAAACCTGTTTCAGAAGAATAGGATTGATCAAAACGTATTGTTAAGATTTAGAGGGTCTTTCGATTATATACTGTATATATACAGTATATATATAAAATCATATTATTGCTTTATTTCTGTATCAGGAAAAAGAATGAACTAAGTCCACTTGTCATATACACGAAAAGGTCTTGTGTGATTGCTCAGAGCGAGTGCAATTCTCAAAGCAATTTATTTGAGCTGAGCGCTTTAGTTGAATATCAGTCTTTGATGATTACCTTTCATTCTACAGCAATCACATCAGGTATAGGTGTTTGCTTTTCTATAGGAACATTTAAATCCCTGGACATGTCTCTGCTACATATTGAAATAGCCTTTGAGGATTTCTAATAAACTACTGCTCAAAGTTTTACAAGTACCACAAATGGGAGATCACCTGATGAATACAAGACCATTTATTTTTTAAATATAAAGTATTAATTTTGCTGTTATCACAATTAAAATAATTACAGTAATATATTACCTAATGTGTATTGTGTATGTCTCACATTTCCCTATATGAAAATCAGAATTTCCTTTTTTTAATGGTATTCATTTATTTGAAGCTGTTAGTGCAGAAAATGTATGGACTGCTTCTTGCTGGTATTTCAGTACTACACTTTGGTCGACTTCAAAAGGTTACAACAAGGAACTAAGCTGACATTGAAAACACATCAGTCATAGGAAAGACAACGATTGGGGGAGTGGGTAAAAGCCGGATGAAGACAAAAGGGGTCTGATTGTATTAAAACCAACACCAAATGGTAAGATCTACCTGACATTCAATAATCTTTTAATATCTAAACAGCATACTGAAGACCGAAGTTGTTTAAAGATTGCATTCACATAAAAAAATTACAAATTACCTTAAAATGGGTCTACATAGTATTCGATACATATGGGGGAAAAAGAACCCTATGGTAGTTCCATTAATGGTGAAACGACTTTCATAGTACATTTTATTTTTTTGGCCGGCATTTAAAGGTAACATTCTCATTTTATAAACCTTTGTCCTTGTAAATGGTCAGGGTGAACTTCCTATCAACCTTTATTTTCACAGCCCCGCACCTCACAGAACCTCAAGTCCCCAACAGTTGCAGTCAACACATTCTACTGATAAACACTAAAAAAATCCATGACTTATGCAATGCAATCATCCACTTTAAATCTTTATGTCAAATTGTGTAGTCTGAGACATCTATGGGAGCTACTAATACAGCTTCTATTATGTGTAATGGAAAAGCAATTTAGAATGGTATGTGTACGTCAGTAATCCACAAGAATTGAAAGAATGGTAACTCTATTGCTGTGAAACACATTTTTAACGTACAGAGACCAAACATATTGTCAAATCAGAGGATAAACCACAAATGAATCGCACTGAGATCTGTCATTGTATTTATTAAGCAATTATTTACTGTCTCCTGACACAAAACACTATTATGTCTGAAGGGCTGATAACTTGCACAGACAGAGTTTCATACACAGCATGTCAATTCAAGAGTTTTACTACAATTAGATTTGAGTTGTTCGCTGGCAAGGTGGCACAGCAGACATTTTCATCTGCACCATGAAACCAGTCTGGAGAAATCTCTAATATCCAATAATGAAACCAGTCTGGAGAAAACTCTAATATCCAATATCAAACCCCTGTTTTTTCCATCTGTACTCCACAAGCCAATCTGCAAAGGGATGTTACAAGAAAAGTCAAAGATCATGGCAAAAAGCCACATAATGTGAGTGTTCAGTACGGCTGCACTCAGCGTCAAAATAACGACTAAGCAGGCGATTCCACAATCAACCAATTGAAATAATAGTGGGTTTGGGTCATCCCTGCGTGTGTAGGCTACACATTCCAGAAGAAAATGAATGGCACACAAAGACCTCAGCCTGGTACTAGCCATGGTGATGAGGATGCTCGGAAGTGAAAACTGAAATTTACCAATATGGAAGTGGAGATTTTGGTACAAGCAGTACTTGTAACACATGAAGATGTGTTACAAGCTCGAAATACATCACCAAGACAAAGGAATAAAATATGGAATGTGTGGTGACTTCTTAATAAACAAATGTACCACTTCAGAGTTTGTAGTAGGTTGCTTATACATTACGACGCATCATCCAGTTACTGTGCTTCACATATTAGTTCAACTTCTTATTTCGTATAGAATAATTCCAGGCGTATAGACTTTTCAAACTTCAGAAGCAATAAGTTTTATTTATAGCAATATGTTCAGCAACAATAACTCCATACAGCTTCATATGAACAGTCTTCAGTTTAACTACGACATATCTTCTTAAAGTCTTATGCAGTTACAACTCTCCTATTTCTTATGTTTGTCTGCATTTCTTACTCTATGTTTGATTTTAAAGCATATCTGTATGGTATATATGGTCGAAAAACTGTACTTGCTTGAGCTACAAACTCTGCTCTATTATAAACCGTAATACAAACTGACTTGATCAGAAGGGTTAAAAAATGAGTTGTTTGCAAAATGTTATTAAATGTTTCTTTGTCCTTGAAAACGATGTCTCCTTCTTGCTGCAGACAAGTCTCCCACATCACCTTGCCGTTTATACAGCCTACTGTATCACTGCGGCAAATTAACGCTTGCTTTTCAAAGTTCTTAAAATAATCACGCAAATACGAGGCCCACAATATAGAGAATTACATATGCATCAAGGGCTAAAGTGCACAGAGACATTGCCCCCGCAAATCACATATTGTGTGAGAATTCAGAACCCTCAGCACCCGTTTTATGGTCGTAAAACATGCGCAATCCTTTTATAAATCTTGGCCTGAGTATTTGGTTTTCACCTACGCTGGTTCAATTTGATGTGATGTGTAGAATATCAGAAAACCAGAGGAAACCATAAAAAGTGAGAAGAAATTGAGCTAGTGTGTCATTCTACGGTACTTCAATAAGCTGACACATTCAGTCGTGCTGGCAATTGAGCTGATTGGTGATGAATATATAACTCACTTCTAATAGCCTGAAATCAGCAATTCACAATCTTTTATGTTACCTTATGCTAAAATGAAAAACATCTTCTAAAAAATGTGAAAAGGTATTGAGTGAAGCTCTGTAAAGGGTAAAATCGAATAGGACATAGTATTTGCTATATGTTCTCTCTATTTAGCTTGTTTACAGTTTGAGTTTGGTTTCCAGATACCAGTTGTGTGACTGTAACTCCACATGCTATGCCAATAACTAGCCAAAAATGATGAAAATAGCCAGTCAATAAGTGGGTAATATTTTACATTTCTCTCACTGAGCAGGCACCAGTCATAGGAGTTTCAACCACTCCCTATGCTCTTCTTGGAGAAATCATTGCAGCATCATCTCCATTAGGTACAAGGCATAAACAGGGGAAAGCAGACCATGAAAATCAAAAATACTTACCTACCTATATAAGGAAACCCGTAATTGAGGTTGCTTGATATATGTTTAGTGATAAATATTTCACATCTGACATGCGGAAAAACAGTGGCATGACACATATGGGCCTCTTTTGATTTCAAATACTTATATGACAGGTTCAGCAGAGGGTCAGTGGGAAAATGTAATTGTTTTTTATAAAAATGATAGTACCGGATAAATTGCCTCTGCAAATGGGAGCCCTTTAAAAATAGTTCCACTGAAAAGATATTTCAAAAGCAATACAACTTTCATATTTCCTTTAAATCATTCTCAATGGGCCTAAACATGTTAAAGAGAAATTTATAGAATCTAAACCAGGGGGTTGCTCTGGGTGAATTAGATTTTAGAAGGGATATAGAAATGAAATATTTGCTTTGGGATGTAGCTCAAGGCCTATTTCTACATACGTTTCTATTGGAACACTTAAACAAGCTAGCACAATACAGATTTTGCATTTAAACCACAATATAGTTGGATAATAAGAGTAAACTAATGTAAAAATGAGTTGTGTGTGTTAGTGAACTGTTAATTCCTTACTTTTAAGTACTAATATAACCCTTTTTTCAATTATAAAAACATTTGCTTGTACTGCAGCAAATGCATTCTTAAGCTTGCTGACAGCTGACAGAGGCAACACACAGTCAAGGTACTCTGGTGAAATGGTGCACTGTGGCGCCGTTTTTATTAACAAACAAAAATAAAATAAATACTCGAACAAAAACACAATGCTCACAGAGCAAAATAAAAGGTTTAACAAAAACAGGTCTCGAACACAAAACACACACGCAAACAAATACTGTGCTGGTCTGCCCAGCACGAGTAGCAAATGCTTACTGTTCTTTTCACTTTTGGTTTTGTTTTTTGTTTTTGATTTTGATTCGCGCTCGTTCTCTCCCCTTGAACACCCATCCTGAGCACAGAAGCTGCAGGCTTTTTATACATTTGACCTTCTCCGGATTAACAATAAATGAATCAGTCCGGAGATGGTCACATTCCGCACGAGTTTAGTGGATGGGCTTTTAACCCCATCGACGCTGCCACACAATAACAAACATTTAAATAAACAAAATACATTCAAACCAATAACAATAACAAAGCCAAACATCGTTTTAAATAAACACAAAATACAAACATTTTTAAATCACAAGCCATTGACTGTATTAACCAAGTGTATTCATCAAGACTTAATCAAGAAAAAAAAAATCTTAATGTCAAACTATTTTTTACTGAGACAAAACACTTTTTTATATCTTCATTAACGATGTGCAGAATAGGTGGGGTAATCTTACTCAGGAAGGGAAGTTGAAGTTAGGAATTAACTTCTGAATACAGGTGCATGAACTAAAGGACTTATGTTAGATGATTTATATTTATTTCTTCATTCATTCTTTAAGCAGAAATAAACTCTTTGAGACCAAGGCCTTATTTACAAGGGAGTCCTGGCAAGATGTCCAGCAACAGGCAGCAGTAATTTCACATAACTAAAACAACACAAGGGCTGTAAGAAGATACTGTCCCTGCCGGCTCTGCCTCCCTAATCCGCTGGAGTATCCGAGCTAATGCAATACTCCCTGTGGAGTCCACAGCAATGACCAGTGACTTTGCACAGCTAGGACCGAACCTGTGCTCCTCACTGTGTGTCTCATCTTTACCAGGTACTCGGGGTCCCAGTGATTCACTGTAAAAGTGGTTGAGCTCTGCTTACAAAGATGTTAGGAGAGACAAAGGTTTTCATTGCAACGCCGTTCAATAACCACAGCCTGTTTACATAAATGTACACATTTCTTCAGTTTTCCATTGCAGTATAATCAGTTGTCCATAGGATACTTTCAAAACCTACACAAAACAAACGTAAAAGTGGTTGAGCTCTGCTTACAAAGATGTTAGGAGAGACAAAGGTTTTCATTGCAACGCCGTTCAATAACCACAGCCTGTTTACATAAATGTACACATTTCTTCAGTTTTCCATTGCAGTATAATCAGCTGTCCATAGGATACTTTCAAAACCTACACAAAACAAACATTTGCTGCACCCCTTTATATAGATCTATATTTTTATATAGCGTCTTTCACAGTGGACCACCATCACAAAGTACGGTCCGGTACAGAGTACCGGTAAGAATCTCAGTGCCAGAATGCAGTATGCTGCCAACAAAACATTGTGTTATTAAGGTTAAGGATGTAATATATTGATGCATAGGTAAATAGTAATAACAAAAAGTAGGACTTATAAATTCTTCAAATCAAAACAGTTTTAATTTACTGTACATTTAAACATAAAAAAAACAAAACGCACTGCTTGAAAAGATTTTAAGGGCTGAAATAGAGAATTTGACTTTGCCAAAACCATACCACTCAAATATATTGGTTACAGTGGACAAGTAATGATTTATATATTGTGTTTCCAGCACACAATTACAGTTGCTTTCTACACACCAATACCTTGTATGGATTTTTTTTTTTACAGAAACCCATGAATAAATAAATAAATTGTTTGAAGAAATTAATGTAGTTATAATGCCACATGAGCTTAGTTTGAAATGTGTTATTTTTTCTTACAGTCGGTCAACATCTTATTAGTTTAATACATTTACAGTAAATTATACATTTTCAATCAGTTTATGATGGAGCCACAACTAATGCAGTCCATATAGGAAACTGGTCATATTTGTTTTATCCTATTAATTTAAATGTGTGTGCTACCACCAATATGTTAATATTGAATCCAATATTTTACAAAAACATAATTATTTTGCTCAGTCATATTCATATCCATCAAAGCGATCAGTTCAACTAGAACCATACAGTTAACAATATAGTATGCATTCCATACATTTCAGCTGTCCCTACTTTAAAGGACTATGGGCCCTATTCACAAAACTTTTCAAAGAACTGTTTTAAAGAAAGTGTTTTAAAGAATTACCTGAAGAGTGTTAAACAACATTAAACAGTGCTTTGAAATGAGAATAAATGTGAAACCTTCTCTGAATGGCAAACTGGATTTATTCAAATTGGGATTAAGTTTATCAAGTTAGCTTTTCACACAAAATATAGGACATAAATCATTTCGCATGTCAAGGTCTGATTGCGCCCGATAATCAGGCACTAATAAACCTTGCCTTAACTCTAGTGCCTTGCCCTTTTATCAAAACTGGGCTCTATAATTTAAACTTTCCATGTGAAAGTTATATTATGGTGTTTTATAGACCTAAAAACAAACTAAAAAATACTTTAATACAATCCAAAACTATACAATGTTTAGACAGTATGCTCATAACAATATCCCTCCTGTCCCCCACCCTCATATGAAAGCACATTTTTAATTGAAATCCTTATGAACCTCAAAGACTTTAATAAAAGTATTTTATATTGTATTTTAATTAATCCATTTAATTTAAATACATATGCCTGATTCTCTCCAGGTTTCTTTTATCACAGCAGGTATCATCTCTAACACATCTAGCAAAGTCTCTTTACTTTATACTTTATTCAGTAGCCCTCCTCCTTAGGATTGCTTTTAAGCCATTGAGAGTCCCAAGATCTTACTTCTTTCCCAGTGAACTTTCACAGAAACTGCATGTTTTTCCTAACCCCTATTAAAACATTCTCTGTCGATCACATTTTTTAAACTCCAGCCCCTTTGGCACTGGTCGAAAACACCACTGTAGAAATGGAAAGATGGGGCCAAAGTCTGTCAGCTAGTTCATGTATTAGATTCATGTTACTTCCAATAGTCTATTTCCTTGTGTTTCCTGGCACTGCAAGCTTATTATTCAGTCATTACTCTTTTTGTATTTATTGTCCTAAAATACTGTGATGGACTAATTGTATAATGAGATGCACCGTCATTATAGGTGATGTGCGTGTTATGCTCATTTGGCCCAGATTGATTAATTAACCCTTTGCTTTCCATTTATTAATCGCGCGTCAGGCACGCCAGGTCTAATTAATTTTCACACGCGCAGTTAATTTTATACGCGCTGTTTAAAAGTATTTTTTTTCACAGTCAAACGGGTTTAAATGGCCCTGCATATCAACAAAGCACACACTAGGCATCTCCAGCCCCGCCCCAGCCTTTTGTTTGCTATAGCGTTCAGCTGTGTAAGAAATAAATAATAATAATAATAGTCGTAAAAACCGATCGATCATCTCCAGATCACTCGTTTTATCACCAAACTCCTCAATAATGCGATCCAAGTCATTATTTTATTACTATAACATCTGAAAAAAGCTCTGCAAATGTCCATGATAGTCTCAGTGCGCTGACGCACTTAGCCAGCTTGTTTACTATGGACGCCCATTATCTGATACCTGATACCATGTATGACTATTCATGAAATACGCCTTTTTTTTTTTTTTTTTTTTCCAACTTGTCTCGGCTCCTGTCGCTACCACTCGGCAATTGAATGGTTTTCTCGGCTTTTTCCGGAGAAAAAACGACTAAACACCCGTTTATTGCGTTGCTATAATGATGTCGGACCCAGTCCGACAAAGGACCTGTGAGGAATAATTGCAATGTCGGACCCAGTCCGACAATGGACCGCAAAGGGTTAAGAGAGAGAGATGAGTAGGGTATAAAAACACCTGTAAATAATTGACTGGCAGAAATAAAGGGAAGAGAGAGAAACAAGGCAGGACTCAGACTGAGAAGACGCGAGACGGGGGTGTGTAGAGGGAGAGCGGAACTGAGATTGCACAGTGGAGCTGTTGATAAGCGGAGCCGACACGAATGCAACAGAGAGTGGCTACCGGCAAGGAAAGCTACTCTGTTGCGGATCCAGGTTGCTGGACGGGGGAGTTAGCTGTTGGGATTTCAGCTGGTGAAACTGGAGGCGGGGGCGTCCTCTGTAGCTTTTACAGACCCTTTAACAAACTGAAGTTAAGTCTCTCTCTCTCTCCCTCTCTCAGAGTAATTGATTTGGGTTGACTGGCCTTTGCAATATAGGGTATATTGATTGTTTTAAGCTGTTCTTAACGGTAATGTATTTTGTTCTGTAAATGGTTATTAATGGGTCAGGACTATTTAAACAGTATTTATAGGTCTTTTTAAGCTAAATTAATTATGTCCGACTTGTAGTAAAAACCCATCAATTGCTTTCCCTTTGTTTCTTTTAAACTTGTACACAATAGTCGTGTTTAACTGATGTGTGGTATTGAATTATTAATTACGATTTGAGTTCTTAAATGATTTGGTAATTGTTGTGTGTGATTTAGTTAAATGAAGTAATTGATTTGTAGTTGATATTGGAGTGTGTTTATTGGTTTGCTGTTTTGTGTGGTGTTTCTTTATATTGAAGTTTTTTTTTTTTGCTAATTTAGTCTGGCATTGTGCAATAATTGATCTTTTATTTAAGAGTGAACCTGTCTAATTGCGGTGAAATCATGTACCCCCCTTTCTTTATATAAAGACATATTTTTAAATTATAATAATCTGTTTTATGCATTATTTGAACCTTTACACTCCTGAGTCTTTGAGGATCTCATAACTGGACCTTCCCAGTTAAATAAAGGTGGTGGAAGCTAATTACGTTACTGAAATCCAGTTGGCCCTAAAGGCAGGTTTGCTACAATTGGTGGCAGTGGTGGGATTCGAAGTAAATTAACATTGAGATCCACAATGACTGAGGGGGCGGGAAGTTCAAATCAAATGTCCAGCCAAGGTGGTCCTTTGAGTCCTCTATTTATGCCTGAGACATTTAATGGTACAAATAGAGACTGGGCAGATTGGATTGATCAATTTGAAGCAGCTGCAGAAATTAATCTATGGGAACATACTATGAAATTGAAGTTTATAAAGTTGTTAATGTCTGGTGGGGCTAGAGAAATCTATTGGGGATTAACCCGTGAGGCCCGTGAGGGTTTTTCAAGTTTAAAAGCAGCTATGAGCCGGTATTTGATCACGTCAGCTAGTGAAGAGCTACAGAGGGTACATTTCCATAATTGTATAAGACAGCCTCAGGAATCTGTACAAGAAATTGGTAATGCCATGAGGAGGCTGGTTGGTCACTCCTATCTGGGGGCAGATCTACCTACCCAGGACATGCTTGCTCGCGATCGTTTCATTTTTGGAATAGGTAGTGGGGATATTCGTATTCAGATGCGTAGTGCTAAACCTGGTAATTTAGAGGAAGCCATATGTTAGCTGCCGAATTGGAATTAATTAGGAATTTGAAAAAGGAAGCAACACCTGGAGCTCGAGTATGAGGTCTGATTGGTGAACAAGCAGGTATCTCCTGGGAAGGGGGATCTCCTGTTGGGGAAGTGATGGAAGTTGTAAAATTGTTGAGGAAAGATGTACACCAACTTAAGGCTTTGGTCCACCAGGAATTAGGAAGAGGGGAAAGGCAATATGGCCTGTCTGGCTATCGTAAAAATTGGAGTTCAGAGCAAAGACCTGTCGGAGAAGTGCCCCCTAGGGGTTATGCTAACCAAGTGAAGTCGTGTTGGCATTGTGGCAGTAATCAACACATGAAGAAAAATTGTACATAATTTTAGCCAACCAGAGGGGCAGTTGGCGCGATGGTTGGAACAGCTGGCTCCTTCCAGTATAGCATACTATATCGCCCAGGAAAACTGCATATCAATGCTGACGCTCTTTCTCGACGTCCAGCAGATATTGCCCGTGAAGTTCATGGTTCCGTTGGGGGTGGAGAGCCAGCAGTGGAAGCCATTGCAGTTTGCCAGTTAGAGACAGAGACATTGAATATTCAGGTGGCATAGGCTAAGGACGTAGATATCCAGCAGCTGTGCCAATGGAAAGGGGCTGGAGGACACCCCTGATCTTCAGTTCTCCAGAACTGTTGTGAGGAGTTGCTGTGGTGAGGGAACATAATTGGAGATTTTAAATTGGTGAGAAAGTGGGAAATAATTGGGCAGACTTGCATGTTTTTGGCACTCTAGGGGCTTTAGAGGTATTAGTGCTGCCTCGAATATTGATTGACATCTCTCGGACAGCAATACCCCTGGTGTGGTGGAGGATGGGGAGGTGGAGGTACTCAAAGCACAGCACATACTGCAAAGAGAGGGAGGTTTAAATGTACCTGCCTTATATACTTTCAGTCACTGACACGGATTGAAGGTTGCCTCTTTAGTCCAATGTCTGCTTGACTTTTGTTGATGGTTGTAAGGATTTTCCTGTCAATCAAATGATCTTGCACGTGTATTTAAAGTTCTCCTTGAAACTTTGAATAGCGTTACATTCAATGAGTTGATAAAAACTAAAAAAATATGTTTCAAATTATAAATGTAAAGTGTAATATTCTCAGTCATACTAGCAAAACGAACTACTATGTTTTAAACGTGTGGATTCCCTAATGTACCCAACACAAAATGTTTATCAAACATATTATTTGAATAAATATGGATTTAATGAAAAGCAAGAGCCCCATCAAGTTCATTAATGTGGAGGCACGTTGCACAATCCCCTTGTATAAATAGATTGATTAAATACCATGTGTAAATGCATACAATCTTATAAGTGAATAATATCTCTTGGATCTTACAAACAAATTAAAGGATTGCACCAGTGCAGCAAATAAGTACAAAATCATTAATACACAAGGTTAATCATGCATACAAACCTTCATTTTTTTCATAGGTTTTCTAATGATTATTAGATCTGCAATGCATTAACCTAGAGACTTTTTGTATTAAAAGATTGATGAGATTTGCTGTAATCTATAATTAGTTGATAAGGGATTTAATCTTATTACACAGTATCTCGGAATCAACACGTTGACGGGCATTCATTTATTTTATTTTTTTAAAAGCAACAAAGAGAAAAATACTAGTTTGCTCAATTTATATAACTTCCAGTGAGTGAATCAGTAAACTAGTTTAGGTCCTGCATATAGAAAACATGCTGTTCGCTTTGTGTATCCTCCAAAATACAATACCTCATTAATATGAATGTTGTGTTTGACTTTTTGGAAGAACTAGCAAATAAATAAATGCAGATGTTCAAGGAGTATTACATGCTTTATTCATGTTTTCGTTTTCTTCAATTACTGCCTAGTACAGTTGGCTTGGGGCACCAGCTATATATATATTAGAACCAGCTCAATATTTACCGTTTTCTGTCACTTTCCACCATCCATGTAGCTGGCATTGTATGTGTGTGTTTGCAGCTCTTACACTGACCGATGTGCGTACTACAGTACCGTATACATAATTTGAATTTACAATTCAGTATGGAACTATCCCACAGGCCCGAATACACTATATGTAAGGCCCTGTGTAAATAGTGATTTCAAGGCTACATGGATGGAAATCATGAAATTAGCCCAATAATGTGATTTTTACAATATTCTTAAGAAATAAAAATAAATTGTTTCATAATTATTATTTGTATTTCATACAAACAAGTCACATGAATGAAACTGTACAGCTCTGCTGTGTGTGCCTGAATGTACTATTTGCTATGCATATAGTGCTGTGCAGTGATCTCATGTGACTATATGCAATCTAGGTGGGAAATTAAAATACTACACACTGTAAACAAGAAAATGACTAAAAAAAGCTAAAAATGTGTCTGCAGCAGATCACACAAAGCAGTATTCAGCAGGAGTTTTACACAGGAGGTAAGCTCTTCTGTACGTCCTGCAACATTACTGTAGATCACTACAGAGAATCGGCTGTTGTCAGGCATTTAGATTCAAGTATTCACCGAAAGAGAAAGATGGAAATCCAGAGCAGTACTGCGCCTGCTTTGCAAAGAAACAGAAAATGGTGACTTCCATGTTCCAAAAGTCCACTGAAAACCATGAAGCAGGAAACACATTAAGTTTTGACCTGGCAGAGGCATTTGTTTGGGCAAATATTCCCTCTTCAAAAACTGGACAACCAGTTCTTCAGACTGAGTGTAGCAACTGATGCCCAAGATCAGCATGGGTTACACATTGTATTTGTTTTGCAAGACCTAAATGGTCAACATGCATCTGACATACTAGAACTGAAAGCTGTCCTTGCAGATACACTTTACCTACAGGCTGTTAATTACAAGACCGTTTCACAAGCTATTGGAAAGTGCTTGAATAACTTTGATGTTGATTTGATGTCAGTGCATTTATCTCTATATTTGATGTTTTTTTTTTAAATAAAATAATAACCTGTACACATAATTTATAAAATAGTTCCATGCACATTCCGCAAAATGCAGTTTTCACAGGGCCTTGACTATATGGCCATGTGACAGAAATATAATGAGTTATATTTCTGGTTGTAAATCTCCCTCCCGACCTGTGAGGGTGCTAAGCAGTGAGGACAAAGTTCTTTTGACGGGCTGGACTGACAGTTCTTTCCCGGGTTGGGGAGTTGGCCAGTCTGGAAGAAGGCGAGTCTCTGTTGCAAGAACGTATTGACCCGGAAGGTAAACAATGTAGCAGCCACTGATTGTAAGGCAGCTGCATTAGTTTACCAAGGGGTCATGCGTGACAGCATAAAAAGAGACAGAGACTCGTAATCAGTTCCTTCGCTTGGGTTCAGAGACGCACAGAACTGGAAGGACCGGGAGAGTTCCCAAAAAGAAACGAGAATGATTTGTGAGTGTTTTGTTTGGTTGTAGCACTGTTAGTAATTGTCTTTTGTTTGTAAATTCACTAGACGGCTAACACGTTTCCGGAGCTGTCGCCTTGGGCCAGCACTACCCAGAACAACAACACCACAGTCACTGTTATTTGTTATCACCCACCTTGAGCACTACTGCACGCACCCGGACTGGTGATTTGTGTTAGTAGTATTGTGGGAGCGGATAACGTGTTATTATTTGTTTTGTTTACAAATCGTTATTATTTTCTTGCCGAGCTTTACACCAGAGGTGTATTGCCGGAGGATTATTGTTTGGTTGCCAGACCAGGATTTGTGTAAAAATAAAAATAACATTTCCAAATTGGATTACAGTTTTCACTTGTGATTATTTCTGCACTGCATCACCTCTGCATCTGGTCTTGATAAGCAGCCACTTTGCCACAGGCCAACAGAGAAAATGCATGACATTTTTTAAAAATGAGTGACACTGCTTTTTAACTGAAATCATTGTTCTCCACCAAATAAGTTATTTTTTATTTTGAAAGCAGGGCTTGAGTGTCTCTGTGAAGTGTTTCATCAGTAGTGATTTTATAACAGGTGTCATTAATTGGTGTCATCTTCTCAATCGTGCTTTGAAAGGTTAACCTCCTTAAAAAACAATGGGAGAGCCTGGCACAGTTGCTGTATAATAGAACTTTGTGTGTAGAATTGCATTGTGTAAGACAGTAGCCCTCCAAGCTGTGCTTATGGGCAAAGTTCAGAGACCAGAGCTTTAAGGACCACACACTTATATAAGATGCTACACACAACTTTCTTCAGTAGTTTAGCCTTCTGTGCACTTTTCTATATCAGAAAGCAAGCCTACTTTGTAGTTACGTAGTTTTATTTCCCAAAGGCAGTTTTAGGAGTAGGGGCAGTTTTGACACCTGTTTGTAATACAACTCAATAGACATGCACTGATACAACTTCGCTGTCAGTTTAGGAAGAGAATAAAATAGATATTTTGTTATATAGTGAAGTTAATAACTTCACCCAAACCTTTCGAAGAAAGACAGACGTAATTGTTTTGCTCATCTTTTAAACTGCACCAAACACTGACTTTTTACTCTGACCTTTTCATAAGCCAGCAGCATTTTGTACATGGATGAAAGACAAGGATGGTTACCATAAAGACCTTGGAGGCTGCATTTAAAGTTCATGAGACAGTTTTTTCATTCCAGACAACTTTATTTTCATCACAGAGACAAAAGTGTAATGTCATTGGTGTTGGCATTAGCCATTTACTCTCAGGAGAAATTTAAATTTGAAAAAGATTAGCCTTTACATTTAAACCCCATTCCCTTTTCATCTGTCATGCTTGATTAACAAGCAAAATACCATTCAGCCTTGGGAATTTGTGTCAGATGTTATGTGTTTTTACACATCCTCATTCTTTTTAGCACTTATCTCTTAGATTTGCAGAAAACGGTTTCAGCGCCTAGCTATTTGTTTTCTATCGCTTCCCCCAATGTTTAGAATACAACAAACATGCGGCTCAGAAAACATATGATTGAGGTTCCTTGAGAGATATCCCATGTGTGTAATGTGCACAAATTACACTATGAAACACACCATACTGTATTTGATTAAAACCGTAGTTTGAAACACACACCCTGATTGACTAATGCAAATGTAACGGTGCCCTCTGACGCTTTCCCACAATAATCAAAATGACAAGCCAGTCACAGGATCAGATAAAACAGATACTGACTGCAGTTTTCACCTTTTGTATAATATAGAATACTAACCCCTACATAACACATACGGCTGCTCCCAGACCCTGAGATAAGTACTAGTCTGTGAAACTAGACCATATAGATTATTGTAAAATGCCCTGCAGTTCCTAAAAAAGAATGTTACTAAAAAGCGCATTCCTCAAATATTTTATTTTAATACGATGGTTCCGATTCAAATCCTCAATCCTAATGATGAATGGTATTTCAACTGTAAAGCCTAAAATAGATTAAAAAAATAAATTAAATGGCTTTGAAATTAAAGGCTTATCCTTTTGAAATGAATATTCTCCTGATCATAAAATGGAAACTAATAATACAAGATCTACAGTGTGATTGAAACACACTGTTTTAAAAAGTGGAAGTTTAACCCAATTAAGACACTCACTAGGTTGCAATGTACATGTTTTAATTAAAATTGTCTGTTTCTATAGCAACATTTAACTAAATGCACTTGCCTTTCCAGAGTAGAAAGATTTCAGTTAACTTCTCTTAACCTACCCTCCTGCATACCCGTTTAATGTGGAAATGATCAAAAACAACACATCTTTGTGCACAATTCTTACGCCTGGTTTGTCAGTAGGAATATTTGGAATCTAGCAATGTGGTACACAAAGGGGTAGGGATTAATATCAACTCTACTTGCATTACAAATCTTACATCTGCAAGGTACAGTAGCTCCACCTGCAGACACACAAGCCCCCTGTAGCATGAAGCTGCTTCAGCACTCTGAAGGGACCAGACTTGTTCCTGCTATGCCTTCACATCCTCTGACAGACAGAATGGTTTCAACCTCCATACGTACAATGGTAGTGTTACACATATCTAAATAACTGCTTCTCCAGCTGTAATGAAGCTCTGCACACATTATTGAGGGGGTATGTGGAGGAACCTGTCTTGTTTGTCTAACTGGCCGTGATAAGGGATGCATTTCACCGACACGATTCATTAGTATGCTGACTAATACCTTCTTGAAATGCAGCTGTTCTTGGATTTTTACAAGTCTCTGGCTTAAACTGGGTTTAGATGTGGTGAATTCGAGGTGTGAAATTACATATGAATTCACATAATTTCTAATTAAATTCTTACAACCATGACATATATTCTATAAGACAAAGTCCACACTAAATGCAACACTGACCTTAAAACAGAAACTTTGTATGAAGATAAAAAAATATCATAGCTAGGACTTCCGGTTCCGTTAGAGATGTGGTAGACGTGTGATGTAGTAGCTCCCACTTTTAAGTTATTTTTTACAGCAGAACCAGTATTTTATTTATTTATTTTTTTAATCTCTGCAGATTTAGATTTTGTTTATAAAACATACGTGACACAGGTCAGAATGTCTAAACTTAAGAGCAAAAAGCCTCAACAGATGGAAGACAATGTATTTAATACAGCAAGGGCCAATCAGCCTGCCTCCGCCAAGGAGACAACTGCAGCCTCAGATATTACCGCATCCCTCTCTCTACAGATGCTGCAAGAAGAACTGGCAGCCTCATCTATCTGTGCAAGACACGGCCTAATACAGTTTAAGATTCTTCATATGTCTAAAACCAAATTGGCTAAAATCTACCCTAAGATAGATCCAACTTGTGATCGATGCCACCAGGCTCTAGCCTCCCTGGTCCACATGTTTTGGACATGCCCAGGATTACATACTTTCTGGAGTTCTATTTTTCAAACCTTTACTGATGTCCTATAACAAACCCTCTCCTGAGATCTCTCTCTTTGGTATTTTACCTCAAGATGTGACCATGTCAAAACTTCAATCTGATACCCTTGCTTTTAGCACCCTTTTAGCCAGGCGGCTTATTTTGTTGAACTGGAAGCAGTCTGCCCCTCCCAGCCATGCTCAGTGCCCTGATCCAACATTTAAAACTGGAAAAAATCTAGTGCACTGTTTGAGGCTGTATGGATAATTTTCATGCTCCTTGGGATCCTTTTCTATCATACTTCAAAAATCTGAAATCGCAGCCCCCACCTTAGCTGGACTGTATACTATTTATTTATCTGTCTTATTATTGTAATTCAATTTTGTTTGGTGGGTTGGCGGGTGGGTGGGTGATTACCAACGCTCCTGTTATCTGTATATTGTATATTGTATTACTGATTGCTTAATTTTGCTCTTTTCAAAACCCAATAAACACAGTTGGAAAAAAATATATACAGACGTGCTCAAATTTGTTGGTACCCCTCCACAAAAAACAAAGAATGCACAATTTTCTCTGAAATAACTTGAAACTGACAAAAGTAATTGGCATCCACCATTGTTTATTCCATATTTAATAGAAATCAGACTTTGCTTTTGATTTTTTATTCAACATAATATTGTAAATAATAAAACAAATCAAAATGGCATGGACAGAAATGATGGGACCGCTAACCTAATATTTTGTTGCACAACCTTTAGAGGCAATCACTGCAATCAAACGTTTTCTGTAGCTCTCAATGAGTCTTCTGCACCTGTTAACAGGTAGTTTGGCCCACTCTTCCTGAGCAAACTGCTCCAGCTGTCTCACGTTTGATGGGTGCCTTCTCCAGACTGCAAGTTTCAGCTCTTTCCATAGATGTTCGATAGGATTCAGATCAGGACTCATAGAAGGCCACTTCAGAATAGTCCAATGTTTTGTTCTTATCCATTCTTGGGTGCTTTTAGCTGTGTGTTTTGGGTCATTATCCTGTTGGAGGACCCATGACCTGCGACTGAGACAGAGCTTTCTGACACTGGGCAGTACGTTTCGCTCCAGAATGCCTTGATAGTCTTGAGATTTCATTGTGCCCTGCACAATTTCAAGGCACCCTGTGCCAGGCGCAGCAAAGCAGCCCCAAAACATAACCAAGCCTCCTCCATGTTTCACTGTAGGTATGGTGTTCTTTTCTTTGAAAGCTTCATTTTTTCATCTGTGAACATAGAGCTGATGTGACTTGCCAAAAAGCTCCAGTTTTGACTCATCTGTCCAAAGGACATTCTCTGAGAAGGATTGTGGCTTGTCAATATGCATGTTAGCAAATTCCAGTCTGGCTTTTTTATGTTTTTCTTTCAAAAGTGGAGTCCTCCTGGGTCTTCTTCCATGGACCCCACTTTCGCTCAAAAAGCGACGGATGGTGCGATCAGAAACTGACGTACCTTCACCTTGGAGTTCAGCTTGTATCTCTTTGGCAGTTATCCTTGGTTCTTTTTCTACCATTCGCACTATCCTTCTGTTCAATCTGAGGTCGATTTTCCTCTTGCGGCCGCGCCCAGGGAGGTTGGCTACAGTTCCATGGACCTTAAACTTCTTAATAATATTTGCAACTGTTGTCACAGGAACATCAAGCTGCTTGGAGATGGTCTTGTAGCCTTTACCTTTACCATGTTTGTCTATTATTTTCTTTCTGATATCCTCAGACAACTCTCTCCTTTGCTTTCTCTGGTCCATGTTCAGTGTGGTGCACACAATGATACCAAACAGCACAGTGACTACTTTTCTCCATTTAAATAGGCTGAATGACTGATTACAAGATTGGAGACATGTGTGATACTAATTAAAGAAACTAATTAGTTTGAAATATTACTATAATCTAATTATTTATGATCTTTTCTAAGGGGTACCAACAAATGTGTCCAGGCCATTTTAGAATATCTTTGTAGAATAAGCAATAATTCATCTCTTTTCACAGCTTCTTTGCTTTATTCTATGACATACCAAAGGCATGCAAGTATACATGATAAAATAGCTTTTAATTTCATCACTTTTCAGGAGGAATGAGACATTATTTCAATGAGCTGTAAGGGTACCAACAAATTTGAGCACGTCTGTATATCATAACCAACAACAAATGTATTCTTCTGGCTTTGATTCACTGTTATTCTTTTCTGTTTCAGTGATCAGATCATGGTGACTCTTCTTTTTAAACTGAGAAGTTTAAATTACCACCGTGGCCTAAAAAGGTCTCCCAAACATGCATTTTCTGCTTTTCAGCTGGTACATCAGACTACAACCATTAATCTTTCCACTGCAACTCTCTTCTCCCCCGTTGACTGTAAGAAACACTACATTTGTTCTATGTGGTATTTTTTTTTTTATTTTCTTACATTCACAAGGGGCAAATTGTTACAGAGGGCAGGTTAATGGTTACACTCCGATGTACCAGTTAAACTTTCAGAGAAGAAATGTTTGAGAACCCTTTTGAGACAACAGGTGTGCTATAAACTTATGAGTTTTTTTAATGAAATACAAAGTGAATTGAACCAAAACAAATACATTAGTTACAAGATTTCAGAGCCACACCAAGTTGCTTTTTAATTAAATCTTAGTTAAATGATGATCATTTAGTGGTAACTTTGGTATTTGACTGCTATTTGTATCAGAAACTAAATCAGGACCTAAAAATACATAAAGAACACACTCCGACAGCCCTTGGGAATTTAAAGGGGTACTTAAAATCCTCTTTATTTTACTAATATTTAATTATGCAACTGCATGGTTTGAGGCAGCACTCTGATAATAAATATTCTAACAAAAAAATAATCTTCTGAAAAGACTCCAAGGCAGATTTTCTGAAGTGAGGTGGGGAAGCATATAATTGTTGCACTGGTTTTACCTATGGGCACAGCACAATGCTAATATACTTTACCATTTCACTAAAGAAAATCGGAAAATGTACATCATTAAGTATTAAAATACAAAATAATAATGATAAAGGAGCCAGTTATTACAAAAATGGTGAGTTAAGGGATTGTTTGGTCTTACAGTTCTAGGCCTTAACTAAAATCGGTCTGCTTGTTTTCACAAACAACATGGAGACGAATTTGGCATTAATCTTGTGTTAGAGCAGCTTTGACAGAAGAAAACAAAAGGTTAAAAAAAAGGTTTAACATGGTTAAAAAATAAATAAATCCCTAAACCATACAACAATGAAGAAAAATACAGGAAAGGAGATGTATCTTTATTTTGTGAATTTTGCTCATCTATGGTCACAGGTACAGGAAAGCTAATGGCTTCATGAGTCATGATTGCACCACAGGAATATCTGAATTAATCTGGGAACAAAGAAGGTTGAAAAATATCATTACCTATTAAATTATGTTTTTTTAAAAATATAATCTACCAACTTCTATGCTAATATTGAAAAAAAATCAGAGCTATTGCATCAAATACAGCTGCTCCAATTTCCTTTTCATATCATGTTTTAATGTCAGCGTTTGGTTATGCTGACACCTGGTGGCTTTAAGCTGCAATTAAAGGTCTACTCTGTGATAAACACTATCTGTTAGGTTTCCTAATAAACCTGCTTTCATCCCACAGCAGTGAATTTCCTTAGGCATTTCAAAAATATTAAAATATTAATAAATATAATGTGACTTCAAGAGGTCAATACAAATCTGAGTAACACAATACAATGGGAGTGGCATAATAATAATACAGGTTAACTTTTTTGAAAATTAAATCATATACACAATACATAAATACAATAAATAACCATACATGAATCTGTTTAAAAATCTGTGCAATGCTTTAACCTGATTTAAAAACAAAAACAAAAAAAGACGCAAAAATAAGACTGAAAACTAAAGCACTGTAATACATTTTCAGAATAGAATTCACTCTTTGAAGCCTTTCTTCTATTGTCTGATGGTTATTCGGCAGCTGTGATATTAGATTGTGTGACTCTTTCCGTACGACTGAACAACTGTACAGAAACTCTCCCAGCACAAGCTCTCAAACCATCAATAATAAAAGCCATGTGGGTTGATGAAGACAAAAATACACTTAGTGGCAATTCACTCGAGAAACTTGATTTAAGACCAGGCATAAACATTGGGACAATAAATAATTTGTTACACTTAAGGCAAAAACAAAAACGGAACTATTTTTTTCCTGCCTTTGCCAGCCCTTCACGTTTCATCAATCCTGCTCCCTTTTCACCAGAGGGGTGATTTACTAATTAAATTGGCAAACCACAATTATAATACTTAGATCTGCCAGCTGTTAAGATCATTAAAATAGATACTATGCATGGATACTGTATATCTGTTAATGTTGTAAGTCACACCTTTTTCAGGTGTGCTTGACCAATTTCATTTGGAATTAAACCCTGGTGAAGGCCTGCTACTTGCTTTAGTTCATCCTGGCTATTATTGCAGGACTGAGTTAATTCTGCGAAAAGCCAAGCTACAGAGCTTAAGGGTGCAGAATGCTTGGAATATCAATCCCTTAATTAATGTGTAATTAAGTAATACCGTAAAAATCGTTTTATAGGTCGCACTGGCGTAAAAGTCGCTCCCCCCTTTTTTGAGACTTTAGGAAAACACCATTTTTGTGATTAAAAACTTTTTTTTTTTTTTACAATATATTTTTTTCAATTTGCAACATTTTATTCCATTAATACATTTTACAGTGTTGTTTTTATAAACTGCTAGAAACTATTTGTTTTTCAAAATTTATAAAGTATTAACTAACAGAGCGTAAAATTAAGTTATACATCGTACATCACATTTGTGTTATAGGAGGCTGTGTGGTCCAGTGGTTAAAGAAAGGGGCTTGTAACCAGGAGGTTACATATCCCACCTCAGCCACTGACTCATTGTGTGACCCTGAGCAAGTCACTTAACCTCCTTGTGCTCCGTCTTTCGGTTGAGATGTAGTTGTAAGTGACTCTGCAGCTGATGCATAGTTCACACACCCTAGTCTCTGTAAGTCGCCTTGGGTAAAGGCGTCTGCTAAATAAACTACCTCTATTTTATTTTAGCTTATCAAGTACCCAAACAAGTTCAAGAACATATCTTCTTTGCTTTACTGAATATTTCTTTCCAAAACCATACTTAGACAATAGTTACAACTGCATTGGCTTTTACAAATTCATTGTATTAATTCAAATTTAAAAGAAAAGTATTAAACAGTGCTGCTTAAAAAGCAAAAAATCCAATAAACTAACTAAACTGTGCACCATTTAATAACCAGTAAACAAAACATTTTAGTGTTGCACACGGTGCAGTACAATTGCATTCAATTTCCAGCTGTACAAATGTATTCATTTTGTTTTGTTAATCAGAACCATAGCCATAAACATACTTTACAAGTGTACCTCTGCATTGCACTGTGTGAGCCATAACCGTGGCTGTAGTAATCCCATTGTGGCGCTGGTACAGTAGTTTAATATTAGACACACCGGCGCATACGTTGCACCGGTGTATTAGTCGATCCCCCCTTTTAAGGGCCCCACAAAAATGCCTAGGAAATCGACTTATTCAACGGTTTTTACGGTAATAAAAACTTAGTATAAGCACCACATAAGTGCATAATAACTCAAATCCCATGTAAATACCCACAAATAAAAATCCTTACTAATTAAATATGACCTCATATTCCACTGGAAAGTGTGTTTTTCTCCCCACCTGTATATGCATTATTTTTCTTGACAAATCCTGTCAAAAGTACCTGTACAATAAAGCTTTGCCTTTGTTGGTTGCGATGTAGAAAAAGGCACTTCTAGGGGAGAAGTCCATGCACTGTGCCAGGTGAATGGCCTACTTTCTCATGACAGGGAAGTTTGAAAATACTGTAAAACGGGATGTGGACCTGGAATGACCAACATGCCAACAATGAAACAAGGAAAGTGAATTTCACATACTGATATTCAACTGAGCAGTGTAGCAGAAGAAATGAGCTCACATTTTACTGCACACGGCGTTATATACATGCACACACACATACACACACGTTTGTGTAATTGGGCTGTCCCTCAGGTGACCAATTTGTTCTGCAAATGGCACATCTGACATGTAGTTATTAAAGGTTTATTAGTGAAAAAAACACAGAAATAAGAGGTCTTGTTTTTAGTGGTGTCAAGGGAACAAAAAACAAATATAACATTTAACAATACATCAAACATACTCTATTCTTCTATAATAATTAACAATATAAATGCTCCTTTTAGCATCCAAGTTGTTTCTTGCGAGATTTGTCTTTGTCCTTAACATATTCTTCCAACTAGGTGCCCTAAATGCAGGATCAAATGAGTCTGCCAGTAACAATTTCTAATTTTTAGAAGGTACAAATACTTTAAGCATACTTGACCTTGACCATCTGCTCTGGGTAACTGAAGACACATTAAAAAATGCCTCCGAGTTCTTCATTGATTCTTTCAATTATTTGGTTAGTTATGAGCAGGCTTCTTTGTAAATATAACCAAGGATAGCTCAAATCATATTTCAAAAAGTATAAAACAAATGTCAGGTGTTATACTGCTGCAAACTTGTAAAACTGTCTTTGTATAAATATTTTAAACCAATTTCTCAACGTTTCAGGTTTCAAGGTAATTCAGGATATGTATAAAATATATACAACTGTCAGAGGGACCAAGCTTATTTCATTTCACTGGAAGACTCTTTATAAAGACTTAGGCTGGTTGCATGTTAAGTATATCAAATGGAGACATTTGGGAGGTTTGCCTTTCAGTATTTCTGCCTTAGACTGTATAATATCAAGACATGACTAATTGGTTCAATAATTAAATAAAAAGCTGTTTCAATAAATTGAGATTCTTGTTAAAGTAGTTAAGATTCAGATATTCAGCATACAGTTATAATAAGCCTATATTGTTGATTAATATCCTTTTAAAACTTTATAGAGGCTGACAAGTATATATTTATAGATTATTTTGTGTGCATTTTAAATAAAGTACAATAGAAATCATGTGCCATGTACAGTAAATAATTCAATGCAATACAACATATGTAGTGCAGAGTAAAAAAAAAACTTGCTTCAAAAGAACACCTACTGTACCACATTTCTGTAATATCTTGCATAGCAAACCATCACAATAGTACAGATGCAAGTTGGTTGATTGATAGATAGATAGATAGATAGAGATTGATAGATAGATAAGAGTGCAGGTAAAGATTAGAGGGGAAATACATAGGACCATGAATACGCACAGCCTATACCCTAAGTAATCAATTGTAGTCCTGATGTTTAAAACAGGGCCATCAGGACTACATAATCCGGAATGTCGTGCGCTCTCAATTAAGCAGAGAGTGAGAAGTACCTGGGAATGGGAAAGCAACCTGAACATAGACCAGAGCTAACGAACCTGAAGAAAAGGTATATTGTACTTGTGTTGCAAAAAGAGGCTGGTTATTGGTAAACGGTTTAGCCGTTCAGTACTTAGTTAGGATTATGAAAGTTGAATTAAGTACTGCGACCCGGAATTAGGTTTTGTTTTGCTTTGCTTTGCTTTGCTTTATTGTTTGGAAAAATAAACACAGGCACTGCCCTGTTTTTGAAATCGCTTACTGTTGTCTGGATGGTTGATTTTACGCTAGAAGACAGTGGCCACTTTAATTTAATTGTTTTATTGTTTTGTTTAATTATCACCTGCACCTGGCAATTATTGAAAATTAGAGCCAGGTGCAGGTTATAAAAGGAAAGCAGCCAGTCTGTTTGAGGTTGCTGTGTGGAGAGCCCGCTTATTAATGTGCACAAGTGAAGGAAGGGTAGGGTAGGGTAGGGTAGGGTAGTGTAGTGTAGTGTAGTGTAGTGTAGTGTAAACCTGTGTGGTTCTGTTTTGTTTTGTATTACAGGTAAACAGCTTAGCTGTCCTGTTTGATAGTTAGGTTCCTGTTTTGTATTTTAGTTAAGTGCTCAAGAAAAGAGCTAGGTGTTTGTTTTGTTTATTTTGTTTTTGGTGATTATTAAAAAAAATAGCATAAAAGTACTTTAAAAAAACCTCAATTTCTGTGTCCTGGGTCTGTTTTTAAAGGGGCAAAGAACCCAAAGTGGTGAAGTTTTATATATAATATATATAATTAGTTAAATGAAGCAGTAAGTGCCACTGTGAAAATATTTAATGATGTTGTTTGTTTAAGGTTAATATATTGGATTTAGTCATGTGAACCCATTTTGGAGACTTTTGGAAAACCCTTAGAGGGCCTCTTTCATAAGACAGGTGTGCCTCACTTCCTTCCATCACCACCTTCTTGACCAAAACCAAAAATCTAGCATGACCTACCAGTCTGACTGATTCATCTGCTATGTTGGAGGCCACTGCAAGGATTTCTGTGGTTGGATTAAAATGAACCAGATTCATTATGGCTTTAAAGGTTTAGGGTTTGATTCCCAAAGACATACATTGTGCGAGTAGATGTTTACCACTCCAAAATTCGATCTCTGTAAACAAAGACAGCACTGGCGTTAGAGGTGGGAGATCACAACTGTCATATTTTGTGATGGGACATCTCCATATTCTAATCACATTCCAGCGGAATTCCATTGCGTGAATGCAACATTTTTTTATGAGATTTAATACAATAGTGATAGATTATCAACCTCTAACCATTAGTGCCAAGGTTATTCCATGATTTGAGGTGCCCATTTCAGCCCTGGGCACCTGCAACCAGCCTGCACAATGCTTTACTGTGGTGGAAGGAGGCTGTTTACAGCCTTGCAAATAAGCAATGGAACAATCTCAAACCTCCCCAGATAGGACTATGTGGTACGAAGGGTTAATGCACTAGTTGTTCAGGAATGGATTAAAGTAAGAATTTGTGGTCTCATGTTGATTGTCAGAAAAGTACCATTAGATTTGATGCAATTAGCACACATTATACAAACTCTTCTATAAACTCCACAAGCTCGGTCGAGCAGTACACTGCTGTGTAGACATTGTGGGTAGACAATTAATGTAAAAAATAAATGTTTCACATATAGAAGAGACTGACCCCAGGAGTAAGTGGAAGCAATCTTAATGTGCTCTCCTAAACTGTAATGACATTGAACCTAGTCTAAATTATAATGCATTCTAATTTAAGTGCATTAAGAGCTCCATTCCCCAGGTAGGACAAAGGCAGTGTTTCAGCTAACTGTTTCTCAGCAGGTTTATTTGCCATTTATCAGCAGCACACTCCCAACTTCTCATGATGAATGGGTGCCACAGAAAATACAGTGTAAAGGGCATACCCAATACTAGCCCAATGATGATCAAGTGAAATGGGAGTCATATTGCACTGCTGCTTGATATTGAATGAACGACAGCAGAATACATTCTGACAAGGAACTGTCCATTAAGTGATTTATCTAGAATTGAGAGCCAGTACAGCAAGGTAACATTTAAAAGTGTGCATGATATAATGCAAGAATTGTTAAACATAAATACATCAAGAAACATTCTGTTTTTGTTGTTGAATAATGTTTTGTAATATATAGGATTTGGTATTCTTCAGCCCAATGTAGCAGTTCTACAGCTCTGCACATTTTCCTGGTCAGGAGACCTGGTTAGAATGAGACAAGGTAGTTGTGTGAATGTGCCCAGGTGTCGGAGCTGTAGAGAATAGAAAAACTTAATAGCAACAGAAATATTTAGGGGTTGCAGCTATGAAATAAATCTATACATTATCCCATTCGCTATGTGCTCTTCCATTCACTTTGAATGTCTCAAGTACAGTTCTGAATGAAGCAGATGTTGTAGCAAACACCAATTTATAGCCATTATAAAGAAAATCTCTCAGTCTGAACTTTCAGATACTCTACACTTGCACTTCCTAGGTCATTTTAATTGGGGTCAAAGCATGTCACTAGTCAGTTATTTGGGTGAAGCAGCTGGTTAAAGACAGAAAAGGAAGTGTTGATACTCCTCTAGTTTCCCTCTTATGATGGATTCCATCATTTAATGGAGGATATCAAATACTCTACACAAGGTTAATTCAAACCCCTATCACATAATCCTTGCGGTCAGCACATCTATACTATTTGTAACTCAGAACACAGAATACTTGCTGTGTGTACTTGTGACATCAATCAATCAATCTTTATTTTATATAGCGCCTTTCATAGTGGACCACCATCACAAAGTGCTTTACAAGATGCAGTAACAACAAGAAAATCCATAATATTTTAAATACAGAGAAATGCATAATACATGATATACAGTAAAAAAAAAAAAAACCTAATACATTAAATACAGTCGAAAGTGCATAATACATGATAGTAGTATGATACATGAAATAGTAGCAGCAACACAGCAGCTGATAGCAGATTATTATTTATTTCTTAGCAGATTCCCTTATCCAGGGTGACTTACAATTGTTACAAAATATCACATTATTTTTCTACACACATTATTATTATTATTTTTAAAAACAATTACCCATTTATACAGTTTTTTTTTTTTTTTTTCTGGAGCAATCTAGGTCAAGTACCTTACTCAAGAGTACAGCAGCAGTGTCCCCCACCTGAGATTGAACCCACGACCCTCCGGTCAAGAGTCCAGAGCCCTAAACACTACTCCACACTACTGCCCCACAGGCTTAAAGGCTTAAAGAGCATGGAAAGCAAGAGAGAACAGGTGGGTTTTGAGAGTTGATTTAAAGCGAGCGACGGTGGGAGCATCACACACCAAAGCTGGGAGAGAGTTCCAAAGAGTCGGAGCCATGAAGCTAAACAAGCGTTCTCCAAGTGTTGTGCACTTTTAATTGGGGATAACAAGCAGGCCAGAGTCGGAGGACCTCAGTTTGCAGGCAGGGACATAGCGGGTCAACAGGTTGAGGAGGTACTTGGGACCTGTGTGATGAAGGGCATTGTAGGTGAGCAGGAGAGTTTTGAAAATAATCCTGAATTTTACAGGTGGCCAGTGCAGCTGGGCATCTGTTAAGGATCCTGGTAGTGGCATTCTAAACTAACTGTAGTCGGTTTATGGTGTGTGCCGGGAGACCACCATATAGAGAGCTCTTACTATTATACATCTGCTCTTACTAATATCCTTTTAGAAACCTTGCAGGATTGCATATGGGAGAGCATCTGGCACAAGGATGTGTTGTGGAAGTGCTCAGTAAAGATATGCATACCAAGTGCAAAATCATCCTCCAAAAGCAAAATACAGATTATTTTAAACTATTTAGTGGATCTACATGTATAAATAATCTTCATGTATCAAGAACCTGCAAATCAGTGAAGCAATTTGAACACACCTGCCATAGATTTGTCTGTATAGCAACAAGAAGAGTTTAACCACTTCAGTTCCAGGATGTAAGCAGGTTGGGGTGTGACAGCTTTATCCAAAAGCATGTTCGTGTTAATGTGCACGTTACTGTTTATAGAACATTTTTAAAAAGGTTTTATTTATCATAAATCTTGCATGTGTATGTTTACCTGTTTATAAAAACAAGTTTTATTCTTCAGCAATCTTGTGTTTGGTATGTATTATTCGGTTTACAAATAAAATGTTGTTCATTACAGGTGTCATTTACAAAAATAAAAACGATTATACTGTATTTCTTTTCAAAAAGAAATAATTTTATTGTTCATAAAAAATAAAAATTACATATCAAATGTGTGTGTCTTACTTATTTTACTGGCACACAGGGGCTTAAAGGGTTAATGGAAATGTTTTATATATATATATATATATATATATATATATATATATATATATATATATACATATCTCTCGTTGACTTATGTTTTATTTTCTATGTAATAGTATTTTATAGCATTAAATGGCAGTTTTACATCTGGGGTTGAAGAGGTTAATACTGAAAGAAGACTGCAGACTGTAAGTCAATCAAGGTCTTCTATTTTAGATTTTTGCATACCACTTGGATTACTAAGAGCGTACTTCAGATTACTGCTGCGTCTGTTACATGAGGTATCCAAAACCTCTGTGGTAGGAACAAGTAAGCTAAACATGGTTAGTTCTAAAAATAGAAACCCTTTTTGAGGGCTTGCGTAAGAGGTATACGCATTTAGCACTCATCACATCGTCGTGTAGCACTCATCACATCCTCATGTAGCACTCATCACATTCTCATATAGCACTGGAAAGCTACATAGATAAAATCACATACATTTTTTAAGATGTCATTTAGGTCCCATGACTAGGAATATAGAGTAAGAGAAGCACATCAGAATTGAAATGCATGCTTCAGCAGTTCTTGAGATCTATTAAATAAAAAAGCGAAGATGACTTTGTACCCAATACATTTCACTTACCAACAAGCCAAATACTGTCAGTTTCTGGACACAGCAATGCACATGTCTTTTAAACAGCCTTCGTCTGTCAATTTATTTAGGCAAGTCCTGCTTTTAACATCCCAAACAAAGACCTCCCCTTCATTATTATTTGTTTATTTAGCAGATGCCTTTATCCAAAGCGACTTACAGTGACTAGGGTGTGTGAACTATGCCTCAGCTGCAGAGTCACTTACAATTAAGTCTCACCCAAAAGACGGAGCACAAGGAGGTTAAGTGACTTGCTCAGGGTCACACAATGAGTCAGTGGCTGAAGGGGGATTTGAACCGGGGACCTCCTCGTTACAAGCCCTTTTCTTTAACCACTGGACCACACAGCTACTGCAAGAAAGTGAAGGCAGACATTAATCCAATTATGTTTCGACAATAAAGGAGGCTAACAGAACTAGTCACACATACGTAGATGAATAAACCTTTTACTTTACACACTATTCTAGTGTTATTTAAAAAAAAAAAAAAAGTAATACATTACTTCACATTTAATTGGCTTGGGAAGTGGAGATGAACAGAGTTGTGGAACAGTAGTTAGAAATGCATACTTGGTCCCCTTTTAATTAACCTTTAAAAGAGTACCATTGTAGAAGCATATCAAAGTGTAACAAAGCATAGTGAAAGCATGGTAAAGCATAGGTAAATGTGGTAAATGCATGGGAAAAGCCTTGGAAAACTGCAGAATTAGCACAGTCAAATTTAGTTGATCTATTTGACTTCCTTTAGCCACTGAGTAACCACAAAAATACAGACAAAAAAAATAGCTTCATACAAAACAATGGCAATGCGGTTATAGCCCTCATGTAGCACAGCACAGACAGGTGGCACTACTGTAATAATAAAATTGACTGAACAAAAACATGCATCCTGTTTAGTGTAGTAAAATGTATCGGTTAAAATGGCATCATAACACAGTTGGTGTAGATTTTGCTTCCATCAGGGGAGAAGGCAGCACCCATTGATCTTCATGCTGCTCACCAGCTCCTTTGTCTGAAAGATTTAATGTTAATTAGGTTTGTGATCGGCTGATGAAATATTATTACATCGTACTTTAAACAGAGACAAGTCAAGATGGAGGCTTTGGAGGTAGTTACTGCTATGACAAACATCACTAAACTTCACTAATAGTTTAACGTACCTATATTGTCAGAAGGTGGAGATATCATGAAGTCCCAGTTAGAAGCAGTGAATCATCTGGAAACCTTGCAGGATTGCATATGGGAGAGCATCTGGCACAAGGATCTGTTGTGGAAGTGCTCATTAAAGATATGCATACCAAGTGTTAAATCATCCTCCAAAAGCAAAATACAGATTATTTTAAACTATTTAGTGGATCTACATGTATAAATAATCTTCATGTATCAAGAACCTGCAAATCAGTGAAGCAATTTGAACACACCTGCCATAGATTTGTCTGTAAACAACAAGAAGAGTTTAACCACTTCAGTTCCAGGATGTAAGATGGTTGGGGTGTGACAGCTTTATCCAAAAGCATGTTCATGTTAATGTGCACGTTACTGTTTACAGAACATTTTAAAAAAAGGTTTTATTTATCATAAATCTTGCATGTGTATGTTTACCTGTTTATAAAAACAAGTTTTATTCTTCAGCAATCTTGTGTTTTGTATGCATTATACAGTTAGAAGAAGCCATGAACCATCTGGAGAAACTTCAAACTCGTTTCTCTTCTAATCCTAATAAAAAAATGAAATAAATCCCATTCAAAATAGCTTTTAATAAACAAAGCACTATAGAGCAATCCCATTTAAACTATTGATTTGTACATAAAAAAGGATAACATTCTATGTAAATTAATTTCTGCAGATAATGGCATAAAATTATACTGGAAAAATAAGTATTGCTTTGGAAACTAACCAACATTAAGCAGTTATTAATATGCAAACTGTTTAAATGAATTGACCTGGCCAATGAAGGTATTGTATGCATTAGTTTACATTTGCCTTCTATAGTTAATGATGACTAAATACTGGGGTGCGTATTAGAGGTACCGTGAATGGAGGATTGAATAAAGTAGTTAAATATGTTTTAAACCTGTTCTTAGATTTTCATTTTTAAAACCAATATTTTATATATATACAGTGCCTTGCAAAAGTATTCAGACCCCTGACCAATTCTCTCATATTACTGAATTTAAAATGGTACATTGAAATTTTGTTCTGTTTCATATTTTATTTTAAAACACTGAAACTCAAAATCAATTATTGTAAGGTGACATTGGTTTTATGTTGGGAAATATTTTTAAGTAAAATAAAAAACTGAAATATCTTGCTTGCATAAGTATTCAACCCCCACACATTAATATTTGGTAGAGCCACCTTTCGCTGCAATAACAGCTTTAAGTCTTTTGGGGTAAGTATGTACCAGCTTTGCACACAGTGTCGGAGTGATTTTGGCCCATTCTTCTTAGCAGATTTGCTCCAGGTTGTTCAGGTTGGTTGGACGACGCTTGTGGACCACAATTTTCAAATAGTGCCACAGATTCTCAATGGGATTGAGATCAGGACTTTGACTGGGCCACTGTAGGACATTCACCTTTTTGTTCTTGAGCCACTCCAATGTTGCTTTGGCCTTGTGCTTGGGATCATTGTCCTGCTGAAAGGTGAATTTCCTCCCAAGCTTCAGTTTTTTAGCGGACAGAAGCAGGTTCTATTGTAGTATTTACCTGTATTTTGCTCCATTCATTCTTCCTTCAGTTTTAACAAGATGCCCAGTCCCTGCTGATGAGAAGCATCCCCACAGCATGATGCTGCCACCACCATACTTCACTGTAGGGATGGTGTGTCTTGAGGCATGGGCAGTGTTAGGTTTGAGCCACACATAGCGCTTTGAGTTTTGGCCATAAAGCCTATCTTGGTCTCATCTGACCACAAAACCTTTTCCCACATCGCAGCTGGGTCACTCTCATGCTTTCTGGCAAACTCCAGACGTGCTTTCAGATGGTACTTTTTAAGTAACGTCTTCTTTCTTGCCACCCTCCCATACAGGCCAGTGTTATGCAGAGCTCTTGATATGGTTGACTGGTGCACCATTACTCCACTCCCAGCCACTGAACTCTGTAGCTCCTTCAAAGTGATTGTTGGCTCTCTGTGGCTTCTCTCATAAGTCTCCTTGTTTGAGCGCTGAGTTTTGAGGGACGGCCTTTTCTTGGCAGTGCCTGGGTGGTGTGATGCAGCTTCAACTTCCTGATTATTGATCCAACTGTGCTCACTGGGATAGCCAAACACTTGGATATTATTTTGTACCCTTTCCCTAATCTATGCATTTGTATTACTTTATCTCTAACTTCTGTAGAATGCTCTTTGGTCTTCATTTTCCTTGAGATTCACAGCCTGACCAATGATCCTTCAACAGTGGAGTTTTTATCCAGAAAATGTGACAGCAACTTTAATGGTTCAGAGGTGGAGGCCAATGGTAAGGTAATTGTGTCCTCGTTAGGGCAATTTCTTTCATCGGTGTAAACTGGGAGCTTCCACAGCACAGGGGTTGAATACTTATGCAAGCAAGATATTTCAGTTTTTTATTTTTCTTAAAAATATTTCCCAACATAAAACCTATGACACCTTACAATAATTGATTTTGAGTTTCAGTGTTTTAAAATAAAATATCAAACAGAACGAAATTTCAATGTACCATTTGTAATTCAGTAATATGAGAGAATTGGTCAATGGTCTGAATACTTTTGCAAGGCACTGTGTGTGTGTGTGTGTGTGTGTGTGTGTGTGTGTATATATATATATATATATATATATATATTGTGAAACGCTTGCACCACTCACGGGTTCGTTGCCCCTTTAAAAATAGACCCAACACACAGAAATTGATTTTTCAAGCGCGGTTGCGCTGATTTTTTTAATAAACACACAAACAAACCAAAACACAAAATAAACACCTAGCTCTAAATGAGCACTGACTAATCACGCAGGAACCTAAACTGATACACAGGACAGCTAAGCCGTTTACCTGCAATAAACACAATCTCTCTCTCAATACATTTACTCGACTGCCTGGATGCAGAGCACTCCTTTCTGCCTCCTTCTCCTCAGCAGCCCTGAGCAAACTGACTGTTCTCTTTTTATACCCTGCACCTGGCTCTAATTTAATAATAAGCACCAGGTGCAGGGGATGATTAATAATAAAACAATTAACAAATCAATTAAACAATAAAGTAAACTAACAACAAAGGTGCCTGCGCACATATCCTACCCAGGGAGGATTTTAACCCCCCTCCATGCTGTCTTACATATCCCCCCCCTTGTCTTTTCAAGACACCGGCCACTCGACGGCCACCTCCCTCCACCCTTAAAAGACCACCCACCCTCAAGCCCAGCAATGTCCTTTGCCGCCCTCTTCCACGGGCGGGCTTGAGGGTGGACGACATGGGACCCCACCAGGATGACAGGGCCGACTGCAGCGACGGCCGGGACACCGGAGACTGCAGCAGTGGGCAGAGGTCTTCACCTGGGGACCGGCGTAGTGATGTCCGATCACCCAGGGGGAGCGAAGCAGCGAACAGGAAGAGCACTAGCGACGTCTGGCAGCAGCCCAGCGACGTCTGGGTGATTGTGGACAGTGGAGTGGGGAACCAGGTGTAGAGCTGTGGCCGATGGTGTAGGCTCCTGGGTTCCAGGTCTAGCGCCGGGAGGTCTAGGGAGACCGGCAGGGTGTCCAGGAGCAAAGGGTAAGGGACCGTACCCGGCAGCACCGGACTAGTTGCCAGGGGTGGTGGTCGGGGCTGTGGTGGAGGTAACTCCCTCACCTCCTCTGGCTCCCGAGACGGCAAATCCACCCCCTCTGGCTCCCGAGACAGCAGCTCCTCCCACTCTGGCTCTCAGGACAGCAGCTCTACCCCCTCTGGCTCTCGGGACGGCAGCTCCACCCCCTCTGGCTCTCGGGATGGCAGCTCCACCCCCTCTGGCTCAGGTGCTGGCCACACTATTTTCTCCAGCACCTGTTGCAGCTCTGAAAGCTCCGGTTCTGGCAGCCCCAGCTCTTGTCTCAATCTTCGGTTGCTCTCCCGCTGCCTGCGGTTCATCTCCTGCATCTCCTTTGTGGACTTGTTGAGAGTCCTTATTAGCTCTGCAATGTCCATTTTCTGGGTCGTAGGGGCGCCCACACTTTCTGACACCAAATGTGAAACGCTTGCACCACTCACGGGTTCGTTGCCCCTTTAAAAATAGACCCAACACACAGAAATTGATTTTTCAAGCACGGTTGCGCTGATTTTTTTAATAAACACACAAACAAACCAAAACACAAAATAAGCACCTAGCTCTAAATGAGCACTGACTAATCACGCAGGAACCTAAACTGATACACAGGACAGCTAAGCCGTTTACCTGCAATAAACACAATCTCTCTCTCAATACACTTACTCGACTGCCTGGATGCAGAGCACTCCTTTCTGCCTCCTTCTCCTCAGCAGCCCTGAGCAAACTGACTGTTCTCTTTTTATACCCTGCACCTGGCTCTAATTTAATAATAAGCACCAGGTGCAGGGGATGATTAATAATAAAACAATTAACAAATCAATTAAACAATAAAGTAAACTAACAACAAAGGTGCCTGCGCACATATCCTACCCAGGGAGGATTTTAACCCCCCTCCCTGCTGTCTTACAATATATATATATATATATATATATTGTGAGACAGCAGGGAGGGGGTTAAATCCTCCCTGCAGAAAACATGTGCAAATGCACATTGGTTGATGTAATTGTTTTGTTTTATTATTTAATTATCCCCTGCACCTGGTGATCATTGTAAATCAGAGCCAGGTGCAGGGTATTTAAAGAGAGCAGCCAGTCTGTTCTAGGCTGCTGAGAGAGAAGGAAGCAGGATAGGTGCTCTGCTTCCGAGCAGTCGGGTGAAGAAAGGTAGTGTAAACCTGTGTGGTTTGTTTCGGGGTGAAGATTTTGTTTTGTGTTCCAGGTAAACAGCTTAGCTGTCCTGATTTATAGTTTAGGTTCCTGTGTGTGTAGTTAGTGCTCGATAAGAGCTAGGTGTTTATTTGGTTTTGTGTGTTTGATATTTGTATTATTAAAAATAGCGCACCAGCGCTGAAAAATCCATTTCATTGTTCTGGGTCGTATTTTTAAAGGGGCAACGAACCCGAGTGAGTTGTGCTTTGTCACATATGGTGGAGAATGCGGGCAGAGTGTGTGGGCACCCCTACGACCCAGAAAATGGATTTTAAAGAATTGATCGCAATGATCAATCATAACACCGCTGCTCAGAAAGAGCAGACAAAGAAGTGGAGACAGGAGTTGGGGCTACCGGATCCGGAGCCGACGGAGCTGGACCTGCTGCTCCAAAGGTGGGAGCAGGCAGGGGGTGCCCCACTGACTCAAGCCCCAGAGCCCAGAGGCGAGGAGCCGCCGCTTCCAGAGCCCAGAGGGGAGGAGCCGCCACTTCCGGAGCCCAGAGGGGAGGAGCTGCCGCTTCCGGAGCCCAGAGGGGAGGAGCTGCCGCTGCCGGAGCCCAGAGGGGAGGAGCTGCCGGAGCCCAGAGGGGAGGAGCTGCCGGAGCCCAGAGGGGAGGAGCTGCCGCTGCCGGAGCCCAGAGGGGAGGAGCTGCCGCTGCCGGAGCCCAGAGGGGAGGAGCTGCCGCTGCCGGAGCCCAGAGGGGAGGAGCTGCCGCTTCCGGAGCCCAGAGGGGAGGAGCCGCCGCTTCCGGAGCCCAGAGGGGAGGAGCCGCTGCTTCCGGAGCCCAGAGGGGAGGAGGTGAAAAGCATACCTCCACCACAGCCCCGACCACCACCCCTACAGTCCAGTTCGGCGCCGCTGCGTCCAGTCCCTCACCCCTTGCTCCTGGACACCCTGCCGGTCTTCCTGGACCTCCCTGTGCTGGACCTGGAGCCCAGGAGTCTGCAGCACTGGCCACAGCTCTGCCCCTGGTTACCTGCTCCGCTCTCCCCGAGCACCCAGACGTCGCTGGGCTGCTGCCAGACGTCGCTGTTGCTCCCCCTGTTAGCTGCTTCGCTCCCCCTGGGTGATCGGACATCACTGCGCCAGTTCCCAGGGGAAGACCTGTGTCCACTGCGGCATCCTCCAGTGCCCCGGCCTACGCTTCGGTCGGCCCTGTTAGCCCGGTGGGGTCCTGTGTCGCCGGTTTGCGGTCCCTTCCTGGCAGCGCCGGAAGGACCGACCCATCCTCAAGCCCGCCCGTGGAAGAGGGCGGCAATGGACATTGCTGGACTTGAGGCTGGGTGGTCTTTTAAGGGTGGAGGGAGGTGGCCGTGGTATGGCCGGTGTCTTGAAAAGACATGGGGGGGGATGTGTGAGACAGCAGGGAGGGGGTTAAATCCTCCCTGCAGAAAACATGTGCAAATGCACATTGGTTGATGTAATTGTTTTGTTTTATTATTTAATTATCCCCTGCACCTGGTGATCATTGTAAATCAGAGCCAGGTGCAGGGTATTTAAAGAGAGCAGCCAGTCTGTTCTAGGCTGCTGAGAGAGAAGGAAGCAGGATAGGTGCTCTGCTTCCGAGCAGTCGGGTGAAGAAAGGTAGTGTAAACCTGTGTGGTTTGTTTCGGGGTGAAGATTTTGTTTTGTGTTCCAGGTAAACAGCTTAGCTGTCCTGATTTATAGTTTAGGTTCCTGTGTGTGTAGTTAGTGCTCGATAAGAGCTAGGTGTTTATTTGGTTTTGTGTGTTTGATATTTGTATTATTAAAAATAGCGCACCAGCGCTGAAAAATCCATTTCATTGTTCTGGGTCGTATTTTTAAAGGGGCAACGAACCCGAGTGAGTTGTGCTTTGTCACAATATATATATATATATATATATATATATATATATATATATATATATATACACAGTGCCTTGCATAAGTATTCACCCCCCTTGGACTTTTCCACATTTTGTAGTGTTACAACCTGGAATTAAAATGGATTTAGTTAGGATTTTTTGTCACTGATCTACATAAAATAGTCCATAATGTCAAAGTGGGGAAAAAATCTACATATTTTTCAAAATTATTTACAAATAAAAAACTGAAAAGTCTTGATTGCATAAGTATTCACCCCCTTTGCTGTGACACCCCTAAATAAGCTCTGGTGCAACCAATTGCCTTCAGAAGTCACATAATTAGTTGAATGGAGTCCACCTGTATGCAATTAAAATGTCACATGATCTCAGATTAAATACACCTGTTTCTGGAAGGCCCCAGAGTTTGTTAGAGAGCATATCTAAACAAACAGCATCATGAAGACCAAGGAGCTATCAAAACAAGTCTGGGATAAAGTTCTGGAGAAGCACCAATCAGGGTTGGGTTATAAAAAAATATCCCAAACTTTGAACATACCCCGGAGAACCGTTAAATCCATTATTAAAAAATGGAAAGAATATGGCACAACCGTGACTCTGCCTAGAGAAGGCCGTCCACCAAACTCAGTGACCAGGTAAGGAGGGCATTAGTCAGAGAAGCAACCAAGAGGCCAATGGTAACTCTGAAGGAGCTGGTGAGATCCACAGCTGAGATGGGAGAAACCATCCATGGGACAACTATAACCCGGACGCTCAACAAAGCTGGGCTTTATAGAAGAGTGGCGAGAAGAAAGCCATTGCTGAAAAAAACCCATATCAAATCCTGTTTGGATTTGCCAAAAGGCATGTGGGAGACACAGCAAACATGTGGAAAAAGGTTCTCTGGTCTGATGAGACCAAAACTGAACTTTTTGGCCTTAGCGCAAAACGCTATGTGTGGTGCAAAGCCAACACTGCTCATCACCCTGAGAACACCATCCCCACGGTGAAGCATGGTGGTGGCAGCATCATGTTATGGGGATGCTTTTCATCGGCAGGGACTGGGAAACTGGTCAGGATTGAGGGCAAGATGGATGGAGCCAAATACAGGGAAATTCTAGAGGAAAACCTGTTTCAGTCTGCAAGAGACCTGGGACTGGGGCGGAGGTTCACCTTCCAGCAGGACAATGACCCTAAACACACAGCCAAAGCTACACTGGAGTTGTTTAAAAACAAGAACCTGAATGTCTTAGAATGGCCCAGTCAAAGCCCAGACCTCAATCCGATTGAGAATCTGTGGCAAGACTTGAAAATTGCTGTTCACCAACGGTCCCCATCCAACTTGACAGAGCTTGAGCAATTTTGCCAAGAAGAATGGGCAAAAATTGCAGGATCCAGATGTGCAAAGCTGGTAGAGACTTACCCAAAAAGACTCACAGCTGTAATTGCTGCCAAAGGTGCTTCTACCAAGTATTGACTCAGGGGGGTGAAAACTTATGCAACCAACAAATGTCTTTTTTTTTGTTTAATTAACTTTTGTGTCACAATAAAAAATATTTTGCACCTTCAAAGTGTTAAGTATGTTGTGTAAATCAAATGGTAAAAATCCCAATTAAATCCATTTTAATTCCAGGTTGTAACACTACAAAATGTGGAAAAGTCCAAGGGGGGTGAATACTTATGCAAGGCACTGTATGTATATATATATATATATATATATATATATATATATATATATATATATATATATATATACACATACACACACACACCTTTAATATTAACACTGATAACTAGCATAGTTTTTGCTATACATGTATACATAAGATGTATCTGAACAGTTAATCTCTGCCACTGTAGACGGGTATGATTTTCCCTCCCATCATGTCATACACGTAGAACATTTTATTATGCATGCTGGTTGCAATGACCTGCTCTCCATCAGCACTGAAGCGGGCTTTGTATACAGGAAACGTCTCCAGGTGGATACTCTGGATTTTCAGATTAGTCTTGCCATCCACCTTCAAGGACACAGAGAGAGACCTTTAGTAATTGTTTCTGATCATTTTGTTATCAGGATAACCTCTTGAGATATGCAATAGAGAAAAAAAGCAAACCAAAAAGCAGGCAAGGGGGATGAGCTAAAGCTGGTAATGAAAAACATCAGAAGAAAAAATAACATTGCAATTAAATGAGATTTCTTCATAAAACACTCATTTATGGTATGTGAGAAAAAGCTTTTAATCGGGATGGTCCAAAATAACAACGGAGCATGAACACAAATCCTCAAATGAGTACAGACTGGCTATCTGTACTAAACGAAACTTAATTTAATGACAAATGTTTCAACAAGACAGCAGACAAGAGTCTAACAATTTCTAAAAGTTTAATAATAAGTGCCTGAAGCACCACAGGAGACAGGGGTGAACAAAGGTGAAATAAAAGCAGAAAAACGCCCAAAAGGAACATCAAATATTCAACAGCGTCTGAGGGGTGCAGTCTAGCTGTGGAATGAAAGGGAAAGTTGAAACTTGAAAATAGAAGAGGCGAAGGACAAAGAAATGAAAACTAAGATAAAGGGCACACAGAATAGGTATTAAAATACATATGGTGATGACGTTTTTTGCCTCCATAACCTGTAGTGGCACCAGAACCAATGCAACTCTCCCTCTGGAATCCCTAGCAAACAGTTTTGACTTCACACAGCGAGGACACAAACCTGCGCTCCCGACTGTATGACTCACACTGCAATGCTTTTTTTTTTACATCAGCTGAACCACTTGGGGAACCCCTGCATTTTGACTTTTGCTTAGAGCAAATCAAAATGTCTGTGCCCATATTTAATGCTACATTTCATTCTTTTACCAAAACACTAAAAGTAGTCATACAATTTGTGGTGATGTCTTCCATCACTTCTTGATTAATATCCCCCGTCGCGTGTATGTATGTCCCACATTACAATTTTGTGTATTTAGTAAACTGCTTGTCCAACTGGGATGATGCTTGCTAAGAACCACTCTTAGCGCAAGTTATTCAGTGTCATCATTTTAATCTGGGGATGTATGAAGGTTGTGTGTCTCTACATAGGACTGTATGACTTTTCATTTATGTAGAGAACTTTTTGTCAAATTCTGTTTAAACTTTAGCACGTTATTGAGGGTGCATGTTTAATACAAGCTCACAGAACAGTACTTCCTGACATGTCGAAAATTCTTCTGGACCAAAAGGGTTACAGAACAACCAGAGTTTGCTCAAATTTAAACCCAATGCTTAGATCTGAGCAGTATACTTTTTTTTAATTTGTATTTTTTATTTTTTTAACAATTATGATTCTTTGGATATTTTTATTCACACATCATGGTTCAGAAATAAAACCGACAAATTCTCTCAACTTTCTCTCGGGAATGCCCAAAATAATAATAAAAAAAGATCTGTCATTCTCCTTTCTTTAACAGCAGGCTTTCTGTTCTGACAACTGCACTTCTTTTCAAAAAGATATGAGGGAGCATGATCTGGATACAACACAATGCTAAAACGATAAAACCTCTTTCTGCTGATCCTATGTCGCAGTTGAGAAATGTTTTCGGTTTATAGCTCATTATGTGTGGGGAAAAAAAAGATACATTGATACATCTAAGATACATCGATACGTACAGGTCTCTTGTAAACACCACAGAAAGTTATATAACCCTTTAATTTGTCTTTTTGAAAGTCTGGCTTGCAGAAAAGTGAAAGAAGCCCTCTGGATAGTAACTAAATAAAACGATCCTGAAGAATGCAACATAGAGTTATAAATTACATATCTCAATTCTAACATTATTAATATACTTTGGTTTCCAAAGGAAAGACAACACCATTAACATTTCCTTGATCAAGCCCACCCTGGAAGTGGAAACGGAAGTCTGTACCTGGAAAAGGGAAATAGACTGGTCTATCCATGCAGTCATGATCACTTGGGCCGAGGGGTGAAACTGAACGCATGTAAGCAGTTTTCCATCTAAAAAGGCAAATACAAACATGGTTATATTATTCCTTCAGAGATTGTATTAGCCACTGAGCTAGTTGATTTCAAACATATTCACCCCTGCTGATTTATGATGCTTGATGGTGCAACATTTGTTCTCCCTTGTATCCCACTTGCAGCTAGTTTCAAAGACATCAATCGGCATTAATCCGGGACTGCTTTACCTACATTAACATCAGGCAGTCCAGGATAAGTGGAAATTGGGCTCTGTGAAACCAGCCTTTAGACTTCACTAAATACCATCTTGGTCTCCCCAGAGAAGACAATCGTCCCCACTTGAAATACATGCCAGTGATTTTAATGAACAAGTTTACTGGCTCCCCAACTGCTATGCATTTATTACCAATGTAGAATAACTGGGTAGAAAATATGCTCTTCATTTTATCCCAAAACCTGTAACAACATTCAAGAATTCACTCATTCTGTCTATTTTTGGAGGGAGGATTATTGTCTGTTTAGAGGTGTGGTCTGAATGACTTTGAGAATTTAAAACAAAAAAAACCCAGAAGAATGTGCCCGTGAGGATTTCATTGTGGAAGACAACAAAGGAAAGAAAGTACAACTTAAATGTGCAAATACTGTCGAGTTACTATACATACTGCGAAAGAAAAAAACACCCAAGCATTTTGGAAAGTAACTAAAAACAATAATTTTATACAGTATATAGAAAGCGAAAGCCCCGAAAAATAAAACAATTTACATAAACTCAAAAATAGCTAAAAATAAGTACCAAAAAATGAAATTAATAAAAAACGAAAAAAGAAGCCCTACTTATAAGGTAAAAAAAACACAGTACTTTCTTACACTCTAACTACTGTAGTGGCACTTAGAATAGACAGCAAGTACATATGAAGGGGGACATTTTGCATTGTGTTACTTTATTTGACCTCTCGTTTCTCCGCAAATAGGTTTATATCAGCAAGTGCTTTTTTCCTTATTTTCATTTCCCACCTCTTTTAAAAACATCTCCTTAAATTCTTCTGCTATAAACTGTTTGAATAATATGAAAATTAGTGCTTTTTCATAAAAGTAATGCTACATCTCAAAGATATTTATCACAAATGAAGTGGTAGAGTAGTCCTAGAAGATGAGTGGCAGTGGCTGTGCATTAAGATTATGTGACTGGACTTTTTGTTTGGGTAATGTGACATGCCTGGGATTTTCAAATGTACCCAGAAGTCTTGTATTAAAGGTGCTTGTCTTTGAAAACTCTCTAGGGTTTTCTTTTTTTTCTCCCTGAACTCAGTGACCCATAAGAGGCATTTGTCATGCTGCTCAATATAGCTTTAAATTTGATAAACTCCAAGACATTTTATTTATTCTGCCAATAATCATGATCCAATTACTGTGATACTTTATAGCTGGTAATCGATAACTGAAAGTGTCATTATCATCCAACACTATTCGTTATTATTTTATAAATAACAAAAGATGCCTTGTTGTACATATACTGAACATCCGGTAGATTTCATTATGAGCATAAAATCTATATACTATAGTGCTCCATTTTGGAGGCCATTCTGTTTTCGAAGATGTTCCCTTAATGAGCACTAATGACCCTGCCTACTCTGAGCTCTCTTTCTCTCTTAACAAGTAAGAAATTCAGCATATCCACTCATCTACCAGAACAAATGGTTTTTTGGTCTATGACTGCAAATAATTTAAAGATAAATCATAAACGAAAAATTGGCAATAAGGAGATATCTCTTTCTGCAAATGGATCAATTACCATACCTTCCTGTATTTTATTGAAAATCCACAGCACACATGTTTACACTTACATCTCCTCCCCCTGGTCGTCCTTGTCCACTCAGGCAGCCTTCTGGGCAGACTGGACCTGGAACAGGGCTTCATTTTCTACTTCTGAATCACTGGAGTCTTCATCCGGCAAATTCCCACTCACAGCTCCTTCAGTCTGCAAACACGAAACGGAAAAACAAACAGAGGAGTGCTTCTGAATACACACATATTACATTAGTTTACTTTCTTTAGTTTTCTGTGGACATCTCCAGCATGTTCAGTGTACACAAGAGATCAGAACTTCTTGTACAAATAAAGATCAAATTCAGATGAAATGTTGTTACCTCAAATTTGCGGTGGTGAAGGTCTTGAGTAATCTCAATGTGATCATTTCTGGATAAATAGATGACACATAGATGGACTTACCACTACCTGCTATCAAAGTACTACTCCAGACTGCTGCGCGGGCAGCACTGTGGAGTAGTGGTCAGGGCTCTGGACTCTTGACCGGAGGGTCATGGGTTCAATCCCAGGTGGGGACACTGCTGCTGTACCCTTGAGCAAGGTACTTTACCTAGATTGCGCCAGTAAAAATAATGTGATATCTTGTAACAATTGTAAGTTGCCCTGGATAAGGGTGTCAGCTAAGAAATAAATAATAATAATAATAATAAAGTATGTTGTATAAAGGTTGCTGTTAATTTATAGGTAAAAATATTGTAGGGCTTCCTCTATGCAACTCCTACCAAGCAATGGTGGCTGGTGGCCAAAAATAAATGGCGATGTAGAACAAAGGCAGAGGGCTTGGGGTCCCCTTAAGACCCCCACAGCAGCAGAATCTTATTATTGTATTCTAACTGACAACATTTTTCATATTATTATTATTATTATTATTATTATTATTATTATTATTATTATTATTAATGTATTTATTTGGCAGATGCCTTTATCCAAGGTGACTTACAGGTGTACTGTACAGGGTTACAATGCAAAATGAATATTTAAATACAGTATAGTTTACAGTAAGTGCAAATAATACTACTAAAATACAATATGAACTAGGATACAACAAGTTAGGATTACAAAAAGTTATATCTACAATGACCTCTTAGTAGCGCAATAGTGCAAGGATAGTGCATCAGTTGAGGATCCAGTAACATGGTGCTTAGGTTAGGTAAGTCCAGTGCATTGGGGTAGATCAAGAGATCTACAAGTGCAGTCTAAACAGGCTTTACCCCAATTCGGCTGTTAAACACATTTTCTCCACTAGCCAACAGAGAAAAGAAAATAGTAGCCCATCATAGTTTATTCTAATACTTAGCTGTTACACACTGCCAGCATATGTTTAAAAAGGTACTGTATACAACATAAATATATAGCATTTAGATTTCAAGACCACTTCACTAACATACTTTGCATACAATATTTTCTAAACAAAGTTGCTAAGGCAGGAGAAAGGCAGAAAATAATCAAGCACATCTTATCAACTTCATTTGCTAAACTTAAATGACAAACACAATAATTATACCGTACAGGCGAAAAGAAAGTGAACAAATACTGCTGGAGAAAGGCTAAAATAATATAAATACAGCTTCCAACAAACACTAACAGAGAAAAAAAACAAAACCAAAAGCTAGATTTGTTCCCATAGAAAGTAAGTGGTATCATAATATGAAACTGAAAATATACTTGACTTTACTGGTGCAGTGTCTTCTGGGAATAGTAGTTTATCTGGTACATGCTGAAAGGTGTTTCCAAAATGAGCAGAAATGCAGAGGAAAACTACAACTCCCATATCAACAATGCTGGTTTCAATTAACTTTGGTTTAATGGGTGCTAAACAGTCATAGGATTTTCCACGCTAACAAGCAGTGACAGTTTATTTTTTGTCTACTGTCCCATATGTTTTTTTTTCATTTTCCTACAATTGTATGGATTTCTTCTTCTAATGGAATATTCTGATTCAGCAGGGGGTGGGAGGGTTTGAGTTGCTCCTCCAATTAAAACCAGAGATCAGACTATTTCATCTGCCATTGCTAGTACTGCACTGTGTGTGGTTATTATAGCGAAAGATATTCTATTTAACAAGATACTCGACTACGCCTTTAGTTCCGTCTCACTGCGTGCAAAGCATTGTGGTATATACAGAGAGCTTGGCAGAATTTTTTCTATGGAGAGTCAATGGAGGCGTAAGAAATTTTGCTGGTTTGTGCTGGTTTTCGCCATGTTAAAAAAACTTGGTTTGGGGGGCGGTCTGGGAAGGCAGAGGAGTCCATGGATCCTGGTCGGACCGCTGGACGTCCCTGCATATAAACATGCTGGAGTTGCAGGCGGTCTCCCTTGCTCTCCGCCATTTCCTCCCAGTGCTGCACGGTACACATATGTTGTGCCGGACGGACAACACAACAGTGGTGGCCTATGTCAACCACTAGGGTGGCCTACGGTCCCCGGGGTTACATCACATTGCCTTCAGGCTCTTGACATGGGCTCAGAGGAACTTGCTGTCCCTGCGGACGACGCACATTCCCTGAGTGGTGAATTGGGCAGCGCACCTCCTCATAGTAGGACCTCATCCGTCAGAATGGCGACTCTACACTCAGGTAGTGAGGCGCATTTGGGAACGATTCGGGAAGGCGCAGGTCGAGCTCTTCATCTCAGCAGAGACGACAGACTGCCCCCTGTGGTACTCCCTCTACCACTTAGGCAGTCCACTCACCGTCAATGCCCTAGCACAAGAATGCTACGTGGATGGGACAAGAGCTCTTTGTCATTCTGACCAGCTCTTCGTCTGCCACGGGATACAGACCCTAGGACAGCCCCTCTCAAAACAGCGACTGTCGCATTGGATTGCGGACACAGTCTCAACTGCGTATGATGGTGCTGGCTTACACCCACCTGGGAAGGTAGCTGCACATTCCACTAGAGCAGGGGTGCACAATTCCGGTCCTGGAGGGCCGGATCCCTCCTGGCTTTTGTTCCAACTGTGCTCTAAATTACTTAATTAGACCAATAATTGATAATAATTGGTCCAATTAAGTAATTTAGGGCAAGGTTGGCACAAAAGCCAGGAGGGACACCGGCCCTCCAGGACCGGAATTGTGCACCCCTGCACTAGAGGGTTATCTGTCTGACATTTATACTGCGGCTAGCTGGGCTACGCCGCATACTTTCTCCTGGTTCTACCGCCTTAACGTGGTAGATCCTTCCCTGCCTTCATTAGGCACGAGGGTCCTTGAGGTTGCACGTTCACACCGCTAACCTTCAGAAAATTACCCTTGGTTAAGCGATTTTGAAGTGTCCCTCGCATGCTGCCATTCCTTCTCCCTCGCAACGACTCTGGTATACTTTCCCATAGTAATGTTGGTGGTCGTCCTCTAATTGAACGTTAGGTTACCGACCTTAACCCTGGTTCCCTGAAAGAGAAGACGACCACCAACCACAAGGTCGCATCGGTCGCCCTCACGAGTTCGATGGAAAAAGAGAAATGGCTTCCTCAGGATGACGGTTTTAATCCCTCGGTGGGCGGGACCAAGTGCGTCATCCCAGGAAGGGGCCTATCGGCAGCTCTGATATAGAGAGCTCAGCAATACCTACCCAATAGGCAGGCATATCCCATAGCAATGTTGGTGGTTGTCTTCTCTTTCAGGAAACCAGGTTACGGTAGGTAACCTAACGTTTTCTGAGCGTCACTGGCTTTGGTGTTTTTGTTATCTCTCCTGCTTACCACACACCTCATCAGTCTTGCTCCCATGTCCCACCGTTAAAATCAGTCCTGCATAGTTTACAGAAAGTATATCTTTTTTTTTTCAACATTGCTTAGGATTACGTGAGACTATGTTTTGGTCCAAGAAGCTTGAAATTTGCATGAATATTTTTTTTTTGACCTTATCGCACGCGCAGCCATCATGTCTGCCACACAGCTCCCCTGGGTCCTAAACCCTGGTACAGACGGGGATTGCAGTAACCACAGACCGTACATGCATTTTGCAGAAATGTAAGGGTTGCTGACATAAAGCGGTTTAACAGTTGAGTTTTCAGCAAAATACGGGAGAAAATGTTAAAACATAGATATACGTGTGTGGGTGTGTATTTACGCGTAATTCTGTTATTATTTGTAATATTATATTGAAAAGCCCGAACCTAATTTCAATACATTTTAAATCATTTTGTCTCAGACACACCAATGGTGAGTTTCAGAGTAGAAATTTTGAGGTTTAAAGACGAAATGTCGAGTTTTTATTTTTTTCTTCCATAAGAAAGTGAATAATAAACCGACATTTAATATCTCAAAAAACACAGAAAAGAAAAGGCTCAGATTGACAGCCATGCGACATCGTATTTCACTAAAAGAACGGAGGGGACAGGAAATCAAGAACGACGAAATACTGTCATTTTCCATTTGACAGCATTTGTCTGTGCTAATATCCCCCTGGAAAACTAGATATACCCCAAGCTACGTAAATTCCATCCTGAGGGGTGTGTAATTCCTTCATCAGACAGCCTGAGGAGGTGAGGAGGGTTTACCCAAAGTTGCTGACCTGCAGAAGCAGAATATACCAAAACTGAAAAGACTGATAGTTTATCTATAGTTACTGGCGAATCCACAGGTGCTAAAGATCAGTATGTTTTGCACATTTTGTTTGTTTTACAAGGGCTAGCCAGTGAAGGTATCTCTGAAGAGGTTATTTTAGCAGGTACCGTTTATCTGCACACTGTTAATTAATCAATTGCACCGAGCATTACAAAATGTTTAAATGTTGCCAAATTCAGTGCGTTTGACTTGTAATGCCCATACATTCGCCATTGCTAGTAATGTCAAATTCAGAATTTGAGGAATGGTGTACAAAGTTTAAAATCTGAACTCTCCCTGATTGCAACGCATTGTAAGGGACTCTGATACAGTGGTTTGAAAGCCATAACGTTAGAGTTGATCAAACGTTACACAATTAATAAATACATACCGTGCACTGGCACAACAGTTGCACAGCACAGATGCCAGTATCAACAATGTGTTAGAAGTTTCTACGAAGTTTTTGAAAAATTGACGAGGTACGTACTACAATCCTGAACAATGCAGAATAAAACCACGTTATGAAGGCAGTAAGGATGTTCGACCCACAGCAAGTTTGTAGTTTGGATAAAGAAACCCTCCCGTTAGATTGTATTCCAAGGTTTGATGCTTACTGTAAATCGGAAATTGAGGGATATCAGCTATATGTAAAAGAAAACTGTAGTGGAATTTCTTTGACCGAATTTTAAAGAAATGCAGAAGAACTATTGTTCTGCATGGACACGTTTTCACAGAGCAACGTCAATGCATGAAAGAAGAAGACCGAGTTAACCAACTGACGATGCTTAAGTTTAATAGTAAAATGTAATGCACAAGAACTGAGCTTTTTTTGTTGCCTTTCATGCAAACTTAAGTAACACTATATTTACATTATATTTAAAGAACAAAACAAAACAAATAATAACAAAACAACGAAAAAAATAATAAACACAGCTTACATGTTTGTCATAATATATCAAATGCTCAGATTTCAATAAATGATTATATTGTCTATACTGTACGGATCGGCGCCAGAATCTGGAAATTCATTATAAAAAAAACCCAAAAAAACCCATTACCTTCCCTTCTGTTCACGAAATACATATTTGTGCCCGTTGAGATGCACATATGAAGGATTCAAATGGTGAAAGTAGCCTAATGAGATGATTGATTAATTATTTTTCATTACGTGGCTTACTGTGGAGGCAATATTGACATCTTGTGTCTGTAATACCAAATTACATGTTAAAAAACGAAGTCCTGTAAAACGCAGGGTCCTATTCATAACCACCTGACTTTGTACGCCTTGCCCCCGCCCACCCATTATATTTAAAGCCGAACTGTGCTATGGAAAGTCACAGTTTGTTGCTAGAGTCTGGACGTCTCACGTTATTACTCTGTCAGTCTTGAAAAGGTCTATTTAACAGAAGGTAATAGCAATTGCTTTGATGTTTATTGCACGGCTCAACTAATATAATGTTCTACTGAACCGTAGACATATGCTTGCATTAGTACATTAATAGCTGTACCGACACGGTTCATATGTGTACTAATTATTGATTTTAATGAATGTCTAATTGTTTAGTTAAATCTAAAAAATAATTGTAAAAATATCTATCACTTCGCGTGCATGTGAAGAACTACATCAATGTAATCAAACTACTTTTACCTGTGGAGGTTTGAGACCTCACATGTGCTCAGATTTGGAACTGCGCTCTCTCTCTCAAGTTAAACTGCACATACATAGACCGCTTTAGAAACCTTATGACACTAGTAAATAACACCGAGCTACACTGACCAGCTAGTTAAAAAATGACAACTTTTTTTTTTCTTTGCATAAAATAGTGTTTTGGATACAGTAACATGACTTTAAATTGTTTAATGAATGTAATTGAATCAATCAATATTTTTTTTTATATAGCGCCTTTAGTAGTGGACCACCATCACAAAGCGCTTTACAAGATAGTGAGGAACAATGCATAACACATTAAATACAGTGTAATACAGGGCATAGTACATTAAATACAAACAGTAAAAACAAAAATCCAAATACATTAAATACAGGCATAATACATTAAATACAAGGCTGGGATGTGAATTCTAAACATTGTGGATACGTGTGTCACACACAGTCATACGAATAAGAAAAACCTTAAATAGCAATTTAACAGCTAATAACAGATATCAGGCTTAAAGATAATTGAAAGCACGAGAGAACAGGTGCGTCTTGATCAGTCAATAAGAATTCTGATGTAACTCCATCCGTTTGCCATTTCTTAGCAACATTACTGTGATCTCAGCCTGGGTACAAATTAGACAGTTCTTATTGGTTAGTTTCCCTAGTTATGGCGCGTGCAGCACCAGGATCGGATCACGATTACGGATTTGGGCCAGATTCAGATTCGCTTAGTAAAACATCTTCTCATGATCCGGCTCCAGTGATCCCGTACAACTGGCCCCAGGAGATCTTCTTCTGGCATTCCATCAACATCTATAAAAATGTATTATATTTCTTCTGGCTCAGTAAGCGTTCTGGGTCTTCCAAAAATGATTTAGCATGCTCTCTGGTAAATCTTTACGCTTTGATGCCATGGCCTAATGTAATCTCGAGGAAACACAACCGGCACTGAAAGGCTGCACCGCGTCCAAAAAAAAATTCTCTGTTGGTTAGGGGCTTTAATTAAATGCATTTTGATTGGTTTGTCGTTGCTGAAGTTGGTTACACAAATATTTTAGTAAATGGTTTGTTTGTTTATAAACATTCTGAGCGATTTAGTATGCCGTCATCCACGTATTTGTACTCGAAGTAATTTGTAGAATTGTAGGGGGAGCTACACTTTATGTACGAGTCTTCTGGGGAAAAAACACACACAATAAGCCAAATAAAATAATTTAAGAAAGGAAATAATTGAAATATGTATATATTTAACCTTGGGTGTTGCATGTTAATGATATTCTTTTTAAAATGTTAAAATTAGTAAATTTTATTATTTCTCAAAGTAAAGCTCACACAACATATTACAATAAACTAGTTGGACATATGAAAACGCATCATATGTATAAAATCAGAACAGCGAGTATTTTTAAACAGTGTATTTTAACTGATAAACATCTAAGACCACTTCAACTGTTCTCGATTTTTTAGTGTGTATAATAGCAAGCAGTTAATCTACTGTTTGTAACTCCATTTAAAGCTTTTATCTGAATAAGAAAAACGTGAGCTGTTTTTGCTTCTTTGACATGGGCTATTAATCGTAGGGGAACAAAGTACATACAAAAACATATGAATGTGTATATCTAAATAGTTTAGAAATTAATTATTCAAATAGGTTTACTGTATTTGAATCAAGATGAATATATGTCTTTGTTCATGGGTGACAAGTGAGGTTTTGTTAAAATACAAAGAAAATACATTATAAAATTAGAAGGGTGTTTACAAGGTAAATTCTGTCAATGTGCGCCAGCTGAGTTGAGAGGAGGGCCCTTCTCATAGGACTTGTCCCAGGCCCCAAAATTCTTGGCTGTGGCTCTGGAGCCTCGGCATGCACTTGAGCGCGCGTGCAGACTGCTGCGGACTGACAGTACATTTCTATTTTTTTGCTGCTGGTAGCTAAATGGAGAAGAGGTACTTACCAGGTGTTATATATACAGATTAATAAAGCACTCTTTACTATTACACCACATTCAAGTGAAGTTAGCTTTCCATATCTCTTTAAAGATGGTCAGCCTGTTTGTAATGGTGTGAACTGGATGATGTATTGCCGGTGTCACAGCCTAATCCTTCCTCACCCCGGCTAACCATCACTGTAATGTTTGTTACTTTACAAGAGATGGACTTCAAACTGTCCAGTTCACTTTATTCAACTAAAACTTTTTCACATGTCCACTAGATGGCAGCATAATAGTTGATGTCAGTAACCACATTACATCGCCCCGCTTACAAATATAAAGTACAGTAAACTAAGATAACACACATTACATATTCGTCCCTGTAAGACTCAACATCAAATTACTCTAGTTTAATTTTTATTTTTAATGTTAGATTCTGGCTATCTAAGGAGTTTGGGTGGACTACCAAGTACTCCTGCAGGTGACAGGACTATTCTGCCTCTTCAATAAGCACCTACTTTTCATCAGCTATATTTGTCTAGTCTTGGTATCTTGCTGGCTTCTGGATTTCTCTGCCACTTGATGTCATGAGTGTTGCTGAGACCCCAGCCTGATCTTCAGATTGGATCAGCCCAGTTTTTGGTGGAGCTGTTCCTTTCAGTGGTGTACCTGTCCTGAGTGTTGCTGAGACCCCAGCCTGATCTTCAGATTGGATCTGCTCAGTTATTGGCAGAGCTGTTCCTTTCAGTGATGTACCTGTCCTGAGCGTTGCTGAGATCCCAGCCTGATCTTCAGATTGGATCTGCTCAGTTATTGGCAGAGCTGTTCCTTTCAGTGGTGTACCTGTCCTGAGCGTTGCTGAGATCCCAGCCTGATCTTCAGATTGGATCAGCTCAATTTTTGGCAGAGCTGTTCCTTTCAGTGGTGTACCTGCCCTGAGGCTGTTGTGGATCCTTCCTTTCTTAGTTGCAGCTCCCTTTCAGGATCCCAACTGTCAGCTGACTCACCCTGTATTTCCTCTCTGGTTGTCATTAGGTGTCTGCAATTGTATCTAAGAACTTGACCTTCTGGTGCCTCCACAAAGTATGAACGAGGTGTTTTTGCAAAGTCCTTCCCAACATCTTGTTTCCATTTCCCATTTATGTAGCTCTGAACTCAAATTGCATCTCCTATGTTGAGTGTGGGCAGATCCTTCCCATGCTTTTTTCTATTTCCTACCAGCTGCTGTTTGATTTCTGCTGGTGTTTTGTGATCTCATGAAGAACAAGGGTTTCCTTTTGCTGCAGGTTTTTATGTTGTAAACAAATGTCACACCTGGACACCGTTTCCTCAATGTTACCTGACATTCTGAGCCAGAACATTACTTCCTGGGCCCACTGCTTGCAATTCTTAGCTCCCAGGTGTCCCAGATGAATTTGCCTTAGCATCGCCTGTTTCATTGACCTTGGTTTTATCAGCTTTTCATTCTTCATCAGCAATCTGTCGTTCTCACTGAGCTCAACTCTGTGATTCCAGTATTCTCGTACAACCATTAGAGTATCTTCCTTATAAGGCCATCCATACTGAATAATCGATTTGAGTGACATCAAGGTGTTGTCCTCCTGTTTCTGTTAACTTACAAGGAAACTTAAACATCACCCCACAAGCCTAATTGTCACCCCAGGTGTGAGTTATTAGACTAAGCTAATTCTTTTCCCATGTAATCTGGCGAATTATCACCTGGCTCAGCCCCTCAAGTATTTATTTATTTGGTGCTGTTAGCGTAGCTCTTTGTATAGAAACTGTCAAATTTAGCAGTAATGTCATTTTAAAAGTGATATTTTTCATAATTTCTGTGCATAAAATTTGAACTGTATTGTATAAGATTGGTAACAAGGTCGCTGTTTGATCGGCTGTTTAATGTCAAGTGTTCATGTTTGTTTGTATGTATGTACGATATATGTAACGTGTGCATCAGAGAGAGAGGGCTATAGTGGAAAATGATTGCCCCAAGGGAAGACTATTGTTACCGACGGGGGGCTAAATGCCCAAAGCCGCAGGCTGAGGGCATTGCATCCTGGAGGTAACAATAGTTCCTGAAGAAAATAAATGAGGCAAGGTTGGAGAGTAAATATGACTATATATTTTGTTTAAATATATATGATACAGCATAAGTAAATAAATAAATAACAAATAAATAACACAAAATGTTTTTGAAGTTCATACCGCATAGTTATCAAAGTATTTTTGGTGTACAGATCTCCGTCTGGCTTACTGACTGCTGCATAATCCAGTTTATATCCTGGCCATCATATTTGTTTACATCGCCGAGCTGAAAACAGTGACAGTGACGTTTTAATCACCATTTTAGAGTTTGGAGCAAATTTCTTTTGTAGTATGTTTTGTAATTCAGTTTCTGTTAAGTCACAGAATTGCTATTTTCTCTTGTTGTGAGGTCTGCAGGGGAGAAGGGCGTTGAAAAGGTGCAGGACTGACAGTGACAATTTTAAACCCGACAGGTACTCGGGTTTTCGGGTACCCGTGCCGACCTCTAATATATATTTTTTTGTTAACATTTACTGTATATATTAAGCTAAATCTGAAAAATTGGTTAAATCTAGGAAAAATTACATGATTTAAGTTGAATCCAGAAAAAACACGTTAAAATATTTGTGGTTTTTTTTCATCCCATGTTATATATATATATATATATATATATATATATATATATATATATATATATATATATATATATATATATATATATATAAATCCAAAATCAGACATTTAATACAAACTGTGTTCAAATACATTCATTTCCAAATATTTTTATCCCTAAATATAAATAATAAAAAAACGTAAAAAAAACATATCGTAAATTTACTAGTGTGGGGTTGAGTCTACTGAAAACAGTACAGCTGAGATCGACAGAGAGGTATGCTAACAACTGAATTAAATAGACAGATACAGTACTTGTGTTTGGCATAGTATTGATTGTGAGGCGCTGAGCCAGTGATAATTCTCTAAATTACATGGGGTGAGAATTAGGCTAGTGGGGTGATTCACGGGGGTGAAAGCTGGGGCTATGTTGTGCTTAATTTTCAAAGAACTGTATGTATGTGCGAAAGAAGGCATACAGGGCAGGAAACCAATTGTTCAGATGCAGTATGGGGATAGCAGCAATGTTAAAGTTTCCACGTCCAAATGAAGCATGCAGTAACATGTACATTTTATAGGAGGTACCTTACGAAGATTTTCTAAGATTTGGTGACATAAAGAACAATTGAAAAGACTGGGTTTTTTTTCTGCACCATACTTACTGTCATCATTTTTCAGCACAATGGCCGGAAACAAAGAACGTAGCTTCATTGCAATCAAACCTGATGGCGTCCAGAGGGGACTAATGGGTGACATCATCAAACGTTTTGAGCATAAAGGATTCAAACTGGTTGCAGCGAAATTCCTGCAAGTATGTATACTGTATTTTCTGTTGAGCACTCTTGCTAGCTGCATGTCCAATTATGTTAAGAATGCACCGTAATCTGAAGCTGTTGGTATAAAGGCCTCCACACACCAGACACGATACGATTTTTCATTGGACGTCAAGATACTTTCACAGCGACACGACCATACACACCAGAAGCGATGCGACGGATTGGAAAAGTGCCAGATCAATAAAACTATAAAAAATTGCTATTGACAAAACTATTATCAAGACTGGAATATATTCGTCAACATGATGTAGTAATTATGAGTGCCTTCTCTGACGGTATTTGGCATTAAATCATACATACCAGGCTTATCCAGTGTCTTAGAAATGGAGTGCTTATTACCTTTCAAATCTGTATCTTTATAATTACGATATTTGTCATAAAACTATTGAGTATTGGATACTTCACCCTGCTGGACCACATGCATTGAAGCTGTTCTCTGATTGTTCAATTCTCTAGCTGCCGCACGACAATTGCAAAAATAGACGTATCGCAAGCAGTGTAAACGGCTCATATTAAATGTTTTTTTGTTTTGTTTTGTTTTTTATTGCTTGTTGCATCGCGTCCGGTGTGTAGAGGCCTTAAGGCTTTATGCTTAAGGACAGATGGTCATGTTAAAGCATTAGCATGCTAAAATGGTAGCACCCCTTTCATCTAAACAGTGTCTAAGAGTACAAGGGGATTTGCATTTGACTCTAGAATCCTTTATCTGTAATTCAAAGGTGCAAGGTTTTGGGCTTGATCTATTGTTTAACAATCCTGACTAATGTCCTTTTTATCCCTTCATTTGAAATGGTGTTTAATTTACTGTAAACTTCAATACAAAACATGTGTTGCACTGGAGGAACCCATCTCCTATTGTTCTATTGTCTTCCCATCCTTGTAACTTCTTTACAACAGTAGCAATGATGGGCTTGCAAGTGGTGTTTTCCAACTGTCTTCCACACCTTCCCTAAAAGGGGGCGACGTGGTGTGAAATCTACAAATGGTTTACAAATCCAGGATTTGTCAAGCCGCTATGCAGGATAGTTTACATTGTCTTGCTTTAGCAGTAGGTTTAGAATAGCAAGGTTACTCCTTGATTACATTTCTGAGAGGGCTTATCTTGTGATAAGATCCCTCAAGTATCAGCCTTTAAATTTAAATGTTGCGTGAACCTGTGTGATCCACTAAAACATTAGGGGGATTGGAAATATAAATAAAATCCAAGATTCTCATAAAACTTAACTTTTGGGTTAAACATTTAGTAAAATGCTATGCCATGTTTTTGTTTGCACCTTAAACTTTTTACAGCCTTACCACTTGATTAAGTAGTTCAGTTATTTAACAATGTATTTTAACAGGCTTCAGAAGAACTGTTGAAACAGCACTACATTGACCTAAAGGACCAACCGTTTTACAGTGGCCTTGTAAAATACACAAGCTCTGGACCAGTTTTGGCTATGGTAACACTTTTTTTTATTATTATTATTATTATTTTTTTTAATACAAATCTTTCAATATTATATGGATCATTAAGTTTCCTTTCTTTTTGTAAAAATTATCTTCAAGGTTTGGGAAGGTCTCAACGTGGTGAAGACTGTTAGAGTAATGCTTGGTGAGACCGATCCAGCAGACTCCAAGCCTGGCACCATCCGTGGTGACTTCTGCATGCAACTTGGCAGGTGAGTAACTGCATTGACACCTTTCAATCCAAACCTCCTCAAATTGGCTCGTTACAGATCTGCGATTTGGTCCTTCAAGCACTGTGGCGATCAAGCTGGGATGCCAGGGGGTACAGAAATATGCTCTTTTGTTTTGACAAAGATAATATACTTTATTTTTAATTACCATTTTAAGAAGTGGCCTCGCACTTTTCAAGAGGCAGGCCTTCTAGTACTTGCTAAAATTATGGGATGTATATCAAAATTATATTTAAAAAAAAAGGGGGAGGAGAGGTTCCCCCAAACATTGCTCATGGCTCTTGATAAAGCCATAAAAATGCTTCTACATCTTTGCTGTACTGAACGTCTCTCTGCTGTTCTAGAAACCTCATTCACGGCAGTGATGCTGTGGCCAGTGCTGAGAAGGAGATTGCGCTGTGGTTCAAGCCAGAGGAGCTGGTAGCCTACAACAGCTGCGCTGAGAGCTATCTCTACGAGTAAACTGTCCCAGCCCTCCATTTCTGGTTGTCATGTCATTATGGTGAATGTAGTAGACCTGAAAGGAACATGTTGTACCGTCAGGTTCCTGAAAGCAGAGCACTTAATAAAATGATCAGCCCAATTCTGTGTGTTTTTTTTTTCCTTCACTTTTGGGAGAACTAGGTTGTAAGGGTCTATGGTACCTGTTAAAATAATCCTGAAAATGTTCATGATGTGTCCTGTCAAAATACTTGAAGACGAAACCAGCGCCCTGGTTAAAAGAAAAATTGGCTTCCATATGGCTACTGAATCCCTCGATGTGGAAATTCATTGCTATCGATTGGTACTACATGCAAACAAAAAGGGGGTTACAGCTGACCCTTATGAATAGCAATGTACAATACAAAATCCCAGACAACCGTTTATCCTGCGGTGAAATAGTTAAGTTTTAAAAGCCATCAGATTTTTTTTTTTTTTTTTTTTTAGAAATGGGCAAAAGCTATCGGGTGATTTATACCGATTCTTTCATGTGCAGTGTTCACAATCAAATTTATAAAACAGTGGAGTTTCAATGTTATAAACTCTACACTTAATTTGCCAGTCAACCAAATGCACTACTTAAAACACGGCTCCAGGTAAACACGGCTGTCCTTTTTAGTTTTCTTGTAATTTCTCGTGAACACTTAACTATCACAGTTACATTTAAAACTTTTGAAAACCTTAAATTGTGTTTTGTAATTTTGAGGTTCTACTGTAATGAAAAAGAGAGCTTTAGAAAGTGCTGTCTTTATGCATTTACTGAGCTGACAAAATGTAGATATCATAGAGTGGACCTCATCTATGTATTTAAAGGGGGGAAATATAAAATTATACATTGAGCAGGGTAAATGATACATATTAATAATTGAAACCATATCTTGAAGTGACATCTGAATAGAGGTTAATCTCTAAAGATCAGCTTTAAGTTTATACATTAATATGATGTTTATTTGGATAACTATACAACATCTGGATCATGAAGCAGTAAGTTTCCTTGGACAATATTGGCAAAGGAACTTAAATGACAGAATAATTTAATACAGTAGTGTACCACGTATGCAGACATTATCTCAAAGCATGTGGAATAAATCATTGTAATGGCACTTTTATTGCATTTGACTGAATAATAATTGTACAGTGATACACAAAATGTGAAAAAAATAAAAACATTTCAGTCTATACGTCGAGATACACTAGTCGAGTGATAACAGGACAGTATTAGCTGTAATAAGTTTCCAACTGGTAGACGGCTTTCGAATGCAGCGATGTTTTCCCCATTATACACTATTTGTTCTTCAAATGAAATTGGCTACTGGTAGGCACCATGCAAGTGTCCCCTCTCTGTTCTGAATACTCACCTTGTGCTGGTATGTTTGGTGTATACCCCAGTTATGTCATTTCAGTTGTGCCGTGCTGTAATCAGCATACAATACAAAAAGGGTATTTTTTTTACTTAATTGTTGGATACCTTCCAATGATTAAAGTCCCAAAGATATACAGTATAAGCCAATCCAGTCTTCTGCGGGACACAGAAAAAAGCCACTTTATGTAACATAAGTAACAAGGCAGACCACAGGCTAAAAGTGTGGAAAAGAAATGGAAATGCTTGTAGGAATTCGATAGGATACTGACTCTCTCATGCAAAGAAAAAACACTTTTGTATAATCATTTTATTCAGTGTAAAAAAGTATTTAGTGAATTATTTTCATACACATATTATATATGATACATCATACAACAGATGTTTTTTTTTCCCTACCCTATATATATATTAACTATTAATAAATAAATTCTGGAAAGGCTGTATAAACCTCCATATGTAGCACTTTCCCACGTATGGTGGTTAACAAAATGATTTGTCATTATTAAATTAAACGTTGACCGCTTCCACACAGATACGCAGATTTCCGCACTAATAAAAAAACTCAAAGACCCACTTCCGCACAAATCAGATGATTTCTGCACCAATACATTTTGCTAATGTACTGTACTAAATTTGATTATTGAAAACACGAATTAACGAGAATCTACTGAAAGAGGTTTGATCAAAATAAAAAGGTCATAAACACATTGCTGGTTTTTACAACATCCTGTTGGAAAACATGAAAGAATATGAAATCGCATTTAAAACATGATAAACAGGTTTTGTAGAGGCTCTGTTAAATCGTCCCTGAATAAAGGGGTGATGTTAGCAGCTTTCACTAGAAAACTAAAACTCAGCTGCGACAAGAAACAACCCACACTGTTCAAGGGAAGAAACAGGATGGACAAAGCCTGGATGTTCAGCCAAAGGACCTTGACTTGTAATCACAGTCGCACAAACAGGGTAGGGAAAAAACACGTCTGTGTTGTATCATACCATGAGAAGTTTGTAAGCACTGTAAAAAAACTTGCATATTATCAGAAAAGAAGAATAACCAGCACAAATTAAACAGTACACAACCCTCAAGGGAAACAGATGGGTATGCAGATAAAAACCCTTCACTCACAGCTATTAAAAAAAAAATATATATATATATATATATATATATATATATATATATATATATATATATATATAATTTTAAAACGATGACCATATCAAAAGGACTTGAAGTTCTATTCTATTGTAGCCTTAAAAGGAACCTTGTTGACTGTGTCTGACCGGGGCCGGTCACAAGAGGCAACATGCGGGAGAGCCGCCACCCTCTTGGTGCCGTCAATAAAAGTTGCTCGTGTGACCAAGGCTTAAGAACATCTGTTTTTGTCAATCCGTCATTGTTGATGTCACCGATACTAGAGCTGCTAATGTCTCATAACCCAGTTCAGATTCCGGCTTCATATTTTAAGTGTCATGGAAACTGCTCTGGCAAAATCTAACAATACATTTTGAGCTGTGACCTAAAACAGCTGCCATTTTGGGCCGATTTTCGTTTTACATACGACTATTCACTGCATTAATCCGTATAACAAAAAATGTAAAAAACAGAAACACAACACTGTATCGAAGTCTTATGATAAACAGACAAATACAATAAGGGAGATATATTACTGGACTACCAGTGCATGATTAGTTTGCACATTCTAATGAAAACAACATGCATCCAGCAGAACAGCTTGCTCTCCCATTTTGTTTGTTTCTCAAATGAACCGACTTGACTGGATTTTGTCATTTATCAGTGGGGGTTCTTGTATAACACTTTGTCAGGCTTGCATAATGAAAGCAGATTGTATGTTAAATGCACACAGTTCTGCCTGGTGTGTGGTCTTTCACACTGTTAAATCAATGCTCTTCTCAATCATCCTGATTTCCATGTAGCTCCTCCTGTCAGCCTCCACTACAGTACTCAGTGTACTTGGAGACTTTGCAGGGGATACATGTCAGGAAGAACAGCGCGGCCTTTTCAGTGGCACCAGGCTCACTTTATTTTGTATACATTTTAAATTAAAATAATTACAATAACTCTGGGAAATAACACAGCATGTGAACAAAATAATTGAAGTAAACTGATTTATTTTTATTTTGACAAAAAGAACCGTTAAAACTGAAATAGGTCTACACTGTTTCCATCAGCAGGAGAGAAAGTTACAAGAAAGATTTACTAAGTATTGCTCGAAAGACATGGTGGCACTTTACTCAAATATGAGATGTTCATAACAGATTACTAGTTTAAGTTCAACATTTTTTTCATGTGTGTGTTTTTTCAAGCAACACCACCACATATAAGTAGACTTGGTTTTTAGTTTTTTTGCCTTGGTAGTAATTCAGCTAACAGAGATAGCGATTTGCAGCATTTTCCAATTTCTTTAACCGTAAAAATTTAATGTAGTCTACTGGGCTACTGGTGGTGCACTTTTGGGAGCCCAAAGAAATATTTGGTGTCCACGAGCCACCTTTAATTTCAAACCTTGTGTTCACTGTCTATTTCTTAAAGCATATAAAAGTGAATAAAACATATCTATATGTATTGTTTGTCTTTTTCTTCAGTTGCAAATCTCATAGATTAACAAGAAATGTAGAATAGTGTTTTTTTTTTTTACGTCTATTGTTTTTATTCATAAACCCAGTGTATACGTGCAGGAAATGGGGGAAGTGTTGCTAGGCAGATTCGGCGTGCTTGGACCAACCAGCTTTACAATGTGTGATATTGCTGGCAAAACCTATACTGAGTGAAATTATCATACAGGACGATCGTGATGGGAAAACAAAAGGAGGGACTCCCTTTCTCCCACTGAATGCAAATAGGTTTATATCAGCAAGTGCTTTTACTCCTTGTATCTTCATTTTTTTTGCTCTTTGAAAAACATCTATTAAATATATATTAACTCCTATTGACTGTATAACTGTTTGAATGAACAGGAATATGAAAATGAGACCTAGGTCTGAAGTGCTTTTTCATGAATAAAAGTAATGCTACATCTCAAAGATATTTATCATAAATGAAAACACATTAATATATTTTACACATTTATATATGTGTGGTGTGTTTTTGATTAAATGTGTTTTGATATTTTTACAGGATGCATCATGAGATTTATTGAGCACCAGCAGCCAATCACTCCCACTCTGGTACAGGATCGCAAACACTGGCATTTAATACCAGATGATAGCTCCATCTTTCTCAGTTAACTGAATTAATAGGAGTAGTCCTAGAAGATGAGTAACACAAGTGAATGTGTGGCAGTGGCTGTGCATTAAGATTATGTGACTGGACTTTTTGTTTGGGTAATATGACATGCCTGGCATTTTCAAATGTACTCAAGTCTTGTATTAAAAGTGCTTGTCTTTGAAAACTGTCTAGGGTTTTCTTCCTTTCCTTCCCTCTCCCTCCCCCCTCTCCTCTCTCCTCTCCCTCCCTATATAAAAAAAGGACATTGAACACCAGTGTGCCTAACCATTTCAATTAATGCGGTTTGTTTAAATACAAACAGAGCTTTGGGGCCCAAACCATCCTCCTGGTTACATAATCTTGTAATCCTATTATTACTGGTCAGGTGAAACTACCTATAAAAGACTACTTTGAATAAGCCATCCAAATTGCAAACCTAGTATGGCTATAACACAAGCGAGTACTACATAGATAAACTTGACCGGTAAAACTGACAGAATAAATGTATTTTGCTATACCGTTAACCCCTTTAAAAGATGGCAAGATCGGAACACTTGTTGCATGGTCTAAACTAAGAATCGACAGATGGGACTAATTGGAGAAGATCGGATATGAAAGCTTTTCCTTGAGGAATTATCCGCATGGCATAATTCAGATGGCCTAGTAGGGCCAGGAGATCACGTTTGGTAGGAGAAGGACCTACACGGAAAGTAAAAATGATAGATATGATCCGATCTATTTTTTCCTGAGGTAGTGAAGCAGAAAAAGATTGAGAGTCCAAGAAACTCAATGGAAGTGAGTGGACCCGAAATGTTTTCTGATGCTAGGGGGACACCTAGATTTGAAAACACAGATCTGAGAATGGTGAGGAGCGTGAGGAAAAATCAAGGAGGAGAAAGTCATCCAGGAGATGCAGCAGGAAGGGAATGCGATAGTTGTTTAGAAGAATCCAGCACAGGGCTTCTGACAGAGTGTTAAAAATCATGGGGCTGCTTCTACAGCCGAAAGTCAGACGAACCAAAAAAAAAGAAATTGGAATGCCACTGTACTCCAAAGAGGTGCCATAGAGCAGGATCTATAGGCATGATTTTAAATGCATTTGAGACGTCAGCCTTGGACAACCATACATTTCTCCCGGCGACTTTAATTAATGAAATTGCATGGTCAATTGTTGCATATTGTAGTGAAAAATCTTCATGGGGAATTAATCTATTGATGCTGGGGAGTAGGAGTTATAAGAAGCAGAAAGGTCAATTAGTCTCTTTTTGCCAGAATATTTTCTTATTGCAATGCCAATGGGGTTAATGCGAAATACGGGAAAATGTCGACAGCGTCAGGGTCGGAAATGGCACATTGGAGATTATTGCAATAGATGGAAGAGGTGGGAAAGGAAAAGAGACCAGTAGAAAACCCTTCAGTGAGACCGTTAATAAGATGAAACAAAATAGGGGTCAGGGTGCTTGATTAACTCTGTGGCCAGAGCTTGAGTTTTGACAGGTGTAGAAAGAAATTTTAGTAGTCATTTTGGAGCATTAGCAATGGACGGTTTGGTTTTTATAGAGGGGGCTGCGTGTTTGGGTTTGCGGGGACAGACAGATCGTGAGTGGGCTTCCCCACAGTGGCTGCAGATGTGGAGGAAGTTACTGGAAGAAAAGCAGGAGGCTTCTTCGTTGAAATTATTACACATCTGACGGCCACCAGAGAAAGTAATACTACGGCTGCGTCCGTCCTTAGACCTGGAAGGATTGAAAGAAAGAGAAGGATTGCGAGGAAGGGACAGAAGGGGGGGGAGCTGAGGGGCAGTAAAGGAGCAGGAAATAGTGGGGTGAGAGGTGGAGTTACATATGGAGCATGCCAACAGCCGGAGACCAGTGAAAAAACGAGAATATAAATCTTGATCCAAGGCTCCCCAGTATATCCTTTGGTTCCATTGCTTGAGACGAGCAGCGGCTTTTGCAGAAAAGGCTTTGTGGTATTCGAAGAAGTGTGATGCACCAAATCTAACAGAAAGGTCTAGAATAATTGACATGTAATCATCCAGCTCACGGCGCCAGTCAGGATAGAATTGGGTCATTCCACAGTAACAGAAATATGACACTAATGGTTCCTGTGCTAAAATAAAATAAATATTTAAAAAAGAAAAAAGTGCAACAATTGGTACTATTATGTGTCATATACATATGATAATATCGGACTTTTAATATCATTCTTATTGTTGTTTCAGCCAGGCTAAGTTACTCTGATGGTTCCTATTACTGTCCATAATATTGCCAAGCCTGCAGTTTGTCTTTAAATTAAGTCTATATAAAACATTTTACAATCAAGTTTGTGTGTTTAATTTACAGTGCAGTAGTACTGAACTCATGTTAAAGATTTAATTTAACTAGCAGTGATATAATTTTAGAAAATGATCTCAAAATTAATATGTTACTACGTAACAAGTGGTGTCCCAAAACGAAGATAAAAATTATATAAATAATTTTAAAATTCAACTGTTATAATGAATGTACTGCAATACCAAATGAAACTATAGTAGCTACAGTACGACTATATATAGTTCAATTTCCATCGATGGTGCTTCTGTAGCGTTGATTGAGTATAATTTAAACATATAATGTTTGTGTCCCTCGGGTTCTGTTACGTGGCGATCACACAGCTGTTTGTTAAAATGCGGCAAACAACGTGTAATTCTTTGCAGCATTTTACAGCAGTTATTTCGCGCACAAAAACTACTTTATGATAGCTAAGAGCTTTTTCTGGAGGGTCTGACGACATTAATCACAGGCGATTGGAGTGGTGTCTCCGAAGTTTCGAGGTGGCTTAATGTTATGTTCTCTTATTATTAAGTAGACGGTGATGAAATGTACGCTTTATATGTACAAATGTACATATTATTTTAAGTAGTGATATCATAAACATGTGTGGGCCGTTTTGAATAAATTTACCACTCTATTAACATCTGGATCTTTTTTAAAAAACAAAAGACACGATTGAGTTTAGTGTCTCCTTTACGTGCGACACTGTTTGTAGTGGGGATACAAAACGGACGCAAATAAATGAAACATCTCCACTAACCTATAATACAGTAGATCAAATACAATAATATTACAGCAAATACTGTATATTATAGTAAATATACTTAAAAACAAATCTGAATTATTATTGCTACCGTGTAGCCTACAAAAAGACACTGAATTGTGCGAGTTCAAAACTTTTTTTTTTTTTTTTTTTTTTTTTTACAGGTGGGTTCATGAATTCCTGATCATTTACATTTATATACTGGTGTACATTATAAGAGCTGGATAACTTGGTATTTTACTTTAATCACGTTTTTGCACATCGAATGTTTCATATATATATATATATATATTTATTTTGCTTTCCACATAAATTAAGTGGTACTGTGGAGTTACAAACAGAATACAAAAAATCCCAATGCTTAGCACAAAGTTATTTTTTTCAATACATGACTTAAAGGTGGTAATGCTCAGCAGTATGTTCATTTTAAGCACTGCTTAAGTGAAAATTGTACTGTTTTTATTTTTCAGCAGCATGGGTTTGCGAATAAAACCAAGATCTTCAAAGCGAGATTCAAGTCGAATAGAACCACTACATACTAAAGTGACTACCAATGCAGAAAGATGTAAAAATACAGGCAGAAAATCCTCAGTTATCAAAAGGAAAAAGCACTTAAGGCTCTTAAAAGCAGATTATATCGCCTCAATTTGAGTGAGGAAAAGAAAAAGCATGCAAATAAACTTACAAAATTGCGTATGAGAAAATACAGAGAACAGGTCAAACACAAAGCATCAGATCAGAAGGTAGATGTTCTAGAAGTGCCAAACACTAGAGGGAAAGAGCTGGAAAGGGAAAAACAGAGAAGAGTATGGAAAGAGAAAAAACAAGCACAGAGGGCAAAGTTAACTTCACAAAAAAAGACGTATAAATGAAAAAAGAAGAGCAAAGTATGCAGAGAAAAAAGCAAAGCGAGATGAACAGAACCAGAAGAGCACATTTAGGAGAACTGATCCAAACTCTGCAAAACATAATCTTTGCAATCTTGAAAGTAGCTATGTAGAAGGCAGACTTGTAAAAACAAAGTACTATAGACTTCTTAAAGCTGCAGGTAGGAAATTAGGGATCACTTGGAAACTCCTCATTAATAAAGCAAGGAAGACCAGAAGAGATGCACTCTCCGCTGATGTTTTGTCAACAATAGAAGAGTTTTATGCATCACATGCCAACATGCTACCAGATAAGAAATCTGTGCGAAAGGACATAAAAGCAAAAGGGATTTTGCAAAGAACACTTAAGGAACTTTTCAAGAAGCTCAAGTCTCATTACAATATTCAGATAGGCTTTTCGAAATTCTGTTCTCTGCGTCCAACAAACCTGAAGCCTTCAAAAGACCAAAAGATATGTGCCTGCTTATGTGAATACTGTACAAATGTTCAGCTTAAGCTTGAAGCAGTCAACAAATTTGCCTAATCTAAAGGATATCTAGGTGCAAAAATTGCAGATGTATATAAGGCAGTTGAAGTCACAGTGTGCCCAAAATATGAGAAGAGGTTTTACAGCCGGGAATGTGTGGAAAGAAGCTGCAGTAAGTGTGGAATGGTAGGGCTAAAACAACATGTTAAGGATATTTTTAAGTTTGAAAATGACCGGGTCAAATGGCTCAAGTGGGAAACTGAGAAAACACAGAAAATGAAAGATGGAAAAGAAATTCAGTTACAGAAAAGGATCAAGGCAGAAAAGACTGGAAATATCAAGGAGCTTCTTGAAGAACTAGAAAAAGAAGTGAAACCTCTGGCTCTGCACCTTCATTGTGCTTCATGGCAAAGTGATCAATACAGAATTTTGAAGAACAAGTTACCTTCAAACTGGGTATTAATGGTTCTGGATTTTGCTGAGAACTATGCATGCTTGGCCCAGGGTGAAATTCAGAGTGCACACTGGCACCACGAGTCTGCTACAGTGCATTCTATAGTAACACACTACAGCTGTGCTGTTTGTTTGGATCTTGTTACAGAAAGTCTGGTGGTCCTTGGTCAAGTCACATGGTCCTTTTGGAGACATTGCACATGCAGTTGAAGATTATGGATTTCCAGTGCAAAGGTGTTTTTTTGGTTCTCGACACAGTGACCCAATTCACAGGTGATCTCCAAAATGACTGAAAGCTAGGATACATTCAGAAATGGTGAGTTTTAAATAAACGGGGGGTCAGATGTTTTGAGGGTAACTGAAAGATCTGCACACTGAACCACCCTGATACTGGCTGAATCTAGGGTGTTTGTAAGGAGGGAAACCAAATATCTGCACCTGCTAAAATCTGTTGGCGCAGGGAAAGCAAGACTGGCTTGGGGTTGAAGATCAGGGAGTTTTCAGGAGGAGGCAACAACATTGTTTAAAGAAAAAACAGAACTTACTGAGGGAGGAAGTAAAGGGTGGTTATTAAGAAACTGGGCAGCTGGGGGAAACTGGGGAGCTCCAACTGCTGAGGGAGTGTAAGAGGGTGCAGTTATGGGGGCCTGCTGGACACTGTGGGGAAAGAGGGAAAAAAATAAATAAAAAAAGAGCTGGGCCCAGCAGAGATGGAAATTAGAAGCCTGCTGTGTGGGTTTGCTGGGAACTGGGCATAGAAAGAAGAAAAGGAGGGACCTGTTGCCAGCCTGTGAAGGAGGAAGGGCAAGCTGGGATAGAGGAAAGATTGGACAGAATGGCAGGGGCCTGCTGGACACCAGCAAGAGGCAAGGAAGGGGCTGTGGGGGTCTGCTGGACACCCAAAGTTGGAAAGGCAGAAGACATGTATGCAGGGGCTTGATGAACACCTGCATTTGACAGAGAAGGAACTGCTGTGGGGGCCTGCTGGACGCTCACAGCGGCCAGAGTGGCTGCAGGGACCTGCTGGACACCTGAATTAAACAAGAAAGGGGCCGCTGTGGGGGCCTGCTGGACGTCTGGACTGAGGAGAATAACCTGGGAGATTATAGTTGAAGGCAAGGCAGGGGTCTGTAGAACACCCGCAGGAGATGCTGAAAACCCAGGACGGATCGCGGGAGCAGCTGCTTTGGACTCAAAAAAAAAAAAAAAGTCTCAGTACTCAGTTGCCCAGGAGCTGCTGTGTGAGCCTTTGATAGACGGCTGCTGCAGTGGCTCCACCCACTGGGTCTTCAGGAAGTGGAGGCGGGGCTTTGAGAGGCTGATTCAGAGGGAGCGGCGGAGGCGACTGGAAAGCGACGATCCGATGTCTCGTCATAACGACGAGGGCAAACCTGAAGAGTAGATAAATACAAAAGTTAAATAGTTGTTCCTTACGTGCTGTCGATTTGAATGGAATATTTTTATTGCAGAGAAAGTGTTGAAGCTTTGGGATTGTCCAGTTTTTGATGTCTGAAGGTGGAGCCGCTCTAGTATACTGGCAGAAGCTACGGTGAACAGGAGATTGACCAGAATGTTTTGCTGATCTGCAGGGGTGAGCAGGTGAAGGATCCGATGAAAGAGATGGAGAAGCATCTGGGCTGAAAAGGCTGGTGTTGAAAAAAAACTGAAGATCGCAGTTGCCTTTGAGTGAATACTCCCGACACGGGAGGAGCTGGTTGAACCGAAGGAAGGGATTTCTGCTCCGGGGAATGAGCAAACAGTTTGTCGTCTGACGAAATGCAGTAATCCAAAATGTTGTCCATGACTATGATTACGAATGAATCAAAACACATACAAGGGGTAAGTGGAGAGGGTATTTATAATGCAAGCAGGAGGGAATTGCCGACGAGTAAATTGAACGATTCAATTGGTGACATGGAGATTGGTGCATGCCCCTCCTCCAGAACTGTAATTATAAAATTTCATTTAAAAAAAAAAAAGATTTTCAAAATGGATTACTTAAATATGTACAGTTAACAATAAGCCAATGCCAGTTGGTGGGTTTTCAAATTGTTGTTCTTCAACTTCAAAAGAAAACAATCCTACACTCAGGTGTGCTTTCAGTCCTTTTACTTCCAGGTTTGCCTTGACTGTACTTCCACCAATGACCACTAGGAGAACTCCCAGGTAAGTGTCTCTTCCCTAGTGTTAATGGTTAGTCTTCCTGGTGATTGTTGCACACCGATGTCTGTCTTTCCAGGATCCACAGGTAGGTAAGGGTGCCCCCTTCAGGGAAGTTCCGGTGCAATGCAACTGAAGTATTCAGTGGGTCTGCTCAAAGAAGAAAAACAATATGGCCAGCAAATGCCAATGGCACACTGAAACACCACGTTTGGTTTTGGACCACCACAAAATGAAAATAAGTCTTTAAAAACTTGGGTTGTCATGCGCTTTTAAAAGTCCATAAAAGAGAGTTATACAAACAGTCCAGTGTGTTCCACTCCTCCAGTTTTAATGCTGCAAGATTATACATAACAATGTATCCTGGTTAACAGGATTATACAGTGCACAGTCCTTGTTAAAAACCAGGTTAAAATCCAGTCTACTCGCTGTACTGAACTTAAAACAAGACAGTCTCTGGCTTTTAAAACCACGCCACCCCTGAGACCAGAGTTACTTTTAAAAAACGGCGCTTGTGCTGAACCAAACACTCTACGTTCAGCCTTCCTAGTGCGTTTTGTTTTAAAAATTAAAACAATGCACTTGCACACTCCACACTCGTGTATTTAAACAGTCCTTGGTTGCTGCCTTCACAACTCCCTGTGCAAACAACTAATGTACACATTTCCCCTCTAAAATCCCAAACACACTCCTGTTTAGCATTATTAGAAAGTTTCCACTACCTTACTGCGTCGTAGTCGTGTTTTTTGTTTGTTTGTTTCGCTGGGTTTTCCAAAGTAATCCTGTTTGTTTCGGACCAGGATCCTGTAGACGACCCCACGCTCACGGTTGCGTTGCTTGGAAACTCTGGTACATTTCTAATGCACAGACTTAACTGTTGTTGTTGCTGTTGGTAACACACCGCTTCATTACCAAACGGTTCACAGTGCACATACTCAATCCACTGCTCTCTGTTAATACACAGTACTCTCCTTTCTCTTGTTCCGACTGGGCATAGCCATCACGGACCTCTTCAATGCACAGAAGCTGCCTCTTAAATACCTGTCCAATTTTGGTTCAAGCAGTCTAAATTGATCCGCCATTTCTTAAAGCTGTATCCTCTATTTACATGTACTGTGCTTTGTGTATTTTCCGTTTAAACCAACTATTCAATTAAGTGAGAAGTGTTGCTTCTACATCAATCATCCAATGATGTTCTTAATAGAACCACTATTTTAGGATGTTCAGAAGCAATATATTTCACTATGTATATATAGGGCTGATTTCACAGACCAAGATTAGCAATAGTCCTAGATTAGTTAACCTAAACATTAGGTAGTCCAACAGTAGTGCTACTCTGTAGTTAAGTAATGTAGCATGCAAAATATAAAATGACCATTCATCATTAATAATTGTAATATTGTTTATGGTAATGATTAATGTAATGTGTAAATGACACCACAAACACTCACACAATTTACTGAGATGTATCCTTCACAACAGTGTATTCAGTTCTTACACAAATTAAATCACTAAATTATGATGCTATAACCTTAAAGTCAAACCTTTCAAATCAATTCATTGTTACTGGGCAATACAATCTGCAAGTGTGATATATTGTGATAAATCTAAACAATATATTTATATCAAGTAATAAATTATACAGCAAGGTACACATGTGTCTGTTTGAGGTTTGCCAATCCACACAACAAACAAGAGTCAAGAAGTGAAATCAAACTCACAGATGGGTCTACGACAATGACTTTTTCTGTAACACTGGAGGAGATGAAAAGGATCACAACAGGTAGACAATGATATGTTATGAAGTTGAATTTTGAGGATATACAAATATATAGAGCATTTAACTGTGATTTAAAGAAGAACAAAAAAAAAACCCTGTTTAAATTTTACATTATTATTATTATTATTATTATTATTTATTTCTTAACAGATGCCCTTATCCAGGGTGACTTACAGTCGTAAACAAAAATACATTTCAAGAATCACAGTACAAGTAATAATACAATTAAGAGCAAGATCAATACAATGACTTTGTTTCTAGCAAATGTTAACCTATAGGTGGGGTTCAGGGGGCGGAGCTAGGCACCAACAACCAACATCTGCTGTCATCATTTAAATCTACCTTATTTAAACATTAGTCACCTCTACCTCACTGTCTTGTGTTTTTTCGTTTTTGGCTTAAACCTAAGCGATTTCAAGACCCATCTACTTTTGCGTACCTCAATAATGGATTACTTACAGCAGTTGTCATCGGATTCAGAGGATTCCCAGGATTTTCTGTCATTAACAGATCATTCTCCTTCAGCTTCAATCCAGGGTCCATCCAGTCTCCGTTTTTTCTCCCCTTCTGGTATTTCAGTTACATCTGATCAGGCTCCTGATCAGGCTCTCGACCAGGTTCCAGTTCAAATGTTGCCTACCGTTCCTGCCACCCAAACATCGAATCTGCGGCGATCCAAGAGTCTTCGGCCTCAGGACGCCCCTCCGGATCGATTGTTTTGGAAGGACTGGCCCATGAATAAATTGATAAAAACCCTCCTTAAAAATGGTAATGCGATTCCGGCAGGGAGTGATAGAGAGTCTCTTTTCATTCTCTATTGCAATTCAGTCTCAGCAGAACCAGTCTTTCCTCCAAAAAAACATAATCAGCTGCACCCAGCCATTCAGCTTCCTAAAACAGACAGCAGGCAGTCTATTCCGGATCTAACCACCCCCACAACTAGCACCGCTAACCAGCAGCCAGCCATTGAAATCCAACATTCGCAAATATTCAACGAGATAAAATCATTTATGCAGCCTTTTTCCGATACTCTATCTTCGGTCAGTTCTCAACTGTCGGATCTAGAAAAAAGGGTGTCTATTATGGAACAGGGAAAACAAGCTACAGCGCAGTCATTAATTTCAGCATCAAATACTGCAGCGCCCTAATTTCAGCCAGCGAAGCAGATCCTCCAATATACAACCTTGCTACCGCATCTACATACGGATCCTCCTCTCCAACGGCAGCTAGACGTCACACTATATCTCCACAAATCAGACGTATCATTCTTGAAGGTAAGGACATTAATCTTGTTTCACTATTAATGACGACTTCGGAATTCTTGGACCATAGAGTAGTCGATTGTGGAGAATTGGCGGTAACTCTAAAATCCAGAGATCCCAGACTGCTTAAAAATCTTACATTAGGGGAGTTTGTCCTTGCTTTCTCCATATTCAGAGATGTGTTATGCTCGGTATATCCTAACCGCAGAGCTGAATTGGAATCTTACGAATATTACATCGTGGAGCTGTCTGTCAGATACGGGGGGACTATGTTTTATGAGTATCATAAAGCATTCTCTGCAAAAGCAGCAGCGATATTGGCAGCAGATAATCACATCATCAATTGGGCAAAACCTGATCCAGATCTATTTAATAGAATTTTTGGTGGTCTAAGGGCTAATGCATGTGGGGTCTGTGCTTCAACAGCTCATTCAACAGCCCTCTGCCCTAAAGCTGCAATTGCATCAACTTCTAAAGCACCCGGTTTCGCCGCTAATTCATACAGATCTTCAGTACCTAATCCTATACATTCTTCAGCTCCCCTCGATCAATCTATAAGGAAAGACAAATACGGGCGCAGTATTAGATTTTCAGGAGGAAGACAAATCTGCAACAATTTCAATACTGGCTTCTGTTCGAATAGGCAATGCAATTTTATCCACATGTGCAGCAATTGCGGTGACACTCACGCTAATACAATCTGCCCTTTAAAACGTAAGTGACTTTCCCCGATGCTCGCCATCTTTACTCCGATAAACATCCTGGCGTTATCAAGTAAATTACAGAATCATCCCGACAGTAATTTAATTAATTACCTGATCGACGGATTAAAAAATGGTTTTTCAACCGGTCTTACTCAAATTCCTTCTTCCTTGTTCCAAAGCAAAAATCTTTATTCAGCGACTCAAGATCCACAATCAGTGCAGTCTCTCATCGAAAAATAAATTAAAAAAGGATTTATAGTTGGTCCATTTTAAGCTCCTCCTTTTCCAGTATATAGAATTAATCCTATCGGCATTGCCACGAGGAAAGTGTCAGGAAAAAAGCGTCTCATTATTGATTTATCAGCACCACGGGGGTCAAGCACCAGCAGCATTAATTCATTAATTCCCCAAGATCAATTTTCCCTGCATTACATCACTATTGCAGACGCAATACATTCAATTAAATTAGCAGGTCGTGGTTCCTAGTTAGCAAAAGCAGATATATCAGACACATTTAAAGTAATGCCAATCCATCCTTCTCTCCGTCACCTGTTTGGTATATGCTGGGAAGGGAAGTTTTATTTTGCCACTCAATTGACTTTCGGCTGCCACAGCAGCCCGAAGATATTTGATACCCTGTCGGAAGCATTATGCTGGATTCTCCTTAATGTCTATCATGTCCCGTTCTTGCTCCACTTGCTGGACGATTTTTTAGTAATTTCTCCTCCTTCAGATGCACCAGCAGAAGCGATTTCCAATCTTAAAAGCTTATTTTCTGAAGTTGGCATTCCGCTTTCAGAAGAAAAATCAATTGGTCCCCTTCATTCTTTGGAATTCCTTGGAATCATTCTAGATACAGAAAAGTTTGAAGCCCGCCTGCCTGAGTCTAAACTTAACCATATTCATTTGCTCATTCAGGATTTTCAGATCAGTAAAACAATTAAAAAACGGGCACTGCTTTAATTGCTGGGTTACTTTAATTTTGCAATACATATCATTCCACAGGGGAGGACGTTTATATCTCGGCTGCTAGCGCTGGCATCAACAGCAAAAAATCTGGACTCCTATTTAAATATCTCTTCAGAAGCTAGGAAAGACATTAAAATGTGGTCTGCGCTTATTCAGCACTGGAACGGTCTCTCTATGTTTTATGATGATTTCATTTCAGCTCCTCACGATATGGCTTTATTTACTGATGCCTCATCTCTGGGATTCGGAGGTCTATTTAATAATCAATGGTTTTGCAGTACATGGCCTGAGGAAATCGAGAACATATCTCCTCATCTAAAATCCACAGCTCTACTAGAGATATACCCAATAGTAGCAGCTGCCCAGCTATGGGGTCATCTCTGGTCTAAGAAATCAATACTATTTTACTGTGATAATTCAACTACAGTGCATATTATAAATAAAGGACGTTCCTCCTCTGCTCTTATAATGCAATTGCTGCGGTGGCTAGTATGGATTTCAGTCTCTAATAACTTCCTAATACAAGCTCGCCACCTACCCTGATGCTCTTTCCCGTTTACAGATTTCCAAATTCCACAGTTTGCTGCTCTCAGCTCTGCAATATCCAGCAGCAACGCCACAGTTCAATCAGCTGATTTTCAACTAAATCCAACTATTAATAAACTTCTTAATTCAGCTCAAGATTACATGGCATCAGCACTTGCCCCATCTACCAGATCCTTGTACTCTACAGGTTGGGCATGTTATGTAACTTTCTGTTTACAAAGCAGGATTAATCCTACTCCATTCAACCAGGACTGGATCATGGCGTTCATAGTGCATGCAAAGGACTCTCTACATCTGGCACCAGCTACAATCAGACTATATTTGTCAGGAATTAAGCAGCAATTTCACTTGATGTCCATCAATTCCCCAACTCTATTATCAATTCCAGCGGTTCGTCTCCTTTTACGAGGAATTTCCAAGTGCTCTCCGGCTCCTTCTTCTGCTCGCCTGCCTATTTCTATAGACATTCTCAGTAAATTGATTTCAATTCTCCGCCACGGCTGTTTTTCTCCATTTGATGATTTAACTATGGAAGTCATATGTCTATCTGCATTTTTTGGATTTTTGAGATGTTCTGAATATACAGTTCCTTCTATTGCCAGCTTTCCTACCCTAGGTATCCGCTGCAGTGACCTCAAGCTCATCCCAGATTCTCATTTCATCTTATTTCTTCGCATTTCAAAAACAGATCAACTGCGGCAAGGACAATGTATTCAGCTTTCTAAGATCAACTCTCCTCTGTGTCCCTTCACTTCCATGTTGAAGTACATTGCAGAACGCAAAGCCATTTCATCCTCCGACCCTTTGTTTATCAATTCAAGCCGGTCCATTGTATCAAGACATTGGTTTTCAACACACCTTTCCACCGTGGTATCCAGAGCAGGTCTTCCTTCGCAATTCTACACTCCTCATTCATTTAGAATAGGGGCAGCTACTTCAGCCGCAAAAGCCAACATTAACCAGCGTTTAATTAAAAATATGGGGCGCTGGACTTCATCAGCAGTTGAAAGTTATATTCGTTCTTCATCATCTGAAATATCCTCCGCACATCAGTCCATTGCTAATATGTCCGGAGTGGGGATGACCTTTCTGCCTGAGCCACCAAAGATTTCCCCCTAAGAAATAAAATTAAAGAAAGGGTTTTTTTTCTTTCCACTGTGCAGAGGGTCTTCACATAGTCATTAGGGTACAGTCTACTAACCCCTTTGTCACGTTAAGTGTTTGTTTTCTTTCGTCTAAATGTTTTCTCTTTTCTTCTTTCTTATGCATTGGCGGTTCTCTCTTTTTTCTTCTTCACGTTGCGTCAGCGGGGAGCCGGGGGTAAATCTTTTGGGGGGTTAGTGATTCCACTTTCTCCAACCCTTTGTTAAGCTCCACTTCATTTACCTCATAGAGGAGGGTTCTCCATGAGTCAGAGGGGACCCCCGGCCAAACCCTTCCATCTGCATGTATGTTTCTTTTGGGATTCTTCTTTCAGGTCTGATGCCTCTATGTGAGTGTCCCCAAGCGGTGGCATCCCTCGTGTTTGTCGGGTCTCCTCAAAGACAGTGGCCCCTCTCCTGTTTGTCGGGTCTCCTCAGCAATGGAACCCCCCTTCTATTATGTTGGGCTTCAAAGAGGTGGAACACCACGCATTATATGTTTTAACAAATACTAACTTTATGTTTTCTTTCCGGTTCGCGAGCCTCTTCGTATGTCGGGTAACCTCAGAGACGGTGCCCCTCTTGGTATGTCGGGTCACCTCAAAGACGGTGGCCCCCCTCCTGTTTGTCGGGTCTCCTCAGCGACGGAACCCCCCTACTGTATATGTTGGGTCAGGAAGAGCCGGAACCTCTTTTGTGTTATCAATACTAATTCATGTTTTCTTTCCGGTTCGCGAGCCTCTTCGTATGTCGGGTAACCTCAGAGACGGTGCCCCTCTCGTATGTCGGGTCACCTCAAAGACGGTGGCCCCCCTCCTGTTTATCGTGTCTATCGATCAAGTAAATGTTGGGCCTGGAAGAGGCGGAGCCCCTCTCTCCATGTGTATATGTTTACTAACTCTGTCAATAAACACTATCAGGTGGCATAGCTCCGCCCCGTGAAGTACAAGTATAACAAAATACCATTCAATAACGGAGCAGATAAGTGTCAGTGATAGTTACATCAGGATATAATTAAATACAAAATACTACAGATTAAATAATACTTGTGACAGATTACAGTACTCTAAAGTACAGGATTAAATGCAGTAAAATAGGGGGCAGATAAGAGCAAGTAAAACGCATTTAAGGAAGAGTGATAAGTGTCCAGAGGGAAAAAAAGAGGAGTTCTACTATATAACTGGATAGTATCATGTAAGTAAATAGCTATCAAAATGTTTAAGTGTATTAGTAATTTGAATTTGAGTGATTGGTAGAAACTATCAGGGTTGGTTAAAAGTGGTTTGCAGTGCGCAGGTGTAGAGGTGATGTGATTACGAAACAAAAGACAGACAACAAAGTTCACGATCCAATGCTGTTTATTTTTATAATCCCGGTACTTTATACCTTCCAGCAGATCCAGATGTTCCAAAGAATTTGTCAGGAGTTCCAGCTGCATGGCCATACCACGACAACTGATAAATTGAGAAGGAAATGGAACACCCTCATGGTGACATACAGAAGGGCAAAGGACAGGAGCAGGCAGTCTGGACAGGCACACATTGGTTGGCCAGGTCCATCCACATCAGGGTTGGCAGGTTCTGTGTCACCAGCCATTGCGATATTTGTTTATTTTAATTTCCCCCAAATTTCTCAATGAAGGTATATGCCAAATGTGTAAAATAAAATCTGAAACTTCACAATCTGTTTGTATGGTTTTTATTTACAGTGGTTACGTACAGTGTGTTACTGTTTCCCTGTTATCACTTTTATAAATGACATTCAGATTGGGTTTCGTATGTGTCTATTTGCGCCTTTACATGTTATGCAGGTTACAGTGCTACTGCAAATGCATTTCTTTTTCCAGTGCATGTTGGCACGTCTAGCTGCAGGTCCATGGGCTCCAGAGGAATGTCGGTGAGGTCCAAGTTCTCATTGTTTCCACTGCAGATATTATGAAGAATGCAGCAGGTCTTGACTGCATTACTCAGGTGGTGGCGGGAGACCATCTGCAGCTTATACAGACGGCGAAAACAGCCTTTTAGAAGACCGAATGCTCTTTCAATGGCCATTCTGGCTGAGGATAACTTTGTGTTATAATGCCTTTGCCGGTGTGTTAAATGTCCATTATCACGGAAGGGTGTCATCAGGTACTGGGAAAGGGGGTGTGCTGCATCGCTAATGATGTGTAAGTTGTGTGATAGAAGTGACTGTGAGTGACTGTGGCTCATTCTGTATACCCGGGCATCATGCCAGCTCCCAGGATGTCCAATATTAACATGGATAAATTGGTATTTGTGGTTACAAAAAGCAGTGAGATTTATTGAATTGTTTTCTATTGTAATACAATGGTGGGTTTTCAATGTGTTGTGGTCTGTCTATGGGAATGTGACATTCATCTACCACACAAAGGATGTCAGGCAAACCAGTTCTGAGAAAAACCTAATCCACATTACTGAATGGCAGAGAAAACCTAACCCACATTCCTGAATAGCAGCACCTGTTGGGCAGTGAATCTTGTGTGAGAGGTGGTGCAAAACTCATGCAGATGTGAGCATATTACAGATGTGTTTGTATTGAACCTTTCCGCAATGACTCCAGGTTGGATAGAGTCCATGAACTGGCTATGACAACATTCTGGAAAGGCCATTTTGTTCCACGTGGGTTGCTGTACAATGACTGCAATTCCATGAGTTCCTGTAAACACACCATTATGCTGTAATGTGGACAGACATTAATGAAGTGAAGACTATTAGTACTACACCTCAAATGCAATATACAGATGAATAATACACTCCTGTCCTTGGGCTGGGTTTAGTCGGAAGTGACTTTGAAAATCATGTGCACTGTACAGTGGCACCACTTCTGTCACATAATTTGTTATTTTTTGGCACATTTCTGTTATACACAATAACACAATACATAATGTCAGTCACATCATCGCACACGAGGACTACCTATTCTGGTGCTGAGCAACAGGTTTGTTAGTTGAACTTGAAGATCCTGCCTGGGTACCTAGCAGGTGTGTCCTTTTTATATGTATATTGTGTTGATTATTAAATATACAAACACGCTTCGTTATTATTATTATTATTATTATTATTATTATTATTATTATTATTCCGCTGAGTGCTGTGAAGGTGTGTGTGGTCTAATCACACAGATGGCTGTAAATACCATATAGACTTTTTAATATCTCTGACACTCCCAGAACTTTTACTACCAGTGGTTAAATGCTTTTCGAAATATGACATTTGTTTTATTTTGACATTCACAATATTATCATACTCTCTTCTTTCTCCGTGAAGCTGTTGTTGAAAGCACATTTAAATGTGCTTTATTTTGCTCTTATCTTTTACTGCATTTAATCCTGTACTTCAGAATACTGTAATCTGCCAAGTGTTTAACCTGTAGTATTTTGTATTTAATCATATCCTGATGTAACTATTACTATTATCTGCTGTATTATTGAATTGTGGTTTGTCACACTTGTACTTTGCTTGAACAAAAGTTATTGTATTTCTTGCTCTTATTGTATTACTTGTATTGTAACACAATATATTTGCTTACGATTGTAAGTCGCCCTGGATAAGGGCGTCTGCTAAGAAATAAATAATAATAATAATAATAATAATAATAATAATAATAATAATAATCGACGCGCACTGGTATTTCAATTGCACCGATCTACTCAGCAACTGCGTATACAATTACTACTTCCATGGTGCAGTTCTCTGCTGCTGTACCGTCTCACAGTTTGCAGTAGACGTTTCTCGACAGCTTTTGTGTGATGTCAGACTGAGAGCAGCCACGCGCAGTAAGAACAGCTTGCTTTGGGATACGAGAACGCACCCATAGTTTCAAGTTGACTTGACCTCTTTCCATTTCCTGTGACACGTTCACATATTACTTATTTTAAACTGTGTTATTTTCTACTTGCCTAGCTATCAGTTTAAAAACATTTGGTCAATATTGAAAATGCTGATTTACTGTAACCCCCTCTCCTTTGGGTGAAATAGTTTATTCTGTATTCTGGTTGCAACACGCACCGCCCAAAGTTTTTTTTAAAAAAAGGCAACTGAGGCCATTATGGCTCCGAATCAAAGTCTACTGTGTAATGAACCATGCATCTTGGAGCCAACATGACAGAAACTGACACGGTTTGATAACCACCTGACTTTGTGCGCCTTACCCCCCGCCCACCCTTCATATTTAAAGCCGATCTGTGATGTAGAAGGCCTCTTGTTGGCTGATAGTCTGCTTGAAAGTCACAAGCATTGTTCTGTCAGTCTTGAAACGGTCTATTTAATCGAAGGTAATATCAATTGCTTTGATATCGCTTGTACGACTCTAATATAATGGTCTACTGGAAAGTAGACATGCAATAACGTCTATATCTATTTTATTGATGGTTAACATGGTACATGGATTGCTGTACCGGCACATGTGGTGTTCATATGTGTACTAATTGTATTACATCCAAGCAGAAATATACACATTTGTATGTTAGGGTAGAAAAACGTAAAGGCTAACGCCGCTTGTTTTTGTAGTTTACGCGTCTACATTGTATGGTAGATGTACTGGTGGCAGGCCTAGTGTAGAGGTATGCGATGTAGCTACTCTCTGAATGAACAATACAGATCAAATGGCCGTTCTGGGAGTTCATTGTCAAGTTCATGTGGCGGACACTTCGCCGAGAATTGTAGGTGGATAGATACATTATGTAATACATACACGTTTTTTGTTTAAATTGCGTTACTAATCGGAATTTAACTTTAAAATGTATTTCTTTTTATAGCTATTTTACATGTTTAGCTTAATTCGCCTTTTAAATGTCTGTCAAGTTTTTATTGCTTGTTTGGAAACATTAAAATCAAAGTGCGGTTTCACAAACTGCCTGAAATATAAATTGTCGACATTTTACTTGCATTTATTCATTACGCTGTGTGTGAATCTTATGCTTAATGGAAAAGTACTGGTACAAATAATGAAAGTGGGTGGTTCTTCAATGTTATGCGGAAGTCTTTGTGCTTGAGTAGCACAAAACAAAAGATTATTTTTTTCCTGTAGGTAGCTAAATGGAAAAGGGGTACTTTGCACTGCGTGACATATACAGATTAGTAAAGTGCTCTTCAATGGGTTGAGTTACTCCTGCTGCAGTGATTCACTGTGACACACTTCTGGAGTTGTCTTAAAGTATCTCTTTAAACATGGTGAGCCTGTAATTGCCTGGGCTGGATGATGTGTTGCCGGCTAAATCGTGCTTAATTTGCAAAGAAGTGTATGTGCGGAAGAAGGCATAATACAGGGCAGGAAACCAATCGTTCTGATGCAGTACAGAAATAGGAGCAATGTTAATTTCCACGTCCAAATGAAGCATGCAATAACATGTACGCTTTATAGGAGGTTGCTTACTAAGAATTACCAAGTGTTGCCTAAAGAACAATTGAAACTGCTTTATCTTTTTTTTTTTTTCAGCACCATACTTATTGTCAATTTCTTTTCAGCACAATGCCCGGAAACCAAGAACGTACCTTCATTGCAGTCAAGCCAGATGGCGTCCAAAGAGGGCTAATGGGTGAAATTATCAAACGTTTTGAGCAGAAAGGATTTAAACTGGTTGCGATGAAGTTCCAGAAAGTATGTATACTGAATTTTCTGTTGAGCACTCCTAGTGGCCGAATCTCTAGTTAAGAATGCACAGTAATTTGAAGCTGTTCGTAGAGACGCACAGACTCGGCGCGGCACCGCTGGGCATTTTCACAGTGCTAAACCGCTAGTCTGCACCCAGACACACAGAAGCTGTATATGAATATAATTTTGATATTTTATTTAACATCATGCATTCTAAGATTATAAAATGGTATCTCAAAAGTCTACCAGAAACTACAATAGTAGTACAGTATTTCATGTTAGATTTCAAAATGTCACATTTTAATTTTTTGGGGAAAACTACAAAACCGATATGTAATGTAAATATGTCAACGTAACATTAATTCTAACAGGGCGTGATGTACAATTTTTAGCCATAGCTGTAGTGCCCCACATATAATCTACTAAATAAAAACACTTGTTTGTTTTTCGAAGTTGCTTTTCTGTCATCTATATGCAGGTGTATGAAATGAGCGATCTGAGCTTAACAAAGAAACATACAATAAATTGCTGACAGCAAGTAGCCTACTACTAGTGTTAGAAAATATATCATTTTACAGCCAGTTTAGTAAAATTAGTAAACTACAAGAAATAATAAAGGTAAAATGTGATCATATCAATTTGGCTACAGGAAGGGTTCTTATCAGGCCTGATGTATGAAATACTGACTTGCCTGTCCTTGTATGAAATATGGGAGTGATCAAACACTTCAGGGTGCTTGGACACCTCCTTTAGACAAGTTTCATTTATGATCTTTTTCTTGGCAAGCACATGTTGTCAGCACTTGGCTGGTTAATCCACCAACTGTACTGCATGGCAGTCAGAAAAAAAATCTGTCCAACACATACGAAAGCAATGACCGTGATAGATGGCAAAATTCCCCGCGTGCCGCTCCTGTCTGGCCCGGACTTAATGCTTAAGGACAGCTGGTCAAGTTAAAGCATTAGCATGTGAAAATGGTAACCCCTCTTTCATTTAAATAGCTTCTAAGAATACAAGTGGGAATTTGGACTGGACTCTAGAATCCATTTATCTGTAGTCAAGGATTCAAGGTTTTGGGTTTGAACTATAATTTTACAACCCTATCGTTTTACAATCTGTTTTAAAATTACAAGGATGAAAGACTTTGGACTTGCTCTATCATTTACAGTCCCGATTACTGCCCTTTTTATCCCTTCATTTGAAACGCCTCGCCCCTCTCAAAGTTCACCAGCCGCCACTGTATTAGTAGTACTAGTAATTATTCTCAATTATTACTATTCAAATACCCGGCAGTTACATTTTTGCTGGACTCGGTCTTGACTCTGACTTCAGGGACTCGGACTCGGACAGTCCTGGTCTTGGTCTTGACTCGGACTCGGGTACGGTGGACTCGACTCCAACACTGGTTTCCGCTTTTAAAACTACAAAAGATCAAGTCGTTGCTTGCTTTATGTAGCACTTTTTTCAATTTCTGCTTGTGTGTATCTGTACTTGTCACCAAAATGTAGTAAGTTACCGATTTCCCATTAAGACTCAATTTTAATATTTAATAGATTAAACCTTTTTTTGTGAAATGGTCATCATACATTTTCCCTGAAGTACATTACTTGGTATTTTAAAGTTGTTTATAATTTACTCTTGTGTGTGTTATTTTCCATGCACAGTATTCAATTACAATGTATAAAGATGCAATAAATGAAGAAGCGTTCTCATAACAGTGCACTTTTGGGTTAAACATTTAGTAAAATGCTATGCCATGTTTGTCTGCCATTTTAAACTTTTACAGCCTTACCACCTGTTAATTTTTAAACTACTTAATTTTATTTGAACAGGCTCCAGAAGAACTGTTGAAACAGCACTACATTGACCTGAAAGACCGACCATTTTACAGTGGCCTTGTAAAATACATGGGCTCCGGACCAGTTTTGGCTATGGTAACGTCAAGTGTTATGCTGTGTGTGTGTGTGGTGTGTTTTTTCTTTAATATATTATATGGATCATTTAAGTTTCCTTCCTTTTTGTAAACATTATCTTCAAGGTTTGGGAAGGTCTTAACGTGGTGAAGACTGGCAGAGTAATGCTTGGCGAGACCAATCCAGCAGACTCCAAGCCTGGCACCATCCGTGGTGACTTCTGCATCCAGGTTGGCAGGTGAGTAACTGCATTGAAACCTTTCAATCAAAACCTCCTCAAATTGGCTCATTGCAGATCTGTGATTTGGTGCTTCAAGCACACTGGCTATCAAACTGGGATAAGGGGTACAGAAATATGCTTGTTCATGTGTTTCATTTTTCCTTTGATTTAAAGATTAGTGTAGACTTTATTATTTTAAAAGTGGTCTCTTGCTGTATGACAGGCCTGTATCTTGAACTTGGGATCAATATAAAAAATTGCTCTCGATAAAGCCGTAAATGCTTCTGCATCTTTGCTGTACTGAACGTCTCTGCTGTTCCAGAAACATCATTCACGGCAGTGATGCAGTGGCCAGTGCTGAGAAGGAGATTGAGCTGTGGTTCAAGCCTGAGGAGCTGGTGGCCTACAAGAGCTGCGCTGAGAGCTGGATCTATGAGTAAACTGTCCTGGCCCTCCACTTCCTGGCTTTCATGTTATTATGGTGAATGTAGTAGACCTGGAAGGAACATGCTGTATTTTGAGTTTCCTGAAATGCATTAAAATGATCAATCCAGTTTTGTGTTGAATTCTTTCTTTCCTTTTGGGAGAACTAGGTTATAAGGGTCTATGGGCCCTGGTAATATAATCCTGAAACTGTTAATGAGGAGTCCTGCCAAAATGCTTGGACTAAACCACTGTGACTGATGCGCTAAGCTTTCACTGCTTGCATCTTTTCTGCAAAAATTACACTGGTTTGTGTTAAGGAAAAATCTAACTCTTCCCTTCCCTGTGACCTAATGTAGCAACATGAAAGAATATCAATACCACCCAATCATTGAGTAGGTCTGGGTTTGAGATGCAATTTTTCTATAACTCTGGCTAGTTCTAGGCAGATTTGATGGAATAAGCTCTTTGGATATCTCCAAAGCCAAAAAATAATGTAAGCTCTCAAACGTATACATATCCCTGTAAACATAACTAGTAGGGCTAAAAGTCACGAATCAATGGCTAGTTTTGTAATGTGATTTGTCATTTTATGGCCTCTGATCCAGCAGTAAGAATGTCAGCGCTCTGGTTAAAAAGAAAATTGTCTTCCATATGGCTACTGAATCTCTCAATGTGAAAGTTCATTGCCATTGATTGCTACTATATGGAAACAAAACAGGGATTACAGTAGACCCTTATGAAGAGTAACAGACAATACAAAATCCCAGACATTTTATCCTTTTTAGAAAAAGGCAACAGTTTTCAGGTTATTTATACTGGTTCTTGCATGTGCAGCGTCCACAATACAATCAAATTATAAAACCATGGAACCTAAAAGTTATAAACCCCACACTTAACTGACTAGTCAACCAAATCCACTCCTTGGAACCAGAAATCTGGCTCCTGGTTACTGTAAGATGTTCAATACTGACACAAGAGATTTGTACCAGTTAAACACAGATTTCCTTTTTAGTTTTCTTTATATTTCTCAGGAACACAACTATCACAGTTGCATTTTAAACTTTTGAATACCTTCAATTGTGTTTGTAACTGAGGTTCTACTGTAATGAAAAAGAGAGCTTCAGCAAGTGATAAATCGTAATGCATTTTACTGAGCTGACAAAAGTATTCTATGGATTATTTCCCTGCTTGGTCCATTATTATTATTATTATTATTATTATTTGTTTATTTGACAGATGCCTTTATCCAAGGCGACTTACAGACTTATTATAAAAGCAGTGAAAGAGAGGTTCCTATATATATATATATATATACACATATACACACACTCTTACTTTTTAATCTGAGGCCAAATCTCCACTAGGAAGAAGTATCCAAACTATTCACTTCTATTTATACTTTTAGATATTCTATCTCAAAACTTTAAAATGCACTTTTGTTTTTTTAAATCAAAGATGCATCACAGCTTCATACCCCTCTATTACGAATAACTACCATTGTGGTACTATAAAAACATCAGGTTCGTAAACTGAGACTTCATACAAGAGAATGGATTTCATGGTTTGTGGCAGAAGGACAACATGGGTGACAATTGGAGCAAGTATTATTATTATTTGTTTATTTAGCAGACGCCTTTATCCAAGGCGACTTACAGAGACTAGGGTGTGTGAACTATGCATCAGCTGCAGAGTCACTGACAACAGTGTCTCACCCAAAGACGGAGCACAAGTGACTTGCTCAGGGTCACGCAATGAGTCAGTGGCTGAGGTGGAATTTTAACCAGGGACTTCCTGGTTACAAGCCCTTTTCTTTAACCACTGGACCACACAGCCTCCATTAGCTGTGTTTACAGTGCTAATATGACTACTGATTTCGTGAAGGTAGTAAGAGAAAGATTATTGAGTTAAGTAGCTTTACCTCACGTCTATCTCTGTCAACTGCTCTAAGAATAACATTCTGATATTAGAAGCACAATTTCTTTCCTTGACCTATGATACAATCCTAGTTCAGCTGCTAGATTTTCTCAGTTTGCTTGAGTTCAAGTTTTGGCAAACACCTTTAATGCAAAATAAACAGGTTGTGGACTTCTACGTCTCTTTGGTAGAGATACAGACAATCAGGTCCTTTAGCTTCAGATCTATCTTACCTTCAGCAAAAATACTTTCATCATCTCATTTATAACACTTGAAACTATCAGTATTTGGCAACTGCTAAAATACAAGCTGTTTCTACAGTTTACCACCCGACTTGGCTTTCTGCATCCTTTTATATTGAACTGAAAGTATATATAGAGTGAACCTCATCTATGTATTTAAGGGGAGGGTAAGCATATAAAATAATACATTTAGCAGGGTAAATAATTCATATTAATAATTGTAACCATACTTTGATGTGACATTGAATATAGGTTCATCTCTGGAGGTCAGCTTTAAGTTTTTATATTAAATCAGCATTAATTATCCCAAATAATTGGGATTCCCAGGTATATGATGCTTATTTGGGGAAGTAAACAACACCTGGACAATATCAACTGCAGTAAAGGAACTTAACTGACAGAATAATTTAATACAGTAGTGTACCACGTCTGTAGACATTATCTCAAAGCATGTGGAATAAATCATTGTAATGGCACTTTTATTGTATTTGACAGAGAATATCATAAAATACAATGATGCACAAAATGTGAAAAAGCAGGACAGTATTGGCTGTAGTTAGTTTCCAACTAGTAGGCTGGCTTTCGAATGCAGCCGTTTTCCACTTTATATACGAATGAAACAGGCCACTGGCAGGCACCATGCAAGTGCCCCCTCTGTTCTGAATACTAACCTTGTGCTGGTATGTTTGGTGTATAGCCCAGTGGTATCATTTCTATACACCGCAGTGCAGTAATCAGCATACCATACAAAAAATATAATTTTTTTAAAAAAGCTGCTTTATGTAACATAGGTAACAACAAGGCCAATCACAGGCTAAAAGTAGGAAAAAGAAATGGAAATGCTTGTAGGAATCCGATAGGATACTGACACTTTCATGCAAAGAATAAACACTATTTTGTATAATCATTTTATTCATTGTAAAAAAAAAAAAACGTCTTATTAGTGAATTATTTTCATCTTTTACACAATTAATTTTAATGCTTTTCACACCCATGCTGATTTTTTTGCAGTGTTTATAAAAAACAAAAGTGACATCAACATGTTTTTTCCCCCCAATTTTTTTATACTTATTTATATACATTTTCAGAGACATCTGATTCACTGCACAAATTACCAATAAAGAAAATGAAAGAAAAGAATACAGATCTGTACACATATTCTACATACATATATATATCAGTATCAATTCTGGAAAGGATGTATAAACCCCTGTATGTAGCACTTTTCCACGAATGGTGGCTAACAAAATGATTTGTCATTATTATTTTTAATTTTTCATATATATATTTTTACAAAGATTTTTTTTAGTTTGTATCCAAAATACAAGTACACAAGAAAACTGATCTTCCCCCTATAATCACAGTTTCTGAAAGTCATTCCCCCAGTTATAAAGGATTATCAGTATATCAAATATATAGCACCATAATACAAAGACTGAGGGAAGAGGGTTCACATCAGAAACATAAGAGAGACCCGTGTTAGTATCAAAAGAACAGGTGTTGCACAACTACAGATTCTCACTGCCTATACAACGTGGGCATTTCTGGACCATGGGCTCATCTTTGCAGATTTCACTGTACCAGCTTTTTGTTGTTTGTTTTAAAAAAAAAAAAACAACAAAAAAAAAAACACAACACTTCTGGTTCAGCAAAATACTGTTTAACAGTTTGATTAATCTACCTTTAATAAAAATTATATCAGCAAACCACTTTCTTTTCAGCTTCTTGAATATGGCCTGGGGGTAATACAAAACAGCGTGCATGGTGTAGACATGGTAGTCATTTACTGTGCGCGTCTTGTAAATGGAAGTGTCCTGGGCTGAGTAAACACTGGTTTAAAGGTTTTGGTTTGTCTGTATGTATTTATTTGAAAAACAATGTGAGAAAATATGGTAGCAATATGTGGAACCTAATGAAAGTTATTCGGCTTCAAAGTCGCTGTAACTGTTAAACTTTAAATGCTTGGATTAACTATTTACTTAACTAAATCCTCAATTGAACTAATAATTTGCTTAATTTTACCTTTTGAATTGTTCTTGCTTTTAAAGTTGCAGATTTCAAGTCAATGATAAAATGTTAGAAGTAACTTGAAATATGAAACTTTTTTAGGAGCTGAGAACAATTAAAAAAAGGTTAGATTAAGCAAATTATTAGTTAAAGTGACATAATTGAAAACTCAGTTGGAATGAAAACCAGAAGACACTGGGGGGTCCCAAGGGCTGGGTTTGGGAAGCCCTGGTCTAAATGAGAAACACATTGAACTCAAAGACTAGTTTTAACAACCTGTAGCTGCCACAAACAGGAAACACAAGCAGCAGTCCCTAACATTTCTGATGCATCTTAATGGCAACATGTTAATTCAATGCCTGTTCCCTCCATGGTTACATTAGCATGTAACATCTGGACCACAAAACCTTTGTTAAAATCCAGCTGGTAGAATATTACAAAAGCTTTATTGCTCATCTGAAAATGAAACTCTCAATATTAAAACTGAACCATTCCTCTGACACTTGCTAGTACAATAAAAGCATCTATCTTTTTCATAGAATGTAATATATGTCAATATATACCCCCCCCCCCCCCCTTTTTTTATTTCTCTCAAAAAACTAAATGAACCCAATTTAGGGTAACAGGTTTGATCAAAATAAAAGGTCATAAACACATTGCTGGTTTTTACACCATCCTATATATCATTATTTTCATGTGCAGTATTTAAAATGTTTTATATATAGTCCTCTTAATCCTTCAAAAGCATCCAACCACGTCAAGCAGAATAATGAATTCTATTATAGCCTTAAAGGAACCTTTCTGAGATCGAGAACCAGCATTGACAAGCAAATCCAATACAATTTGCAAGAAATTCACTTCTCGCTTTAGAAGCTTATTATTGAATTTCTACCCTCAAACTTAACACCAAAAAAGTCCCTTTGTTGTTTTGATGTGCTGTGCATCACCTAAATACTGACAACTGGGAAAGCAACAGGCTCTGGCCCAGACACAACTATAAAACATAATGCAGTTATTTCCTGAGAATGTGTTCTTTGAACTTTACTGGTAAAAGATACTGATTGCTTGGGCCAAGCACCACACATATTTCTCTATCAGTGCCAACCCTACTAAGTTAGTGGAAGCCAGCAAAAAAATTAAACCTTAAATTTAGACACATGGAAGTTAATTACATTATATTATTGTGAGTTTAGAACATAAAGCCTGTTTAACATCAATCAGGAAAAGATAAATCAAAAGTAACCATTTATATGTAAAAATGTTTGCATTTGAAATGTGTAGAAACCTTTAACCCAATATCATCCAATACCAGTAAGGCTTGTGATTTAGATAACATTTTGCATCTACATGCTATCATTTCAAAACAAACCAATTTATAACACCCCAACTACCTTAAACTTTTACTGAATTCCAAAAAATGAAAACAAATCAACTTGGTGAATGGTAGACAACAACTTTGAACTTTGAAAATGTTACAAAACACCTTTGAAAACTTCAAGTACAATGAACTTAAAAGTCCATCTGGCAAATTGTTCAAAAGACTTTCAGCAAAATATTATGAAACCTATTTAACATCTGAAATGAAATCTTCTTTGTAGGTCAGTGAGTCTCGCTGAAGAAGTCCAGAACTGAAATCCACATGCTGACAACGACAGATAGAATTAAGGCTTTTGCTTTGTCAAAAGTCCCTCAGCTGTCTTACGGTTCCTGTTTGATGTAATAGCTGCCAGAACCATTACTTTCCTGGTCAGACACTCCTTGTAGGAAGGTGAATTCATCCCCATCCAGTAACTCTTCCTTTATCTGCAGTGAAGATGCTGAAAACAAAACAGAAGCACGGTTTTAATTCAGTGAAAATATCACAATACAGCTCTTCAGGAGCTAGTAATGTAAATGATTGCATACATATAAATAGACAAGTACATTAGACTGAAAAGCTTTTTTTTGGTCTACATCCACCTCTATAATGTACAAAACCTACACATTAAAATAAAAAGGAGCTGGTTTAATATGAAAGCCAAAATTGGCTTTGTCATTCTAGTTTTAGGAGAAGCATAAAAAAAATAAAAAAATAAAACTTACATAATAATTTAAGAAATGTGTTTGAACTAAACTGCTTTTCTGTCCGAGAGGATCACATTGAGAATAATGCACTATTCTTTTTGTTCACCATTAAACTTTATATAAAAATACTTTTAATACAGTAACTGGTTTCCTGATTGCAAAATTGTCCACCAGTAAGGACACCCAGCTGGGAGAAATGGGGCTGTTGGCAACATTCAGAAGACTTACACACAAAAAAAAAAAAAGGAGGATTTGATTGGGATAGAAAGAACTGCTTCCAAATTCTCCCAGTCGTCAACCACCAAATTTCAAGAGGCCCGGCCACAGTCATGCCTTTTCAAATCGGTAAACAATACTGTCAGGGAATGCCTTGTAATCACTTCAGATGTTTTGGTCTTAAAAAAAAGTCAATGCACGGGTTACTGTTTTTTTAAATGAAGAGATGGTTATCTAATTTTGCCGGAGATCTATGGAAAATGAGTGTTGTATAAAATCAAATGAGTGTTGTAAAGGCTGCTTTCATGCCCACATGAAAGAGTGACTTGCAGAGTGGCGGTTTACCTGTTTTGAGGCTGGGACAGAACTCCCGGCTAGTGCTGGGAGGCTGGAAGGCCTCCGGGGCTGTCTGTGCAGGAAGGGTTCGGTATGGAGGGGGAGTCAGCTCTTCATCACCAGAGAAACTCCTCCTCACCATGCCTGTCATAGGCAGGCTCGACAAACCCACAGGCTTCTTCCCAACTGGCATCTTCCTCTCTAAACACCAAGTCAAACTACAGTAAGCTATTTAGTTTTTCTGTAGAATTCAGAATTTTGATAAACGAAAGTCGAGCACATTGATCGCCATTCCACAGCTTCACCCGCAATAGTCACCATATTCTATTAAGTCTGGGACCCACATGTCCAAAAACCAATGTCTCTTCAGTAAGACAGTATACAAGTCAATCTCCCAGTCCCCTGTGCCCTTCCTACTTTTGAATATGTAAGAAGCAGAATGGAAGTAGCCACAAGCAATAGACAGACAATTCTCACAGTTGAGGACTTTCAAAACAAAAAACAAATCTGTGGCAGACATGTTAAAGTAACTATTAAGCCAAAAAGCAAGAGATAAAAATTATAAAAAACCACCCACTTTTCTTATGTCCTTTGTACTGCTGGGACTTCTTCTTCTGCTGCTTTGATACACTGGTTGGATTGTCTCTTGAATTGGCTACATTGGAAAAGGAATGTATTAATATTAGGGCTGTCAATTAATCGCAGTTAACTTCTGCGATTAATGCGTTCATTTCTTTGGAGATTTTTTTTTTTTTTTTTTTTTTTTAACGTGCGTTAATCTCGCATTTGTCTTCATTATTTCTTAACGTTAACTTTTTTTAAACTTATTTTTGTATTAATACATTGTGCTTTTATCAGCACCTAGTTTGTTTGTGGTCTGCGCCGATTGCTTCCTGATCCTGGCTTCCTCTGTTAACGCAGTGGCAGTGATTGGGAAAGCGCGTGCAAAAAATAAAAAATAAAATAATAATAATCCCACTTTGCAATAAGTGTCTCTTCTGTCACAGCTGATGTGAGGCAGTGATATGGGATGTAAAACAAAAGTAAGACTGAGGCGATGCATCGATCGTATTGTTTGACAACTATCGATAGTCAAACCTGTGCATCGTTTTTGTGTAAAGGGTTTAAGCAAAGGAAAGCTTTTATTTTTTATTAAAATTTGGAATCTGCAATTATTTTTAGAATTAAGTGCAGAGCTTCTCTGCTCCCCTCAGGTCTGACTAACTGAATCTGCATGCGATTGGGCTCACCTTCTCCCCTCTGCCCCGCCCCCTGCGAGTGTTTACTGATGGGACTGCATCTTTGCAGGAGTTTTCAAAGTAACAGAGCAAGTTAAGAGCGTTGTGCTAGAATTACAAATACTACATCGACCGAGCTACAATGCCTTCCGATGTTTGGCAATTATTTTCTACAGTAAGACGGAAAGAAAAATAAAGAAAAGTAATGTTTGGCATACTCTGGTAACAACTAATTTGCATGACCATTTAATGAGATGCAGAAATACGCTAGCCTTTAAAAATGTGCATTTGTAAAAAGCATAATCTCAAAATCTGCGTTTACAACCAGAACATCTGCATTTTTACATATTGCATCAACACAGTTACAGTGCTGAGAAAAAGTTTGTGAACACCTAAGGATTTTCACATATTTCAAATCTAAAATGTTATTAGATCTTAATCCAAGTTCTATTAATAGATAAAGATAACCTGATTAAACAAATGACACGAAAACACACTTTTTCAACATTTATTTATCCACAAATGATTCAACATTCAATATCCATGTGTGAAAAAGTATGTCAACCTTTAGATTCAGTAATTGGTGGCACCCCCTTGAGCAGCAATGACTTCAACTAAGCGTTTCCTGTAACTGTTGGTCAGTCTCTCACATCGGTTTTGAAGAATTTTGGCCCATTCCTCCTTACAGAACTGCTTCAACTCTGTGACATTTGAGGGCTTCCTAACATGGACAGCTTGCTTCAGGTCCTGCCACAACATTTCGATGGGGTTTAGGTCCAGACTTTGACTAGGCCATTCTAAAATGCAGAATTTCTTCTTCTGCTGCCATTCTTTTCTAGATCTGCTTGTATGTTTAGGATCACTGTCTTGCTGCATGACCCACTTTCGGTTCAGCTTCAGCTCACGGATGGAAGGCCTGACATTCTCCTCTAGAATCTTCTGATACAATGCAGAATTCATGGTTGTGTCAATGATGGCAAGCCGTCCAGGTCCTGAGGCAGCAAAGCAGCCCCAAACCATCACACTCCCACCACCATGCTTGATGGTTGGGATGACATAAACGTAACGTTTCTCATTGAGGCCAAAAAGTTCTACCTTTGACTCGTCTGTCCAGAGAACATTGTGCCAGAAGTCTTGTGGATCATCTATGTGCTCTTTGGCAAACTTCAGACGGGCAACAATGTTCTTTTTAGAGAGCAGTGGTTTCCTCCCGACTATCCTTCCATGAACACCATTCTTGTTAAGTATTTTTCTGATAGTTGAGTGAACACTCACATTAGCCAAGGCGAGAGTGGCCTATAGATCCTTGGATGGTACTCTGGGGTTCTTTGTGACTTCCTTGATGATTTTCTGGTTTGTTCTTGGACAGATTTTGGTAGGATGACCGCTCCTGGGAAGAGTGACTGTGGTCTTGAACTTTCTCCATTTGTGACTGTCTGACAGTGGATTGGTGGTGCCCCAAATCCTTAGAAATGGTTTTGCACCCTTTCTAGACTGTTGAGCATCAATAACTGTTTTTCTGAGGTCGTCAGAGATTTCTTTTGATCGTGGCATGACGTGAGTTTGGTGAAGACCAAACTCACAAAGTTTCTAATCTTTATATAGGGTAGGGCCTCCCAAACTCACCCCTGAAGATCTACCCAATTATTTAAACGCCTGATTCTAATTATCCCCTTAATTGAGCTGATAAAACCAGGGGTTCACTTACTTTTTCACATACCCTGAATCTTAATTACTCATTGTTTGTCTAATTCATACATCATTTTGTTTCAAAAGACATGGAATTGGTTAATATAAACCCTATTGGATATTTAAGAAAATATTGGGTTTGATTCAAGAAGGCTATCATGGTAAAACTATGGAATTTCCATAATTATCACTGGGGTTCACAAACTTTCTCGGCACTGTATATTATTTTCCAGTGTAACTATTTCAGATTAACAAAGTTAACATGCAAAACAGTACACTCTATAAATAATGGTAGTAGAAATAGACAAAGACAAGCTTACTATGAAACGTTTTCTTTTGAAAATCCCCCAATCCCAATGTAAAAATCAGTGTTGTAGAACATGTACCAATGTCTCTACGGGTAGTTGTCAATACCATAACTATTTACAGTTTTGCTGTTTGAAGGTTCTTTAAATTTTCCTTTTAGCACCTTTTAGTCCAAAATGACGCTGGTGCTCTTTCCAAATCAAAGTCTTAATAATAATGAACTCTGTTCTGACAGCTAAACCCCATCTGCTGGTACACAAGATACAGGTATCATAACTGCAATTGCTGCAAGTTTTGTGAAAGCAGGAAAGATGTCGGAATAGTTCTCAATAAAAACCCTGCAAGCCTCATCCATGATCTTAAAACCATGATTTTTAAGCATGTGTTTTACTTGTCTGAATTCTTGGCTGAGAGTCAACAGGTAAGATGCTCTGATACAGATTACTGAGTCACTCTAATACCAGGGACGTGCACAGTGCTATATGGGACACTGAGACCTCTCTGGCTTTTTTTTTTTTAAAACAAGAATGCAGGGAGTTAGGTTACCAATTACATGTTGCATTGCACAAAACTACTTCATAATATAAATACAATGATTGGATAGGGATGAAAAGGGAAAATGTTGTCTTTTACATCTGCGTTTAAGGCCCGCCGCACACAGCCCGACTCAAGCCGTCCTGACTCATCTCATCTGAGTATGCACAGATTCTGTGATCAGTTGTACTCAGTTTTGGTTTGACGTCACAATTGAGTTTTTCCTGACTGGATGTCGGACATTGCTAAGGCTGCATTACTGACCACGACTAGATACTGGTGATTACAATGTATGCAGATTTAATTAATACAGCCCTGTACACATTTTTGCATTAACTTAGCCCAACATAGCTCCCCTCATATTATGCATGGCATCGTATGGTGATTAGACGGTGGAGACAGCGCCGCGAGGCAACCAAAAGAAGCGCTTAACCTATTAATTTAGCTATTGACCATTTACACCGTGCAAACGTTTTAGGCAGTGTTTGACTTTTTGTATAGTTTGTCTACTACACTTTAGCCTGTGGTAAATAAAATCCAACCTGTTGATTTTTATTTGACTGTTTTTTTCTCAGCGTGTGGATCTAGGGGCTTGTGATTTGTGATCTATTGGAGATCGACGCACCGGTTACTTCTGTTTTAGCGCAGTAAGAAAATATAGGCTGCCAGTAGATTGATATAAAAAGGTAAATTGATCATTTACCTTTGATTAGTAAATGCCTAAAAAAACAATTCAAATGTGCACATATCTGGTATTTTTGAACTCGGGACAATCAGAGCAATTCAAGACTAATGTATTTTTACCTGTGGAACTAAAGCTGTCAATATTCAGCCATCTTGTTACAAGTTACATGACAACTACGTCACTTAAACCTGCTTCACCATTGGTTGAAACCCTTATGACTAATCGGTCTCAGTCAGTCTTGGTCGGCAACCGCCACACACAGACAGACTGATCACATCAGAACGAAACTGCGTCTGAAAAAGATTCAACATGTTCAATCTTCAAATCTGAAGACATCCTGACTGAAATCTGCATAATCTTGGTTTTAAGGGCACACACAGATACGATTCATCCAGACTCTGTACGGCCAGTTGAGATGAGATGTCGGGCTGTGTGCGGCGGGCTTTAGAAATTCACTGCTGTTATCGTTTGCTTTTTATTAAAACGTCCTGCATATATAATGCAGAATTATGCGTAAACGCGACCTCTGGAGATGACACCCTAGAAAACCTAAAACAAAATCTGCATTTATTCATTTGAACTACCCCGAGTAAAAATTAAGAAAAACAACCAAGATCGTTCCAAAAGTTTTATCTTTGGTGAGAAGTATTAAGCATCCTGGCAACATCAGTCCGCAGGTATTTTGTAATGCTGGGCAGACTGTAAGCAAGTGCCAGTCATCACTTTAATTAAAACAAAATGTGGACACTACCATGTTCCTTAACACAATTCAAATATAAAGTAGGACTTCTGATTTTCGGTGTTTTCCAACGACTTTTGTACCCTCCTTTAAAAATTCAGTTGATATCTGTTAAGCCTTTTGTGTATCTCCATCACAACTGAGAAACATGTTAATAGTAAAACTGATTTAATTTACGGGTTTTTATCTGTGAAAACTAAATGGGCTTTTAAATCGTACGTCTTACTTTTTCATTTCAAAGCAGAAGCGACTCCTCACGCAGAACGATTGTAATAAAGTGTGTCCAGCATAAAATACTTTATTTTTCATTATAGCTTTAAAAAAGATTAGTCTCTTATTAACATGTTGCAATCTCGTTTGTACGTTCTGCTTGTTAATCAAAAATTAAGGCTTGGCCAATTTAAAAGCCAATTTAGTTGTTTCATAGAAAAAAACCTAAATTAAATCAATTTTACTATGAACACGTTTCTCAGTTGTGATTGAGATTCACGAATGGCTTAACAGTTATCAATTGAATTCTTAAAAGGAGAGTGGAAAAGAAGTCGGGTTAAAACACAGAAAATCATAAGGCCTAAATACATACGTATATATTTACATATAAGTGAATAAAAACGTTTTTGGTATGTTAATGCTGACAGTCTATACATTACCACGACCTGAAAACTCATCAATTCATCTCAACCTGACAAATACTGTGTCGCCAAAATAAATAGTCATGTATAATAATTAAGATGTGTGTGTTTATATACAGTTAACAGTTGATGATGATGATGATGATGATGACGACAACAACAACAACAACACCACCACCACCACCACCACCACCACCACCACAGTGACAATACAATACAAATTTCAGTTATATTGCACTCTTCATGCAAGCATTCCAGGGCGCTTTACAAAATAAAAATAAAAAGCCTGTGTCTAATATACAATCCAGCCACAAATAAACAGACCCAAACAAATATGTTTTCAAATAGGATTTAAAAAGATTAAATTGTGCTAGCATTCCTGATATAAATCGGGAGCAAGTTCTAAAGATGAGGGGCATTTAACTAAATGCCCTGGCTCCTACAGAGTTCAAACTAATTTTAGGGACTGTCAGAAGATTCACATTTTTCAATCTCAGGGAACGACCAGGGATTAATGGGGTCAGCAGATCTCAAAGATAAGACGGTCCAAGACCATGTAAGGCCTTATAGGTAATAAGAAGAACTTATTATTATTATTATTATTATTATTATTATTATTATTATTATTATTATTATTATTAATAGCAGCATCAGTAATAAACAAACAAATAAAATTGATGCAATAATTTTATCAAATAAATAAAAACCAAGATTAAGACTAAATCATGATTAATTTTTTTTAAGCTGCTTGACAGCCCTAATTAATATGATTCAACACAAAGGTGTCATACCATGTGAACTCATCACATCTGGGTGTAACTGCATGCATTTCGAATTAATCACATTTAATTTCTACAAAACCCTACAATTCATTTGTAAAGTTCTGGAATGCAATCGTGATAATGATTTTTAGGGATAGCTCAATGGACTCTGTTAGCCTGGATTTAACTCTGTAGATTAATTACAACAGAAGTTATTAATACAAATTTGTCCAAGGTTGTATTTTTGAACAGATGGACAAAAAAATCAAAAAATCAAAAATTCTGTTTGATTTCACATGGATTGACACACAGTGCAAAACCCAAAGAAAATGATTTTTTTTTTTTTTTTTTTTTTTTATTAGCTACATTTTCTATGTAAGGTAGAAAAAAATAATCGTAATATGATTGGAAGCTGCCAATCCACTTTCTTTTAGCAACTTTCAATACAAATTGCAACCACTAACAGTGGCCATTGCAGGCAGCAGTTGCTCAGATTCTGTGAATTAACTAACATCCTAGCACAATAATAACTTACTCTGTGCTGCTGGAGGTTGTAGCTGGTACCCAGTCAGCTGACACCATCCCGCAGGATAAAGATCGGGAGACTCACAATCGACCCACTGATCGTACTCATCCTCCCACCCATCAAAATGAATCCGCAGCAGGCGGTGGACAATGCGGGTCACAGTGGCAACACACACGAGGCGAGGCTCCATGAGATCCACAGCTTCCACTTTCATTCCCTTTCGAAACCCGTGATTAGGAACCTCCTGCAGGAGAATGTTACAGACATGTGAAGAAGGAGAGACGCTGCACTGTGCCTTAACCCTTTGCGGTCCATTGTCGGACTGGGTCCGACATTGCAATTATTCCTCACAGGTCCTTTGTCGGACTGGGTCCGACATCATTATAGCAACGCAATAAACGGGTGTCTAGTCGTTTTTTCTCCGGAAAAAGCCGAGAAAACCATTCAATTGCCGAGTGGGAGCGACAGGAGCCGAGACAAGTCGAAAAATAAATAAATAAATAAAAAAGGCGTATCTCATGAATAGTCATACATGGTATCAGGTATCAGGTATCAGATAACGGGGGCGGTCTGAAGTAAACAAGTTGGCTGACTGAATCAGCGCACAGAAAACACAGACATTTGCAGAGCTTTTTTGAGATGTTATAGTAATAAAATAATCACTTGGATCGCATTATTGAGGAGTTTGGTGATAAAACGAGTGATCCGGAGATGATCGATCGGTATGTACGACTATTCATATTATTATTATTTATTTCTTACATAGGTGAACGCTATAGCAAACGAAAGGGTGGGGCGGGGCTGGAGATGCCTAGTGAGTGCTTTGTTGATATGCAGGGCCATTTAAACCCGTTTGACTGTGAAAAAAAATACTTTTAAACAGCGCGTATAAAATTAACTGCGCGTGTGAAAATTAATTAGACCTGGCGTGCCTGACGCGTAATAATAAATGGACCGCAAAGGGTTAATGCTGCTTCATACTTCAAACTTGTGACCACTGGGTGCAACACAACCAGCTAGAGTGTAGAAAACATTAACTCTGGCGACCAGTCTCCCTTGGATCTCCACAACTGAAGACTAGAAAGCTCCCTCAATGTCACAAGATTGAAGTATGAACCAGCTGCTAGGTTTTAAATTACTTATGTTGCATGGTAAACAGGTTTGTAGGGGGATGATAATTTACTGTGACACTAATTGTGATGGTAGTAACTGTTTTCCCCGCAAAATTGTCATATGGATGCTATACTTAACCCTTTGCGGTCCATTGTCGGACTGGGTCCGACATTGCAATTATTCCTCACAGGTCCTTTGTCGGACTGGGTCCGACATCATTATAGCAACGCAATAAACGGGTGTTTAGTCGTTTTTTCTCCGGAAAAAGCAGAGAAACATTCAATTGCCGAGTGGGAGCGACAGGAGCCGAGACAAGTCGAAAAAAAATAAAAAAAATAAAAACAAAGGCGTATCTCATGAATAGTCATACATGGTATCAGGTATCAGATAACAGGGCGTTCATAGTAAACAAGCTGGCTGAGAGCGTCAGCGCACAGAGACTATCATGGACATTTGCAGAGCTTTTTTCAGATGTTATAATAATAAAATAATGACTTGGATCGCATTATTGAGGAGTTTGGTGATAAAACGAGTGATCCGGAGATGATCGATCGGTATGTACGACTATTATTATTATTATTATTTATTTCTTACATAGGTGAACGCTATAGCAAACGAAAGGGTGGGGCGGGGTTGGAGATGCCTAGTGAGTGCTTTGTTGATATGCAGGGCCATTTAAACCCGTTTGACTGTGAAAAAAAATACTTTTAAACAGCGCGTATAAAATTAACTGCGCGTGTGAAAATTAATTAGACCTGGCGTGCCTGACGCGCAGTTAATAAATGGACTGCAAAGGGTTAATTATGTTGTACTACATTTCAGAAGCGATTTAAGATTTCACACAGATTCTTACCTTGTTGAATAGTTTGACTGGTGCTGCTATGGATCCTACTTCCCTGAGGTAGTCAAACCATTTGAATGGGAGTTTTGTGTACCCTGTAAAAAAATGATAAAACAGATTTTGTAATCAGTGGATTCCTGGAACAGTATTATTATTATTATTATTGTTATTTTTCTTAGCCCTTATCCAGGGCGACTTACAGGTATTACAAAATATCACAATACAACGTATCACATTACAAAATATCACATTACAGACAAGAGCTGCTATAAAGTACAGTAAAATCAGTACAAAATGTGACTAAAGAGTTAAATTGTAAAAATATTTGCTCATGAGTAAATTTCATTAAGAGCATGTATTAAGTAGAATAAATGGATAAGAACGATTTCAAATAAGAGCGATTACAAAAAACATGAATGCAGATACCTTTAAGAGTAAAATCAAGTACAAGACACAGAAAATAGTTATAATTAAGAGCAGTAGTAGAATACAGCTCAGTGTAAGTACAAGATGATGCCGGTACAATTTGGTGCCATAAAGTCCAGTATAGACGAGAGTTGTGAGGTTTAAAGATGCTGTCTGAACAGGTGTTTAGAATATTACAAACTGTGATCAGTCAGCTATTGCATCTTTTCAATGTGAAATGCTCCAATAATATCAACACTTAGGAAATGTGGATGTCTTTGTACTATTTATGAAAATCCCATGTAACTGAATACTACAAGTGTATGCGATTTGTTAGTTGTGAGCGAGTTAAGCGATGAAGAATTCTTGAGCAAGAGCCCCATCTAGACACCCCTCGAAGGTACTCCAACCACAACATAATAAGAAAGACAGTTGCTTTGATCAAGTGTCTTGACTGAATCCATGTTTACATGCCAGTTCCAACTAGCAACACAAATTGGTTTCACTGGCAACAATAATGGATTGTTTCAAGCCTGTGGTCTTACAACAGAGAACCGTGTAATCAGTGTGGAAAGTACTGTGAATCACTGCATTTCAAACTAATGTTAGCTTTCCTTTCCAAACACAGTCCCACTATATAAAGCTTTTAGTCACACAGGCTGCAATCTGCTTTAACGCCAAGTAGCTATGCAATTCAAGCTTGTTACAGGATCCTCCTATCAAATATCCTTTTGCTTTAACAATTCAAGACTGCTAAGCAACAAATACTATTCATTCCATTTATAATCCAACTGTAACAAAATCATTTTTGCCTCCCAAACAAAGCACAAGGCTACAATGTGTGATTCTAAGTGGAGGTGTCTATTGGTCTGAAAAACTTTAAATTTGAACTCATGGATGGGAGCCATCATCTCTGCAATTCTCTTCTTACCTTGGAAATAAAAAGCTTAACCACACAATGGGGCACATGTACCAAGATCGACCGATTCAGCGCTAAATTGGTGGAGTGTAAAGTAGCACTCTGCCATGGCACAAATTTTACCCCATCCCGAATGTATTAACTGACCCAAAATAAATAAGGCACAGTGTAAGCTGCTACATTTAAATGCTTAAACTAAATATACTTAATGAAAATGATAACTTAATTGAACCAAGTTTATTATACAATTGTACATAATGAAACAGCAGGTATCGAGCTATAATTTCATCCTCCGGGAGATCAAAAAGGGTAATGCGGACCCTAAATACTCTCCCTTCTCAGTACTCTCCCTCTGTTCCTGGGTTGTTCAGGAGCTTGCAATCTCCATCGTAAGAAATACATTATGACTACTGCCATAATTCTCTATCCTATCAGCTGCTTTCTGACTTTCTCTTTGCGCCCAAATAAGAACAATTTGAAATCTGACTTATTTGTGGATCCTTTCAGAGCCAGCACAGCTGTTCGCCACTTCATAAATCTTGTTTTAATATCACAGACTTAATTTACAAATAAGCCCCACCTACAATTTGTCCATGCATATAATTAAGGCTTGACACGCCTTAAAGTGCATGGCTAATCAGTGGCAGAGCACATTTTGGCGGTGATAACACAGCCTTAACTTGCCAAAAGTGTCATGATACATACGGGGCACAAATGCTTGATACATGACCCCCATTGTGTGGCTTGATTCTGCTAATTGGCGTACATTTTAAATCTTCTGCACCTAGATAGTGATGCCCTCTAAATCAGTGTTCCTCCCAACACCGCCTATCCACTGGTTACTATTTCTTAAATAAACAAAAATAACAATTTCCCGACAAGTCACCCACCAAGATATGGGTTTCTGAATGCAATACAATTAAATTCATGTTTCTTAACATGCTGAAACATAGTTAAAAGAACTACAGATTGTTATTGCAGATTTTGAATAAAACAGTGGGCCCTATTCTGTTGATCTAAATATCACCACTGTTTCAAATCATTAAAATAGCACCCACCAGCTGTTTTAAATACTGTACTAATGTTGGTACATGGGAGTGTAAATCAATTGTCTCAGTTGAACAGACCATGACCTTCATATACTGTATATAGCTCATACTTCTTTCCAGTTATGTATTTGTTTGTTTGAAGGTTTTTCCATATACGAATTATTCCTATTATTCCTATCCGGTCCAATGTCGGACCCTGTCCGACATCATCAGAAAGACGCAAAAAACGGGTTTCTAGTCCTTTTTTCTCTGGAAAAAGCCAAGAAAACCACTCAATGGCCGAGTCGGAGCGACAGGAGCCGAGACAAGCCGAAAAAAAAAAAATAGGGCGTATCTCATCATACTTGCCCCTGACATCAGATAACGGCGGCCATAAGGAAACAAGCTGGCTGTGACTGCATCAGCGCTCAGAGAATATCACGGACATTTGCAGAGCTTTTTTCAGATGTTATAGTAATAAAATAATGACTTGGATCGCATTATTGAGGCGTTTGGTGATAAAAACGAGTGATCAGGAGATTGATCGGTATGTACAACTATTATTATTATTATTATTATTATTATTTATTTCTTAGCATATGTGAAAGCTATAGCGAACGAAAGGGTGGGGCGGGGCTGGGGATGCCTAGTGAGTGCTTTGTTGGATCTTTTAAACCCGTTTGACTGTGGAAAAAAATACTTTTAAACAGCGCGTCTAAAATTAACTGCGCGTGTGAAAATAAATTGGACCTGACGCGTCTGACACGCACATAATAAATGGACTACAAAGGGTTAAATATGTTCATGGCTTTGTCACTTGAAAGGTTCACCTCGGGGAGGAGTAAGCTCAATCTTGTTGATTTCACAGAAGCCAACAGGGAATATCGAAGGGGAGGTGGAATGATAGCAAAACCAGTCAGATCCATCTGCTGCTTCTGAGCCGTCAATCCCAATCATTAGGTATCCATCAGCGAGTACCTAAAGTGAAGAAAAATAACAGTTAACAAACAGAATTAAAATATTTGAACTAAAAATGTACACCTGTAATATTGATTAAACACCATGACAAATCACTCTCATCAAATGCAAGTGTACACCTAGTTTTCAAGTATGAATTGGGGAAGGCAGGCAGTCACACAATACACTGCACCCATACACCATATACATCTAAAATGTCCTTTAGCATTTTAAAGTGTTGTGCAGCTTACATTCCATGTCAAGGCTGTTCTGAAAGAACAGTTAGTTAACTCCCAATGCCCCATACTTAATGCTCAAAAAAAACTGCTAAGTTATTTAAAGGCTATAAATGTAGCAGCTGAACAAATAAAACTTGGTTAGAGTTGATCCTTACCTTTCTTACAGTAGCTACACATATTGCAGAGAGATTTAAAGGGTCAATTGCTTCCAGCTTCATCCCATCTTTAAACCATTCCCCATTTTGGTCAACCTCTTTTACCTGCAGATCAAACACAGAATCAAGGGTAACAAAAGGAAAGATGATCTCATATTACTAAAATCAAAATTAAAAACTGTAACTCAGTAAAAACAAGTGATGATTACCCATAAGGAACAAGTACCTAAAATACTGCACATGTCCATAATTTATAAGTCATTATAAAACAAGTCTTATTAAATACTGATGATATATAGTTTGAGGATTTCAATAATTGTCTCTACCTGGCATTTGACATATTTTTGTAGATAAAAATACACATGCACTGTTGTGGTTACAGATTTTCATTTTAACGACAGCAGAATTTAGTTTCTTACCTTCATAAATAATTCTGGAGATGCATCAATCTGACCGTCCTGTTTCTTTGAAACATCTGAAATTAAATGAAGTATTATGGACTTTTATTAAATAAAAAAATAAAAGATAAATGACTTTGCTGCAACAGGCTGGATTTACAGTGTTGAGTCGACTTAAAATGGATACTTTAAACCAATAATAGGCACGTGGGGAAATAAATTGCATTTTACTGTTGTAGTAGTGATAATGATGTATTCTAATGTACTGTGAAATTCAGTTTTATTTAGATAGTTAAATTTGGTTAATTACATTAAATATGTAACAGCACCAGTTGAGTTCAGCATTTGTTGTATTGATTAACATAATCAGCTTATAATAAGATACCATTTAGTGAGTCCATAACAATTCAAAACCAAAAGCTTTTTGATATATAGAACTTTATTAATGTAATAAGAAGTTATATATAAAATTGCAGGGCCTGTGTTTTATCATTTACAAAAAAAAATAAATAATAAAGTGCCCATAAGGTAAAACAAATCTTTATCAGGTGGGTAAATTCATTAGCATACTAAAATGGACAGCACCGTATTGTCTTTTACAATGTACAAGTAAAATACTAATTTATTCTTGTACATTCACAGGCATCGAAATTTTTATTCTGTGTCGCTGGTATTGCTACATGTATTCTCTGTTGCCGATCAAAATCCAGTTCATACTAAAAATTAAAATACACTGACTATTACATTTAGTAGAGCTCTGAATAAGATGATAAAACATTGTATTACTGAAGCTTTTAGCAGGCAGCATTACAATAAAAATCATGAAAGTTGTCTTACGTTTAATTATAAACAAAAATTATGCTTCACTGACAGTGAAAATACTAACCTTAATACAAGTTATGCTGTTAAAGCTGTGTATCTTTACCTAACTTTCTTTCTGCTCTTTGCAGTGCTTTTTCTATATTTTTATGTGTTGGGGTGAGTTGTATTACACTTATGTTTTAGCTGCAAAAATTGATCTGTGAACAAAGCTATTGTTTTTAAACCGGTAATGTGGGAGAAACATTCTCATGATGCAAAATGAACGAAAGCGATGGGGGTACCGCGTGGAGTCTCATATGCAGATACTTCAAAGCAATGCTATAGAAGTGAAAGATGTGGCTATTTCCTGATAATAAAAAACACTTCCTGTGGTGTTGCACTTTTACTACCGTGGCCCAGCTGCAATCAAGACATGTGGTGAAATACCAGGAAGTTTCAATGGATTTTAAATCCTTGGTTAGCACTCCAATTAGTTATTATACAATTCTTATAAAAGCATAAAGCACATTGTGTCATGCCTACCTGATCGTTTAAATCTGTGCCCAATGCTTCGAGACCATCCAATAGGGTGGATGAGGGGGCTGTACATGTGACACCAAAAGTCATCTGTGCCGTCCTCACTCTCTTCGTACACCAGCCGCAACCGGCCCCCGATGACAGTTTCAAGAATTGCTACCCGAGTCCGGCACAGGTGCGTTTTATCAACCACTTCCACTCGCATTAAAGCTTTAAAAGGATACTGCATGCTTTCTTGTACCTGCAAAACACACGTGAATGTTACAAGGGGGACTAGGAATTTCACTGCAAACCACACTAGTTTTCCATTAGTTCACATGCAGCCTACCTTTGTGGAGAAGTCTGGGGGAAGAGTTTTGGCACCAGTAAGTCGCTTCACAAGAAAAGCTTTCCAGTTTGTGTATTTATGTTGAATTGCTAAAAAAATAAAAGTAATTATAAGCCATGCAAGACAAAAATAAATACAGTGCAGTCCACTTATAAGAATCACATCCGTCCCGGGTGTTTTGATTCTTATAAGCGGACCGATATGATTACTGTGGTGTAGAATCAAACTTAGTATGAGAATGAGAAGAGCTTGTTCCCTGGCTGCAGTGTAACGGGTTGACCACTAGATGTCACGAGTTCCCGCATGTATGCACGCCCACGAAAAATCCACAGCTGCTTTCCTTAACAAATTATGGATAATAGTCAATTGGTTAACTGCTTGTTAAAGTGAATGACACCTCAATAGAAATGGCTTAGCCAATAGCTTTGTGATGGGGGTATAGAGGTGTAAGGAAGCAGAAGTAACAAAAAGAAACCAAAACTTTTAGTAAGAGCTCTAGTGTTTGTTCCACACGAAGTACTGTTAGTTAGTGCTCCAGCTAGAGCTAGGTTTATTTTGTTTATTTTTTATTAGCGGTTGTTTCGCCACCGCAGTGTAAGAAAAATAAAACCAACACCGGTTTAAAACTGTAAATCAAGACTAGAACCTGATAATTTACACTGTCCTCGGTCACTCTGTGGCATTACAATTAGCAAAAGCGTGCCATCAGCAGTTTAAATACAGTATACAGATGTCAATGGTGCTCAATCACTGAGGACAATACATCAAAACAAGTCCTCGTGGGTAAGCAGCTTGTTATACGATCATGGTTATGACTTGTTTACTCAAGGCTGCAGAATCCTATTTTACTACAGTATACTTGAGAAGCGATCGTCTCGTGAGGGAGCCTAGTTTAACTGCTGTGCGGTGTGTCATGTAATGGCCTTTGAATTAAAATGACATTACAGTACAGTGTTTTACTGTCAGGACTAACACTGCATTTAAACATCTATGGCTTACTTATTTTCTGTTGTGATGCAAATCTCAAGAGTTTTTCATTAAATGGAGATGCAAAGCGCTGCAATCCCCACCCCTCCTCCTCACTGCATTGTCTAGATGCACATCACACAATAACACTGCTGTACTCAGTATGTAGTCAATAAATGTGTATTCACATTTTCACTAACAGAGAACACAAAAAACATACCTTCACAATGCAGTGGCGCAGTCATGTTTGATTACAAACAATGCAGTGTTTCCTGCATCATTGCACTATCCACGCTGCGTACGTGCCTAATCACATGAGATGTGATCAAATTCAAATTCAAAAACATCTTTTATTGGCTGTACACGTCATTGCACTTGATCAAGTATCGTATTACATGTAGTCAGTTTGTCCCGAAATGATTCTTATAAGCAGATTGCTTGATTCTTACAAGCAGATTATTTTACATTGGATAGTATAGGAATTATTTGGTCGCAGTGGTTTTGATCACTATATGCGGTTGATTCTTATATCAGTGATTCTGAAACAGACTGCACTGTAAATAGAAATGATAAAATGTACACTGTTCCAATTTACTTTTACACAAAGTGTATATATGCAATCGATTACTTTCATATACTTAATAAGTGAACTGTTTTGTTTCTTTGTCATTTAATAGAACCACGGTTTAAATATTTAAATCCTTACATTTTGGTGGAACAAGAGGCTTCCCACTGGTCGCACACCAGCCAACAGGGTGTACCTCAGGGACACAGAGATTGCACCAAAAGTCATGGCTGGTATCATTATCAAACCCTTCATACCGGAGCAATGCCTTGAAGCCTGAAAGAAAGAACAAGAAACCGTTAATAAAACATAGTACAACACCACAACAAGGACGTTTTCACACTATATGCCTCCCTTTTACTGTAAATTACTTATTTCAAATCATGTGTACAATAGTGATAGGTTAGGATGAGTTTTAGAAGAAAAAAAATATGTTAAACATGTTAAACAAAACTTAGTTAATAAAGTTGAAACAATAAAGTTGTAATAGAAAAAAAATTAAAAAGGTCCAACAAACTTAATTATTGCTAGACTTTAAACTGTGCTTTGGGATTTCTAATAGAAAAATAACTTTATACAGCAGCAGGACTATACTTAGTCTTAGATCTAAATGGTTTCTGAGATATGAGGCTTTGAGATGCTGCTGGCAGCAGTTTTATAAAATTACTAATAAGAAAGAGCAGTTTTTCTTGCCAACGACTTAACTTGACCGAGAGAATCACAAAGTACAGTATGATATATCAAAGAGTCATTCTCAACCGGTCACGACTTAAATATTGCAGTCATTTAGGTTACAGGTCAAAGTGAAGAGTACCGATAGATGGAAAAATGCACAAGCCACACACACAGTGTCAAGCACATTTATTACATTTTTTTTTAAGATTAAAAAATACAGAGGGATCTTAAAGTCAAGTGCATTTCTAATAATACCTGCTGCACTAAAACTTAATGGTTTGTAACCGTTGCTTCTGCTGCTGCCCTGCATCCCACAGAAAGAAGCATAATTCTTAGCTTGTTGCATTTGGTTATACCTGCTAACTTGACAATCCCTGCTATCCAGTAGACTTTCGTTGGCAGGTTACTATCTGTGTTCGGTACTTCTACCCTTACACCTTCAGCTACGTCACCCCAGCAGGATGACATGGGCACCTATATTTTACAACAAAAATGTAAAGACATTATAAAATCAAATCAAAACTGCCTAAAAAGAATAGAGAAAACAGCAGCAATTTCACAAACTAGTTCTATATTGTAATACACTAGTCAGAACACAAAATAAAAATGAATTAATGAATATCATTATCTAGCAGATGCCTCAGGTCTATAATTCATTACAGTAGACTTATCTTCCACGGGTGGAGCACATGTTGTTCTGATAATCTGGATAACCAATATTGTGTGCTGTATGATCATCAGATTTTGGACAGCATATTCTGGTGTAGCAAAGATAACTCCACTCAAAACAGCAGACCACTATCATATCTAGGAATGATTGGTCAACTGGTCTTGTATTTTTAAAGTATATTTAAAAAAAAAAAAAAAAGCAGCTGATTAAAGTAAAGTTGTATACAGTACATAAAAATAGAAAGCTAATTAAAGTAAAGTTGTATACAGTACATTAAAATAGAAAGATGAAAGGTTTAAATGTCATACAAAGTTTATTCAAATGTCATACTAGAAATAAACAGATATGGTGCTACTTACATGTTTAAAACAGGTAATAGGTGCTCCAACACTGTTATTGCTGTTAATGTAATGACCCCAATTAAACCCTGAAACAGACATGTAATTGTTAATGGCAAAATACATATAAATGCCTGCATTGCAACATTTAGCTCTGACAGTACACTACCATTAAGTTTATATGTAGTAGTAGAAGTTCTATTACGATGATAATTAGTTTGAGGTGCAAGTAGTAATTGTTGCTAAAGATACATTTTATTACTTTTTTGGCAATAATTGTACAACACTTGAGTAACTCTGCTAATGTGATTGTAAATTAATACATTTATGTACACCAGTAAAATGAAATACAAAATAATTATGAAACTAATTAAAAGCTAAATAAAACCAGATTTATTCCTATAATAAAAGCAGCAGTAGACAGACAGTGAGTGTAGTAACCAGTGGCCATGGCTGTTTAACCAATAGGCCATGGCGGTAAATAAGGTGTCGCACCAAAAATATTCAGTTACCTTACATTTCACCATCTACTGAATATACGTATAAAACTATGTATATTAAATCTTCTGTAACTGTCTGAATGTTTTTGGTGTAACTATATGTAGTAGCAGCAGCATTACTGGGAACATTGCAGTACTTGGAGTCAGTGAACAAATGCTCTATATAAGCATAGCCACACAGCATTATGAACTCCTCGTTCAATAAATAAATAAATAAATAAATAAAAACATTGCTACATTACTCAGCTTGCCACTTACACAAGCAAACATGACATTTTAAATGTAATAGCCATTAGCAATATGTTATGATGATTTGTGGATTCCTTAATTAGAGGTTGCAAATTTGAGTGTGATTTTGTGATTCAGTTGTCCTGGCGACCTACACAGAGTGCTGAACCTTGGCTACTGTATTCACAGCATTAAGTCTGAAATACATTTTCAACAGACTTTAGTGTGTCATGAATTGAACTGACAATTAGGCCTACACCATTTAGTTTTGGTTTGGTCTTGTTCAGTCAGTGCCGCCTAATCGGAATACTGATAAACGGGATTGCTGCTTAAATGGGATGCAACTCTGGGAGACGTTTCTTCCCAATGCTATTTATGTTGTTTAATCGGGACGTCACGTCGTTTAATTGGGATACAGTACTTTCAAATGATGAACGGAGATCGCTTTTCAGAGCAAGACAGGTTTCCGTAGCACAGTGCAGTCAGTGCGTGATTATGCTGTGACTTGTGTAAACTATGTTGAACTCTTGAAGAAGGAGGAGTCTCCTGTGGTTTCTCAGGCTGCTGTTGCAGAGAAGGCATGTCAACATCGCAGGTGCGATTAATTTTGTTTAGAAATAAAAATAAAAAACATTGACTTGTATTTTAAATTATGTATTTAATACATTTAATCATAATATGATGTGATTTCATTCTTTTTCTTTTCATTAAGAATCAAAAAAGTGTGACTCAGGTTGTCTCAACTGCCTCTCGTTTAATTAGGACAGTCGCTTATTTGGGATATTTTTCCTTCTACCGAGGCATCCCGATAAAGTGGCATCAACTGTACAGCCTCCTGACATGGCTGCATTAAAAGGTGCTTCAGAAATGTCCGGTGAATTGTATTAAATCATATTTAGTAACTTCAGTTTTAAGATAACAAGTTTATTTTTGTGCTTACCAGTTATTATTATACATTCTTGAAGCTGATACTGTTTTGCAGCATAATAAATCAAAATTTCAAGACCAGGCTATGAAACCTTACCTATTTTTAATTTTGCTTGGTTCTGTTGACTTGCTTGGTATTGGGCATAAGCTGCCAATTTAGCCACTAGAGGTTGTTTCTGTAATACTTTTGCCTTCTTTGTTGGAGGTTTACCCTGCAATTATAAAAAGACAAGTTTTCATCTGTAAATTGCACAATAAAATACAAAAGCATTCTCTTTGTTTGTTAACACCTATTGTTGTTGCTATCTAAAACCCTATTTTAAAAAACTGTGTGGCTTTTCTGCTAACAGGATACTGTAAATTAAGCTTCTGTGCCAAAAACAGTTTTGGTAGACTTTTGATACCGATGCAATATACTGTACGACTCCAGCAGACACAGTGGAAATAATTTCAATATCAATGTAACATGCAATTAAATTATTCAGTGTTTATGTATTTTTACCTGGAGTCTGGCCAGAATACTGGCTTTCTTGGAATTAGATGAATAACTTCTAGAGCAGGAAACGCTGCAGAAACGTTTGGTTTTGGAGTAAAAGGCGTCTCTCACCCCAACCATACCACACATTTCACAGGTTGCTGAATAATAAACACAACAACAACATTTGGTTATGTTCTTTAGTATATTAAAAACATTATAGATGTATTGCCCCATACAGTTTAAAAACATGATTAGCATATATAAAAATACCATGCTGAAATATCAGCTATCTAGGTGTTCCCAGTAACATGTTCTCAGTATAGACCAAAAATACCATGTTTCATAGACCACCTGACTTAAATTAGTTTATTTTAGATATGATTAAGTGAATTACACTTGTTGAAAATTACTTTTGTTAAATTAGCAAGAATGATGGTTTTACCACCACATTTATTATCCATGTAAAAAAACTGAGCACTGTAATAAAAAACAAATTTAATATAACAGTTCTGCTTAGTTGTCTCAAGTCCATGCATCCAGTTGTACTCCATGTGTTCTAAATGGATGAATGAGAATTAAAGACATACAAATTGTGTCAGAATCTGTGTTACCCCTACGTTATATAGATCCATTTCAGCATTAATCATTCAAGTATGGATGGTAGCCTTAGTGCTTATGAGAAGTATGTGCAAAATGTAAGGTTAATACATATGTTTCGTATTCAATATTCATTCAAAGTATTTTCTTTGTAAATAAGAATACAAATAATTTAAGAAGATTCTTTAAGTTCCTGATTGGTAACAAGCAGGTCAAGTATTTCAGAGTTTCATTTTAACACATCTAACTCCTGTATTTCTTCAGGCTGCTGAGATGCAATCCGGACATACCTTCTAAACGTCAGCTCGTAAAGTTTTCTATAACCTGCACGCTGGCAATTAGAACAGAAAAGGTGCTTTTTACCTGATCCAAGGTAGTGCCTTGACGTTAACGTGCCGACGTTTAGAAGGTGTGATCCCGCCTGTCTCCAAGCATCTGTCCCGGCTATTGCTACAGAACCGTAACATATAAATATTCACCAAACACAGTTTAATTTCAAAACGAGACAGCAAAGATACAAAGGACCGCACAAGAAAGTCACGGTCTGTAATGAGTTTATTATATATTTAAAAAAAATAAATAAACAATGCTCTGTATCGTTTTAAATACTGTCAATACGGAAAACAGAATTCTACTGATACCTGTATTGGTATACTGGTATGATGTAGTCATTCAGTGATACACAGAGTTTCAGCAAAACAGTTGTCGGTTGCCCCTTAAACCTATGCAGTAACACCCAGCATCTTATTCTCAAAGAATTTAACAAACAGTCTATAATTTACTTCTATTTTTTTGAAAGGTGAAAAACTATTTTAAACTAGAACCAAATCAACCAATTTGTTTTATTCTGCAGTTGTATGCTTCACCTAATATTACGTTAACAAGATTTTTTTTATCTTTTTAATTACAAAACTACAAACGCTTTGAGAATAGGGAACCCCTGTGTGCTAAAAATTAAAATGTGCATGAACCTGTTGAGTTTCTGAGAACTTCCCAAAACATTTTTTTGTCACTCTAGAATTCATAAAGTACTATATTTTTCAGTAGCTTGCTAAACAAGTAGATGGACAATATAGCAAGTTGCTAAAAAAAATATCCTACTGTTTTACAAAGAGTACAAATATATTACAAAAGTAAAACACACTACAGGTGTTATTTGGTGAGACAGACAGACCAGAACACTTTAAAATTAGGGAACTGTTGCCCCTTTCCTTTTCTTGAACATGTTCCTCTTGTTCGGCCAAACAGCTCTGTCTTGTTGTGCAGTTTCATTAACATAGCTTCCAGCTCACATCGAACAAGCAGAACATGCTTCTGTCTGTACCTCTCGTCAAATGACACCTTTTATATTTCAAATACAATCAGGTGCTACCGTAGAAATAATGCACTAACCCATGCCTGCTTTGCCATCGGGGTATGTGTAAACCTGTCCATTGTTCTTGATGATTGGTAGGCTTGCTGGCATTGAAGCAACCTCCTCCTCGCTCTCTTCTGAGCTGGAGCTGCTACTTGTGTCCTCACTGCAACTGTCATAGCCATCAAACATCCCGAAGGAGTCCCGTCTTTTCCTTTCAGACCGCGGAGTATGTTCAGTCTACAAGAAATTAAAAATAAATAAAAACAATTTTAGAAAACCTTGTGCAATACCTGATGCTTTCACATAAGCCCCTTTCACACTGGCATGCTCTACCCGGGTTGGAACCTACCAGTGTCAGGAACCGGTGTCATGCGGGTCAGCTACGCTATTTCACACTGTTTTTGATAAAGCAGAGTTGATCTGGGGGACAGACACAAGTAAACAATACCTATATCAATTGTTGATTAGAGCAAATGTTTCTTCATCCCTGCTGTAATTTGGCTCATGGTATGTCTCAAGCAACAAAAATATGGCTAAACAGAATAAACAAAAAAGATCCTTGCGGAAGTGAAACCTTCTCCATGCCTGGCTGTTTGCTATTTCGTTAGCCGGCATGCATTTTGTCTCGCTCAACCTGGGTCAAAGTGTGTCAATCCTGAGGTGGGTAGCTGGGACCCGACCCAAGTATGTGGTTTCACACTACGCGGGATTGTGACCCGGGTAGCCAGAACCCAGGTCTGAACCTGGGTAGAAGTGGCATTGTGAAAGGGGCTTTAGTTGACTATTTTGGTATGATACAACTTAATGTTGAATGCTAGACACTTTCAATAAGAAATGAAACGTCTTGCATAAATGGAACGTCTTGCATAAATTAATGCATGCAAAAAGGAAGAAAATACCCAAATGAAGTGGACAATACAACACTTTCACTTAGCAGGATTGTTGAGATGACTGTCAGTCAATGTATGATCTGAAGCGCAAATGCAACAATTATTTTTAATCGTTGCTCCCCACTACCAATACAATATTCAGCGAAAATCTGATAATTGTAAATAATTTAAAACGTTTTATTTATGTCTCATCGGACTATAAAGTCACAATCCAACATACAGTTTCTAAGAGAGTGGCAAACTTACTCTTGGTATAAAATTAGGACAGCTCAGGTTCATGGAAGCAAGACCTAAATTAATCGTTAACAACTCATTTTCACTTCATGTTGTATACATACGCTAAAATGGTTTTCTACTCGTTGTTTTTAAGTACTTCATTAAAAAAAAAAAGTATTTCATACATATCAAGCTTCAAGTACCAGCATGATAAAATCTCGTCGAACGCAGGTTTTTTTTATTTATTTATTTATTTTACATTGTGTGTTGTGTTAGTACCTTGAATAGAGCATAGGGAAAACAGATTAGCCACAATTCGCTTTGTCTGGAACATGGAAGTACAGTATGTGGTAAATACATAGCAATACTACAACACGCTATCGCATTTCTGTATTCAATGCAATTCATTTTTTTCCGAAACTAAAAATAAAGGAAAATGTATAATTTGTGATATCAACAAAACCGTCTTTGTCTTAAAATAAATTCAAGCTATACTATTGAAATATACGCTACGGACATAGCCTTAGAACTGCAACAAGGAAGCGTTTCTTATAATTCAGCGCTAACCATCTGTGACGGGCCTTCACGCGAATTCAATGTTGTTTAGCATACCAAAAATCTGTGTAAGGAAGCGAAGTGTGTTTACAAACTAGAAGATGCATCTCCCAGCTGGCAAGCGGTATTTGTTAAATAAGGCAAGTTGTTTTACCTTTCGTGTGACAGAAGGCCGCTCTTGCTGCAAGCTGACAATCACAACAACAAAGGAAAAACGACCAGGTTTGTTCCTCTAAAGCAAATTGCAAAACCTAATTTCCAAACTCACCAAATCCCTCGTGTTTTCCATCAGCCCCTCATGCAGATTCTATTTACCTGTGCCTGACTGTATACAATCTAAACAATCTCAGACGGAAAATAGAACTGAAAATCAAACTAAAATTGGACTCCTGCAGAATATCAACAAAAGTATCATATCTACAGCTCCCATGCGCACGTGCTTACCCACTGCTTGCTCATTGGTTGAGATAAGGAAATGGTCATTAATACAGTCCCTGTAAAAAGACGTTTGGCCTCTTGCGGCCTCCGTACACCACAGCTGAAGTAACAATGGTAACAAGAGGAGTAACATCGGGCACAGAGGTTCTTACGTGTGTTACAGTATTAACATTTAGGCGAATAATGCAAGGCATTGATTGATATGCAGAATATTGCAACAGAGATTTTTTTTGCAGTTCATAAAAATCTTTATCTTAAGTAAACATTGTTTTCTTTTCAATGTCTGTCGATCAAATCCATTTTTTTTTTAAACACATGGCACAATTCTTTCATAGTTCCCTAGCTTCGGACACAATACTAGTTCATTACGGGCACGTTTAAGTTTCTATTTTGTAATTGTAAAGACACCGGGAGACATGCACGATTTCTCTCATTCTTTGTTTTAATTCTTGCCATTCTGACTACAGTACGATATAGCTGCTAGCTTATATCTTCACCCATGGGTTTTATAACAGTTTCTGTATACGTTTTCTGTTTTAAAATAAAGTAAAACAACAGGTGAAAATTACATCAATTTTTCCAAACATTGTTTTTTGTTGTATTAACCCGCCATTTATGTTTAGGGTCTGTTTGACCATTTCCATTGACACTACTTTTTCTAAACCCCTGCAATATTTTATAGACTTTTCCTAGGTTGGGTCACGAACTTATAACCAGAAAATAACAATGCTGAGATGTTATTTGTTTATTTTTTATAACTGATATAATAATGTCTCTGGTCAACAATGTGACCCGAGGTGTTTTTGTAGTTTTGTATGCATGTTTGGTCACTTGCCAGCATCTCCATGTATGTGTCAATCAATCAATCAATCAATCAATCAATCTTTATTTTATATAGCGCCTTTTCAAGTGGCCCACCATCACAAAGCGCTTTACATGATGCAGTAATAAGAAAATCCATAATACTTTAAATACAGAGAAATGCATAATACATGATATACAGAAAAAAAAATGCATAATACATGATAGTAGCATAATACATGAAATAGTAGCTAATAGCAGATATCAGGCTTAAAGAGCATGGAAAGCAAGAGAGAACAGGTGTGTCTTGAGAGTTGATTTAAAGCGAGCGACGGTGGGAGCATCACGCACTAAAGCTGGGAGAGAGTTCCAAAGAGTCGGAGCCATGAAGCTAAACGAGCGTTCTCCAAGTGTGGTGCACTTTTGCTTGGGGATAACAAGCAGGCCAGTCGGAGGACCTCAGCTTGGGGGCAGGGACATAGCGGGTCGGCAGGTTGAGGAGGTACTCGGGACCTGTGTGATTAAGGGCATTGTAGGTAGACTGTCAAAGTTTAAGGTCATCAAAATGGTTCATGGGTCTACCAGATATGCTGTTTACTCCAATCATGATATAGCATCAGCATTTGACATTTTCATACCACCAGCAATCGAAAATATAATACTGAAAATGACCAACTTGGAAGGCAGGCAAATACTTGGTGCAGAATGGAAAGAACTTGGTCATGTTGATATGCATGTATACACTGGGTTACTTCTGTTAGCTGGAGTGTATTGATCCAAAGGAGAAGCAACTGCTAGTTTATGGAATACAGAAACTGGTAGGGCTATATTTTCAGCCACTATGTCACTGGCAACATTTACATCATTGCTAGAATGATTCGCTTTGGTAATCGTGATACCAGAGCTCACATATGTGAAAGAAACACATTGGCTGCTATCAGTGAATTCTGGGATAAATGTGTAGATATTTTGCCTTTGCTTTACAACCCAGGACCAAATGTTACAGGAAGCTGTCACTTTAGGCACATGTGCCTAACAAGCCTGCTAAGTATGGCATAAAAATATGGACAACCTGCAATGCTAAATCCAGTTATGCATGAAATATGCAGGTGTACACAGGGTAACTGCCTGGAGAAACACCTGAAAGAAACCAGGAGATGTGAGTAGCATTTGGAAATGACTGAAGGACTCCAAAGTCATAATATCATGTGTGACAATGTCTTCACATCCTACAGACTTGGTGCTGAGCTACTCAAAATCAAGTTGATCATGCTTAAAAAAGAAGCCAGATCTTCCAAATGAGATTGTAAAAATGCAGAACTGAATGATCTGCTAGGTATCCCTGATGATGATCACATGAACAGCTCCAAAGACTCAGAGGAAGAACAGCAACATTACGATACATTTGGTAAGATGTTTCTTCAGAAAGTCTTTTATTATGGTATTTATTGTCAACCATGTTATTCCATCATCAACATTATACAATAATATAAATTCTATGATTATTTTTCAGAAACAGATGAACTCAACAGTTCTGGTAAATGCTGTATCATGGAGGAAGTTGAAAGAAGAAATGAGGGCAAACCAGCTACGTGTGCTGCAAGGGGAGGTGGGAAGGGAGAATACCATCCAGAATAAAAAGAAAAGAAGCATACAAAATGACTATCCACGAAAAGCTTGCAATTGAATTTCATCAATACAAACTGAAATATCTCAAAGAACAGCATGAAATGAAAATATTAACCATTGAACTGGCCAAGAAGGAGGAAGAAAGAAACATGCACCACACAGAGAATGAATGTATAAGGGATTGTACACAGCGAGGCTCACAAGAAAGCACCTGTTTCAGTTTTGAGGCACAATTTGTTAACTGTTAACTAGTAAATAAATGTTCATAAATAATAAGTTTACTGGAAACCTTGTTTATTGTTTGAATTACACTGTTACACCACACACAGTATTAATATTTGTTAACCTAATTGGAAAAGTGTTCAAGAACAAAAGCATCTCGATAGGCCAGTCCATTTCTGTTGCTGTTGTCTGCTACAATAGTTGGAACAACAGTTTCATCCCCTTCTTCAATTGGGGGGGGGGGGGGGGGGGTCTGGGTCGCCTTGTTGTTTCAAAAAATTGTGCAGCACAGCTGTGGCAATGATAACAATACAGCACTTCCTTGGATGAAAGCGAAGTGTCTTTCGTAGACACTGGAAGCAACTCTTCCACACACCAAACATGCATTCCACAAGGTTTCTTGTACGGACGTGAGCTTGGATGTACTGTTGTTGAGAAACTTCTGCTGCCTTGAGGTAGGGGGTGAATAAAAAAGTGATCTGTGCATAGACACTGTCACCAAGTAAAATGCCACCATGTTGTCCTCTTTCGAACTGAGCATACCGGGAAGAATTCTGGAAAATTCTTGAGTTGCACCTTTCCACCGAGCAACAATGTTTGAAAACAATAACGTTGGGGTGCACACACCTTGAACATTGATAGAAAACCAGTTTTTTTGGTTTCCGTACTCCTCATAATCTGGCATTGCCGGAGGTTTAATGGGAATGTGACACCCATCTATGTAGCCAACAACACCAGGGAAGTTCCCATATTCATAGAACTGTACTTTGTAAAGGTCTTGTTCAGCAGCATCTGGGAAATGAATGTATGTTTCAGCTGACATAAGGCATTGCAGACTTTATGGACTATTCTGCATATGGTTGGTTCACTGACACCCAACAAATCCTCAGTTTCCATATGAAAATCTCCAGTAGCCAAAAACCTTAAAGTGACCAAAACAGGAGGAAGAGGCTTTGGGCTCAGATAACGTTAGTAGCTCTACTACATTTTCTTTATACATCTGAAGACGATCACTGAAGTCATCATAACAATTAATTGGATCACTTCTGTCTAGCAGTATTCTTCTCTCTGGTCTTACTGGAACACACCTGTGATCATTAACATAGTCCAAGTACACCATTTTCTTCAGGTACTGAGGACAAACTCGATTTAATCTACCACCCATTTATGTCCTATTTTTGTATATATCCACATTCATTTGGGACATTTATAGAGAAATATTATTGAAAATTAATGTACCATAGGTATAATTAGAAGTGTTTTTTTTACATACTTGAAATTTTTTACTATGCTCAAACTTCATTCATTCCCTTCTCGAAAAACATTAAGATAGAATATAATACCCCCTTCCATGAGGGATAATAACATTCTCAGGTTTTTTTTATACACTCTTAGAAAAAAGAGTCTAGTCTATATAGAACCATATGGTTTTGTTTTGGTCTTTCTTTGGAAGCCCTAATTTGTTAAGGTTCAATTTAGAACCATTTTTACATGCTGAATAACAGAGGGTTCTAGTAAATGGGTTCCAAATAGAACCATTTGATATAATCTAATTCTAATTAGGGGTTGCAAATCCTGTTTTGTATTTAGGACCATTAAAGTGATTGTAGCCAACACAATAATTCCATAAATCGTACCTGTTGTGCACTTCCATTCGTGATATAGGTCTTAAATGGGCAGTTTTGAAAGAAGTAGTTAATGGAGGTGCAAGAAAAGTTTTACAGAATACTTCAGTTCATTTAATGACTAACATACAGTGCACAGGCAAATGTTAGCCAGCTCAGAACTAGGCTGATGTTAGTTGGTACACTGGCAACACCATTCTGGAAGAACGGAAGTCTATCCAAAATATTACTTAACCCCAAATAAAGCAAAAGTCAAGGGTAGGTTTCTTAGAAAGAACAAATATCCCACACGGTCCATTCTACATTGGTAATAATAAATAGTGATTTTTTATTAAAAACGATTGAAATAGAAAAAGGGACGACTATCTTGTTCAGGTATACCAAGACGTTCAATTAACAAGGGGTCTGAGTGGGGTAATTGTAAATAAATGTCCTACCCCCAGTCATTCGTCATTCCTACAACGTGGATAACAGTTTGGGGTACGACTGCTCTTTTGAGACAGCTTGCTCATCATAACTTTTTGCGTATATTCTTGCTGGCATCACAGTTTGTAGGTAGACAAGCTGGTGAGAAACATACAGTAGAAAAACCTCAAGGTATAATGTACTTTCTCTCTTCTTTTGGTATATTAATGGTCACTAAATTTGTATCACCACACAGTGTTAGCTGTACTGTACTCTATTTAGCAATGAAGTCATTTTTTATATAACTACCTGCATGGAAACCCCAGGGTGTGAGAATTGTTTTTCGGTCACTAATCAATGATATAGAAACAATAGGCACTTGTGTGAAAATGCTATTATTATTATTATTATTTATTTCTTAGCAGACGCCCTTATCCAGGGCGACTTACAATTGTTACAAGATATCACATTATACATTATTTCACATACAATTACCCATTTATACAGTCGGGTTTTTACTGGAGCAATCTAGGTAAATTACCTTGCTCAAGGGTACAACAGCAGTGTCCCCCACTGGGGATTGAACCCACAACCCTCCAAGAGTGCAGAGCCCTAACCACTACTCCACACTGCTGCCCTTAGAACACTGTTAGACCACTTTGTGCTTAAATTAGGCATTTTAAACAGGTTCTAAAAATGTTATAAATTGTGGTTATGTGTTCCTTTTCTCTTACTATTTTAACTCAAATTTTGTCACCTGTAATGTTGTGGCGTATGCACCAAAATATTAGACATGCCTAATAATTCACAGGAGACACCACGGCATTATTTTTTTTAAACAGCTTGCAGTTGCGGGATTGACCCAGCAGAGAGCGCACATTATTAAGTAATCCGTTTTCACTCTCCGCCTAAAAACTGGAGAAACCGAAGCAGGAGTCATGCAACAGTGTTTACGTGTCAAGGTCGGGTGTTACCAAATATACAGCTACACTACAGTATTATTACGGCATGCACACGTCAGGTTGCTAACAACACTGCAATGTTGTTGCCTGTCTCTCCACCTTTCTAGTCATACCCATAATACTAGAAGATCAGGAAAGTGAGACATTTCAGCATTTTCACCCACGTGGAAGTTATATTTGACAGTGTCACATGAACACTTTGGGGCAAGAATGTACATGGTTTATCTTCCAAATATTCTATCTATCAATTATTAACAATTATTTAACTGTCGGGTTCTTCTAAATTTGCTTAGCTTCAGATTTTCACCAATATTCTAAAATATTTAACTACATAATTTATATATATATATATATATATATATATATATATATATATATATATTACTGAAAACACAGTTTCTACTTAAAATTGATTGGTAAAAAAAAAATGGAAACTGTTGGAAGGAAACTACATATTAGAAAACTCCGTTAGTCTTACTTTGTGGATCTTAATCCCATTTTTGGTGTTATTGGCCAAATAAATAAATAAAAACGAACATTAATGATTATACGTCCATATTAAAACGATTTAAATGTCAAAGTGCATACAATAAAAATAGGAAGCCGTGACTAAAAATAAAAATGTTCTAGGAAAGTGACACATCACACCCATTCTGATCCTGATCCACTATTCCAATCCCAGCCTTGCTTGATTTAGAATCCGACTTGTGACGTCATCACGTGTGATGGTCTAGTCAACAACTCAGCTGAGAGAAGGAACAGTGCAGGGAAAATACAGAGCTTCGGTCCCTTTGAGGGAGGGACTGCTACTACTCGTCTGGATTTTATATCAAACTTATAAGATCTGAATTGCATTTCAAAGCTAGATAAATTAGGTCGGACCGTAGGGGGGAGACAATGGAGTTAGAGGATAGCGTTGTGTACCAGGACGACCCGGGGACGGCGGCTATGATGTCGGAGCGGGTGTCGGGCCTGGCGAGCTCCATCTACCGCGAGTTCGAGCGTCTCATCGGGAAATACGACGAGGACGTGGTGAAGGATCTCATGCCGCTGGTGGTGGCCGTCTTGGAGAACTTGGACTCCGTTTTCGCGGAGAACCAGGAGCACGAAGTGGAGCTGGAACTGCTGAAAGAAGACAACGAACAGCTCATGACACAGTACGAGCGGGAGAAGGCGCTGAGGAAACAAGCAGAGGAGGTGAGTCGGGATAACAGCTCTGGGAAGAGCGGGGCATGTTTACAGCTAGTGCTAGGCCACTCACTCTCAGCATATTATATTAATGTTCGAGCTTCTCAGGATGTAGGATATAGACCTGCAAAGTGACTGGCTGTGGGCCACGGCTACACAAAGTTGACTGATAGAGAGCAGCTCTGCCTTAAGACATACGCTGCTTCTGTTATACCGCCGGTGTGTCACGATTTGACTGATCTTCCTATTGATCGATTTTTATATGGCGTGCTGACGATATTGTCAACGACGCTGTAGACTTTGGCCAATGCCAGTCGTGTATGGCGGGTCGTGACATCGTAGAAGCAGTTACTGTTCTTTTTTTTAATGTGGATGTTGTTTGTTGTATTTACTTATGTTCTTTTGGATGCTTGTCTCACCCCGTTTCCATTGTGTGGTTGTAGAAGTAGTTAAGTAGCGGTCATATTTAAATATGCAAGGAGCAAGACTCCAGAGAAAAAAATATCAGATTCAGAAATATGTAACCCCGAAGCTTCTTGCACCAATAGAGGCCTTTAGTGAAAGACGCGTCAAATTGCAGGGTGCTTTGATGTGGCGGTGCACGAGTTTCTCTTTGGGGTTAAACAAAGAAAAGTGGTTAATATTCGGGTTGTTTACTATTTCTTGTTTTGCAATTGCTAAGAATGAAATGCTTCAAAGATGCACTGGTAAGACTGTGAACACGTTCTGTAGAGTATAGTGAACAGTGCGTTTGACAGTAAACAAGAAGCAGGGGCTGCATTTCGCCTCCCTTGCACTTTTAAAGTCAACACAACTTGTTGTTAGACTCTTTTGAACAAAACACACAGTTGGTATTTTAATGTTATTAGTACCAAGTGTAACGTGTTACTAACCAGACAATATAAAGCAAGTTGTTAGTTACCAAATGATATAATCATGTGTCTTTATTACATTCTTACATAAACAGGCTGTACTTTTGCTCAATCTTCAAACTCTGGTAACAAAGTAACAAGCATGTCTGTGACCCCTTTACGGTGGCAAATTCATAATCGGAGCCATCATTACTGCATGTGCCTCCACATATTAAGATATATTTAAACGTGTAGGGTGCCTCAATACAACCCAGATTATGATGAGTAATTTGAGCTAATGAAGATACTTCTGAAGTTTGATCATAATTGGACAAGCAGCTCTGTAGAATATTAGTAATACTGTTTCAGCTGCAAGTGTAAGTATAGTTTTGTAATAGGATTCATCAATGTGCTGTGAGTTAAGCTATGCTACAGAAAGCTATAACAGGTCAGAGACTTGGCATTATGGTTCTTGTGCATAATAGTTGTCATTAGGGGAAGGAATGCTTTTTTTATAAGGGACAGTATAGAGGACAATTGAATTTTCCAAACTTCCCCAACTACCAGATGTATAACTATCAAAGTACTGTATATTGTGCTTTAGCAGTGGTGTTTATTGTCTTTTGCTGCTACATAGGGGGCTCAACTAATAATAATTGGCATTGCTAAAGAAAAACCTGGTGCTCACAAAACGTCTAAGTGCACGCCTTGGCTGTGCTGCCAAACAGGTTTGATACCTGGAGGTAAGGTGGCAAACGCATATTGTAAAGTTAGGCTCACACATTCATAAACAAGGGCTAACCTACCAGGCTCTGATCGCCTGAATGTCAGACTTCCACATGTCCATACAGTGGATGTATGTTCTGGGGATTTGCTTTTTCTTGAAGGCTCTGATTTATGTATTTAGAGCTGTGGCGAGGGCTCCTAACGTACTTGTTGAAAAAATGTCAAGAATAATATTAAGACCAGTGTTAATTAGTTTTACCAAGGTCCAAATCTGAAGTCATTTTCTTTCCCTGGTTCTGTATGGGGCAGCAAAACCAGAATCTGTCACCTTCCTGGGCAGGATGGCAAGGCAAATCTCCAGGTAAAGCCACACAAGCAGTGGTGGATACTTAATTAATTAATTAAAAGACAAATGCTTCAATTGAAAGTCTCTTTCAATGTCTTCAGAGTGTACTGCGTTTCTTTTTTAATTTAGCACTGTAGTGTTTCCTATTTATAGATACAGTGCAGGATGTGCATGCAGGTCTGTACCAAAGCATTCATTTGATTTCTGATTACATGTATGACACATGTTTCTTGAATGTGGCATACAGTTCTGAAACTAGACACTTGTCCCAGATCCCCATTGACAATAGCTGTGTAACTGTTACTTTTTTCCGACATGAGCCCTGAACAGTTTTTCATGCCCTGCCTGTCAAAAGAAGGACACTGTGTGGTCCAGTGGTTAAAGAAAAGGGCTTGTAACCAGGAGGTCCCCGGTTCAAATCCCACCTCAGCCACTGACTCCTTGTGTGACTCTGAGCAAGTCACTTAACCTCCTTGTGCTCCGTCTTTCGGGTGAGACGTAATTGTAAGTGACTCTGCAGCTGATGCATAGTTCACACACCCTAGTCTCTGTAAGTCGCCTTGGATAAAGGCGTCTGCTAAATAAACAAATAAAACAAATAATATTAGCGATCTGTGTGCTTTCTATTGCTTTGAAATATTCTAATTGATCTTATTTAAACCATTTATTTCACACAAATGAGCTTTTGATATAGAATTCCTGATCCATGTGGCTGTAGAACCCTATGACTTTACAGTTCCTCATGTGTTTCAGTAGCTTTTAGCAACAGTTCACATTTTCGTGTGACCATTAAACCTTATGTATTTAGTGTGGGTTACTTTCCATCCTGTAACTTTAACGCAAACTCAGAACTCAGACTATTGTAATGATATTGTTTTTATTTGTGGACGCAGTTTTCATTACTGCACAAACAAATAACAGACTGCACATTGGTGGTTGTTGATGGGTGGCTGTCCTTGCTCTGCGTCATTAATTGTTACTAAGTGGTAAAGGTATTATTTCAACTTCAATACCTTGGATGTGCTGTATTTACTTGCACACAGTAAAACTTTCATATTGAATATGTCACTTATTTGAGATATTAACGCTTTTGGAAGATATAACTAAACAGCAGTAAAGGGATCTGATCATTTTCTGACACTTCACTGGCACTTAGCCTTGCCAACAGACAGCTGAACCTAACATTAGCTGCCTTCTGCACAGTAACACTTAGTCATTGTCTTATAATTAACTGAGTTGCAAATGTACAGGATTTAGAATGGGTGTTAGAAAACCGCCTGGTTTTGAATTGAAGCCAGGAAAAACATGTTCCTGGTGGACACACCCAAACCATGCCATTGCAAGGTAGGCCTTTCTATTGAACTTGAAAGGCCTCTTGTACAACGTAAGAAAAATATAAAGTTATCACTAAAGTCTGTAGCTTAATGAGGAAGTTGAATGTCTTCTAGAGACCCCGTCCTGTATTGCTTACTCAGATGTTGTTTTCCCTGTGAAGTAGGGTGCACTTTCACAACTGATTCTCATAGCCTCATTTGTAAAGCCTGTTTTTCAGCATACAATGCTGGAGTAATGAACAGGATGCCCACTGTAAATAACTGCTCTTCCCCAAGGGCTTGGGACTTCATGAAGGAAAACATGACTAGAAATAACATAGTACAGTAATTTGATTTCAGCAAAATCCATGCATTTACTAGTATATAGCGACAGTAAATTTGATCAAATGCCCTTTACTAAGTTTTGAGTAAATCAATAAGGACCTTATTATTATTTATTTATTTATTTATTTATTTATTTATTTATTTATTTAATATATAAATGTAGTTGTCGCCAATGGTTTTTACCCTGGTTTGGGTATGCCCAATTATTATTTTTTTATCCCGGTTCACCGCTGCAACCCCCGACGACTCGGGAAACAGAGACTGAAACATGCGTCCTCCGAAACTTGTTCCTGCCAATCCATCATTTTTCGCACTGCGGATCCACAGCGAAGCCACAAGACCTATAGTGCCGGAGGACAACACGGATCTGAATGGCTCCACTGCAGACCCGCAGACACCCTATCAGCCACAGGGGTCACTGGTGTGCAGTAACCTGTGGATTTCCCTGCCGACCTAAGCGGCTAATTGTGTGCTGCCCCCTAGGAAATGACATAGCCTGGATTCGAACCTGCGATCTACAGGCTATAGGGCGAATCTTGCACTCCACGCGCAGCGCCTTTACTGGATGCACCACTCGGGATCCCCCATTCTTGTTGTTTGATTTATTATCAAAAAGGTCTGATTGTATCAAATGTAGGCCTAAGCAGTAACATCTGTTCCTTTTCAGTTTCTACACACAGTGCACTTGAAGACTGCTAAGTAAAATAGTGTTTGTATAACAGTTAATCCTTCAAACAACATCAAACCTTAATCCAAAAAAAAAAAATATTGTTTAAATTTTTTAAGACAAGCTTGTGTTTCCTTTAGACACTGATACCGTTATCAGCTCTCAGTTAATTTCTTTTGTCCATTTTCCCATCGCCATGCACATTCATTCACTAATTAGTTGTCAAATTATTTTGAAAATAATAATAGCCAACATGTGTTTTCATTTTAATACAAGATATGATGTGGTACTGCGCTAGGTTAATCCATTCTCTGTTTCTCTGAGTTGAAATAACCCAAGAAGTACAAGTGTAACAGATTTCCAGGTATTCAAAGCAGCAAACCAAGAACTTTCTTTTACCTTACCTAGTGTTTTAAAACGGATAGTTACCCTAGCTAGTAATAATTCATTCAATAATTGTTCTGTACAGCTCAGAATATCACAACTTTTATGGACAGCCATAATAGGTTTAAGAAAACACAATTTAATCAAAAATAGAAGTGTGCTCCACCTGCCTTTTTTCCTGGTGCTCTTCCCCTTTAGTGGCACCTCCTGTTATCAAAGGATGTGAGGGAGGATGAGAGGGTTTATGTGCAAATGAAAATTGGTACATAAATGCAGAAACAACAGTTTAAAAGCTGTGTATAGGCTATCCTTTTTGTTAACTATGCTATAGTTCAGGTGCCACTGTACTTGATAAATGATAAACATACAGTGGCACACATGGGATAAGTGTTCAATCTGTTTTTTTTTTTGTTGTGGAGTTTTCAAGGTTGGCTTATTCCCGTACATAGTGTTGTATACAATGATTGACTTCAGCCTTGCAATTGGATGACGTTTCTTTGCAGATATCAGAGATGGTGTCATAGCAATGTTTAAGTTCGGTGAGAAGACTGGTCTGCAGCTGTTATATTGGTGTACTGTAGCTTGTTGTGTTGGATCTCTTAAAAGATTTATAAACTGTAGACCGTAGTTTGCCCTGTCACACAGCTGTTCTGTCAGCTTGGTCTCGAATTACTTTTTTTGAGCCAGTTAGATATACAATTTTAAACAGCAAATGAAAAGTAACCCTATTATGTCTTTTAGAATTACACTACTCAAGGTTTAGCACCTGTTCTCAAGTGATGCCTTTGTTGGAGCATATTTCCTGCAAACCAAACAGATCAAGTTGTGCACATTGAATCCAATCTACAGTAGTCTGTTGGAAGGCTGTAAAATGGCTATTAAAAGCGGAACTGCAGCATTAGTCTGTGATGATATAGTTTTAAAATAGCTGCAAAGTCAAGGATGCATTTTAATACAGTTGCACTCTGGAAAATATCATGCTTTTTCCTTATCTTGACCTAATATCTTAAATATGTAAATGTAATAAAGAGCAACCACTTTTAAGGCACAGACTTTCACTGTGTGAAAAGGTGCTGTATTATGAGATATACCTAGCAAAACCTCACAACCCAACACTGACAAAATACTTGATGAAGCAGTGCTTGTTTGAGGAAGTGAACACATTGATTCTGGCAGAAGTTTCATTGCCCTACTACAGATACAAACAAAGAAAAAAAAAAAACACCTGGAATAAAATTTCCATTGAGAAATGAATATGATGTATACAGATTAAGTACAAATGGATATCTGTAAAATCAATGAATACAAATGAGTGAATCAAAATGAGTATTTTTATACAAGTACATGCATAACTTACACATGCTGTCTTGTCCATTCTGAAAATATGTACACTTAAATACTAAATTGACAGTGTATCAATTTAAACTGAAAGTTAAAATCGGAAATTTAATCTTTGTTGGGACACTAGTTAAGGAGAGGATCAGAATCTGGCTTTATCTGTACATGCATGCCATTCAGTACTACTTGTAAAATTGGGATTAAACCTATTTCTGTATCAATTGTCAGGATCTGTGAATATATGAGTCTGTCTACCTGCCTGAATGTCCTTGCATGTCGTGCAGCATTGAAGGAATGAGCTTTTAATCCCTGCTTCATAGAAATTAAATACATGCTGATATGTGGTGCTGGGCAGGTACAGTCTAAAAAAATACATCATTTAGTGTGATCTTTGAGACTGGTTGGCTGCTAAAAAGCAAGCAGAATCACAACCTAACATTGTGTCAAGAGCAGCATTAAACAAAGTAAATTTGACATGAACCAGTGCAAGAGCCTTAGGAGAGAACTCCAAACCTACTTCACTTGAGCTTGATTCCACTTCCAGTTCTGAAGCACTGGAAGGATCTTGCACTGTCCAGTTTCAATTCTTGAACTAAACGGTGGTACTCCCCAAACCATTTTCTTTTTTGGTTAATTTCATGTACCCACAATCTCCTTTTTAGTTTTAGTTTTCTATTCAAGAACATCGGCAATGAGGGGGGCTCCCGAGTGGCGCATCCAGTAAAAGCACTCGCTAGAGTGCAGGATGCGCTCTATAGCCTGGACGTCGCGAGTTCGAGTCCAGGCTATTCCACAGCCGACTGTGGACGGGAGCTTCCAGGGGGCGGCGCTCAATTGGCCGAGCGTCGCACGGGGGGAGGGAGAGTTAGGTCGGCCAGGGTGTCCTCAGCTCACCGCGCACCAGCGACCCCTGTAGTCTGGCTGGGCACCTGCGGGCTTGCCTGTAAGCTGCCCAGAGCTGCGTTGTCCTCCGACGCTGTAGCTCTGAGGCGGCTGCACGGTGAGTTCGCAGTGTGCAAAGTAGCGGGCGGCTGACGGCACACGCTTCGGAGGACAGCGTGTGTTCATCTTCGCCCCTCCCGAGTCAGCGCAGGGGTGGTAGCGGTGAGCTGAGCATAATAAAATAATTGGATATTTCAAATTGGGGAGAAAATAATAAAAACTAATTGGCAACGACTAAATTTATAAAAAAAAAAAAAAAGAACATCGGCAATGAAGCTTCTTCCTCGTCGATCGTGTCCATTTTTCCCCTCTTCTGCAGTGTCTATAAACCCCCCACATTTTACAAAACCTTGCAGTTATACAGTTTGACATTTCATTTTCACAGATTGTGGTAACTCATTTTATAATCTGATTTCTGTATATAACAATTATGTGATGGTGGTTTCGGGGGGAACATTAATAGAGTATTATTGGATATTTGATCATTTATAATGCTAATTTGAGATTTCCCTGGTTACGTTCCAATAAATTAATTTTGATAATGATACTTATTGCTTTTATTGTTCATTTAAAAAAAAAAAAGCATTTTACAAGTTTGTAATAATAATTATTATTATTATTATTATTATTATTATTATTATTATTATTATTATTATTATTGTGCTGTAAGCATAGCCTACACACGTGTGTTCTGATATCTACAGGGCTGTCTTAGTAGATTTATTATTAACAATGGTAGATCTAATTCCGTTTTTAAATACAAATATGTACTTGTGCTTGTTCATTTTCCAACGTTTTGCATACCGTATCCTTGTTAACCAGTGCATGTAAAAAGACTGTAATAATACTTTCGCTTTATACTTGAGGGTATACAATACAATGTCATTTTGTTATAAAACAGAACTGTTACTTAGTTCCCACTGACACACAACTTTTTAACCAAGTTACTGGAATGTTTAAATTGAGTTACGATGTTGCTACAAGGTTGTGTGTTAGCAGCTTCTCAAGACCGCGTGAAGCATGTGAAGCTAGTGATCTATAATCGCCGGTCACCAATACGCGCCAGGTCTGCTGGCAAATATTGTAAATAAACGCCAGAGGCATTTAATTGAAGTTTTACAGTATATTTTATAGATGTGTTTTTAAACCAAGATGTGTTCATAATTCTCTAGAAATCAATTGTGTTGTGCATTCCATTTTCTGTGATCTATGCTGTATTATAGGGTAACTGAATTCCTATCAATGTTTTCTCTTTGTTTAGTTTCATAGAAAGATTTAGTTTCCTCAGAAATCCTCCAGAGCATACCCACATTATACCTGTTTTTACACAGATACCAAATACCAAATGTTTACATACTGTAAAGCCTGAAATGAAAATCAATATTTCAAATAGGCAGCTGTCCTGTTGTGGTGTCTTGAGTTTTGTTCAGCCAGGCAGGACTGGATACATCTAGGTGCCTTGGCTCTAAGGAAAGTTAACACATCCCCGGGGCCGGTTGTACTAACAAGATCAAAAAACAGGATCGGATCATGAAAAAGCGTTGTACTAAGCGGATCAGGATCAAGCTCCACTGATCCGAAATCTTTATCCGATCCTGGACCTGCGCAGCCGTAACTAGGGAAACTGACCAATGAGAAGCGAATATGCGTGGCGCAGAGATTGAAGAATCCGAATGTCAGAAAATGAAGTGCGTTTAATTTAAACGACATGAATCAGAAGCAACTACTGTACATGTATAATTTAAAACTCCAGCGATTCTATTAAAACAGAGTATATTAATACCGGTATCTGGTTTTGTTTTGTTTTTTAACTTCTAAAATGTTTTAATAAATGTTACCGTAATCATGGCCGTGTGTATTTTCTGACGGACATACAGAGATTTTACAGCGGCATAGCCTCCATACACACAAACATCTAGCTGCAGTGTCGGTTCAGGGCAAATTATCAACACATTTTAAGCAAATGTAATCAAGTGCAGACAGACGGCTGCAACTGGAAAATGTCGCGGACAGGGGGAGATTGAGACTGTCAAAAGGTAAGCTTAAGTTATTGAGAAAAAAGGAATTGGGGGGGAAAAAATGATATGCATTTAAAAAAAAAAACTACAACGTTAAATCGAATTACTGATTTAATTGTAATCGATAACATGAGAACGCCAGTATGATTTTCTCAACACAGAAAACGTAAAAATAATATTTATGAAACCTCATTACGCAGTCAGGTCTATTTTTTTTTCTGTAGCTATACGGCAAAAACAGAAATGTCAGATATAGCTAAACACAAACTAATATCGTACAAAGTTGTTTTTTTTTTTCTAATTGATATTATATTAATACAGTACTGTTACAGCTACTTATAAATGCATTGTTGCTTAATGTTTTCTAAAACATTAAATCATCTCTGTTTCAATCTGTTTAGTTCCTCAATTTTTCAAAAGTGGGATCAAGTTCTGATCCTGCTCAAAAGCAAGATCAGGTTTGAGTTCAGATTGAGCACTGATCCGTTTAGTACAACACAACTAGGATCAAGGTCAACATCTGAGACCGGATCCGGGATCGGATCCCTTTAGTACAACTGGCCCCTGGAGGCAATTGAGTAGAATTGACCAGTTTCCTGTTGAAGATATAATTCCAGCAGTTATTTTCTAATGCAGCAATGGAATGTAGCAATTGTATTTTGAGGGGTAATACTGTACCTGGCTGGCCTCCCGTAGTTGCCAATGAGTTGAAAGGTCACATTGTCACATGGTTTGAATGGAATGATGAAGTCTGTTCAGTGCTAAAACCTGGAAAAAGACAATAAGACTCATTACTCAATACTGGAGCCACAAAACCCACTGACAACAATTGCAAACATTATACGAAGACAAAGGAAAGAGGATCAAACAAATGACATTTGACTTGCTCTTTAATCTTTCTCTAGCCATGTTGTGTCCACTGCATTGCTATTGACTAGGGTGCATGGTTATAGTACATATACAGTACAACTACTACATAGGAACTTCTTTGTTTTAAAAGTGAAAACATTGCAGAATTAATAAGCAGGAGCTGAAAGACAACCATTATACCTTTCTGCAATAACATCAATTAGAAATATGCTTTATTTCTTTGTTTCGCCAGACTGCGTGCATGTCCTACTGCAGTAGAGTGCTCTGCATATTATAGCCTTTTGTCAAATGGAGCACTTGGTTATCAGCTTACAGGAGCTATGGCATTTCCAGGACCTGTTGGGAATTGAGTGCCTGCTTTAAATGAAACTTAGTCTGCTCATCAGAATAAAGGAAGTAAGAGGAGACGGGAGTTTTCAGGAAAAAAAGAACTTCCTGCAGTTTTTATTTTGTTCCTTTTTAGTGGGAGTGCCCCTTTTATAGAGTACCATTAACCTCATGGGTGAACAATGGCAAGTTGACTCTCCATGTTAATGTTGTTCTATTAATGGAAGCATTCACTTCTAGCAATGTTGGGCCACACAAACCTTGAATGAAAAAGACTGGGACTGCTTTACTGCCTGGAATCTTGTATTCTATTATTTGTTATACTACGGATGTTGAGGAAGGATCCTATAACTTCCAGAGAAACGCTATGTTGAGTTTTAAAAGGTCTCCATGAGTGGCAGAAAACTGAAGGAACGCAAGATTCCAGACAGTAACCTCTGTGCATGTCCCAGTCGATTTTTCTGTGTGTTAGTCTCCAGAATCTCAGCTTTCAACTAAAAGAAATAGAGGTTTTACACTAACTTTTTACACTAACTGTTAATTCTGTTTTGAACAGAAGAATGCCATTTAACAGGTTTGTAACTGTGGGAGCAGGAGCGATTTCTTCAGCGAAGGCGCTAAATGATTTCTATACTGTCTTTGGTAAACAGCATTACTGATCAATGCATTGCAATTCTTTACTGTACTGTAACGTACATCTGCTCCCCTTACTAAAGTAGGCTGTACTGTACAACAGATGCAGGCAAACAGTTTATATGTTAAACTAGAGAGCTTTGAATCTTCAAAATAGGGTTGAGCAGTAGGCCAGCAGCTAAGGTGATACCTACATAGGTGCATGGCAGTAGTAGCACAAATAAGAGAAATTAAGCATGAAATGGCAACAGGTCTGCAATAGCACCTGATGGATGACATTTCCAATAGCAATCAAATTGTATAGATCAACTAGACTTGTAGCTGAGAGGGTCTATTTCATTCTACTCAAATGGGTAGGTAGTGGTTTGATTCCATTGAATAATGTGATCAGAACTAAATTGAAGATTACCATGGAACATACGATTTACAAACGAGAGAAGGCCATTCAGCCCATCTATGCTCCGGTTCCTAGAAGCTGATTGATCTAAAAAAAACTTGTCAAGTTTGGTCTTAAAGTAGCAAATTAAACCATACTTAATTTATTTTGTAGTTTAGAGAAAGGCTGAGGCAATGCATCGATTTATCGATGCATCGTACCATTTGACAACTATCGATAGTCAAGCCTGTGCATTGTTTTTGTGTAAAAGGTTTAAGCAAAGAACATTTTTTATTTTTTATTAAATTTGGAATCTGCCATTATTTTTTGCATTAAGCGCAGAGCTTCTCTGCTCCCCTCAGGCCTGACTCACTGAATCTGCATGCGAATGAGCTCACCTTCTCCCCCCTGCCCTAATCCCTATGAGTGTTTACTGAAGGGATTGGATCTGTGCAGGAGTTAAGAGCGTGTGCTAGAATTACAAATACTGTATCGACCGAGCTACAATGCCTTTCGATGTTTGACAATTGTTTTCTAAAGTAAGACAGCAAGAAAGTAAATAAAGAAAGTAATGTTTGGGATACTCCAGTAACACAACTAATTTGCGTGACCATTTAGAGATGCAGAGGTCGCGCTAGCCTTTAAAAATGTGCATTTGTAAAAAGCATACCATCTCAAAATCTGCGTTTTCAGCCATAACATCTGCGTTTTTACATATTGCATCAACACAGTTACATTATTTTCCAGTTTAACTATTTCAGATTAACAAAGTTAACATGCAAACAGTACACAGGATAAATAATGGTATTAGAAATAGACATAAAGACAAGCTTACTATGAAACGTTTTCTTTTGAAAATCCCCCAATCCCAGTGTAAAAATCAGTGTTGTAGAACATGTACCAATGTCTCTGCGGATAGCTGTCAATACCATAACTATTTACAGTTTTGCTGTTAAAAAGTTCTTTAAATTTTCCTTTTAGCACCCAAGTCAAAAAATCGACTCATGCTCTTTCCAAATCAAAGTCTTAATTCTCAGGAGCTTCCATTGAAATTGTCATGTTTTAGATCATCCTCACGTAAATGAGAGCGTTTGCTGGTCTGCACTCTGTTCTGTGTGACAGCTAAAACCCTGTTCTGCTGGTACACAAGATAGAGGTATCATAATTGCAATTGCTGCAAGTTTTGCGAAAGCATGATTTTTGAGCATGCGTTTTACTTGTCCAAATTCTTGGCTGAGCGTCAACAGGTAAGATGCTCTAATACAGATTAGTGAGTCGCTACAGGGACGTGCATTTTTTCTGGTCAAGGTCCCTTTCTCACTTTAGGTTGACCTTTGCAAGGTCACAGGTCGAAGGGGAAATTTAAAAGAAAAAATCATTTCTGAACTCAGCGTGTCTGAAAACCCCTAGGTGAATTTTTCTAGGAAAATCTGAGACAGACGGGCAATGAAATGTCCCTTTTCTTGTTGAGTTAGTGTGGAATGACCAACTGTAAAATAATGAGATTCACCTGCTTCAGGACAAATCCAGTGAAAACTAGAGAACATTTGTATTATTATTATTATTATTATTATTATTATTGCTACAAGGGGTCTACAGTACGCACAGGTCTTCCAGCTTCCACACAAAGCTGTGAAATATCCATATGTTGTGCAGACAAATTCTCATAACGTGTTAATTTAACAGAGAAATGGCGGCTTAAGTTTAAAAGAAAATGGCCAGGCACTGTACTAGTCCATCTCAACGTGATTTTTAATATCAAGCAAGTTATTGGCTCAAGAGTTGGCACACTGATGGCTCCCGAGTGGCGCATCCAGTGAAGGCGCTCCGTGCGGAGTGCAGGATGTTCCCTATAGTCTGGACGTCGCGAGTTAGAGTCCAGGCTATTCCTTTGCCGACCGAGGACAGGAGCTTCCAGGGGGCAGCGCTCAACTGGCCGAGTGCCACCCGGGAGAAGGGAAAGTTAGGTTGGCCAGGGTGTCCTTGGCTCACTGTGCACCAACGACCCCTGTAGTCTGGCCGGGCACCTGTGGGCTTGCCTGTAAGCTGCCCGAGAGCTGCGTTGTCCTCTGACGCTATAGCTCTTGGGTGGCTGCATTGTGAGTCTGCAGGGTGAAAAAAAGTGGTCGGCTGACGGCACACGCTTCGGAGGACAGCGTGTGTTCGTCTTCGCCCTCCCGAGTCAGCGCAGGGGTGGTAGCGGTGAGCTAAGCCTAAAAATAATTGGCCATTCCAAATTGGGGAGAAAATAATAAAACAAATAATTGGCAACAACTAAATTTATAAAAAAAAATTTAAAAAAATTGGCACACTGTTGTTTGCTCTCGTTCTCTAAGTAATGTAATGTAACGTACCATTACAGTTGCTAACCACTTCTCTGAGACATTGTTTTTAACCTCTGGACACATCAAAAATACAGATTTTCTTCACATTTGCTTACAAAACATTCCATCTGATTCCCCATTGTGCCCTCAGGGATACATTTGTACTTTGTAGTTTACGTCCAGTAATCTGTTTCTTGAACCTTTTTAAAGGTTATTCTGTTTTTGTAAGATTGTGTCAGTGAGTCAGTACTGTAGATGTGGGTGCTGATATGACAAGGAATAGAGAAGAAAAAAAGGCTACACACAATAGGCTTTGGAATAAAATCCTAACTTTAAACAAATTTAATATATATTTTTAGAAAACAAGGTATGCCCAACTGATTACTTAATTTACAGGGCCCTAAAGTTGTGTTTTGGTTCTTAGCAAATTAATAATTTATGCAACGTACAGTAGATCTGATCTTTCAATGCATCATGACATTTTGGAAAAAAAACACTAAAAAACAAAAGCCAAGAAGTCCGTTACATTTTGGGACAAAACCTGGCACAGGCTTTCTTAAGCCTTTTTACTCACAGCACCTGTTTTTTGCTTTCTGTGTTTTTTGGAGTTCTTATGGGATTTGGCCAAAAAACATTCCATAATCTCAAGGGCGGAGCGAGAGCGGTACTTCATTGTAATAGTGCTGCAAGGGGGCTGTCATGGGGGATTCCCCCATATGATCTTCACATATGGTAGTGGCGGTTCAAAAACAACGAACTGTATACTGTACACATAATGTTTCCTGTGTTGTCCGCTGATGTGAGTGGGTGTGTGATGTGAGTCTGTTTCGAAGACAGAGAGAGAGAGACCCTTTGAATAAAACAGCACGAAAACAATTTCATACAAATAAAAAAAAGCAGTTTTACTGCTTTTGGTGCACACTGTTGTCAGTCTGTTCTTGATTGCGTTTTGTTCATTTCATTTCATTTATGCCTGGCTACAGTATGGAACTCTCATACACAGGAATGATACAGAATAATGTATTTTATTTTTTTGTAAGTAGCCTACATTTGTATTTTAAATGCTGCATTGCGTTATAACAAATTCATTGAGAACAAATGCACTTTCCTTTGTGATCAGCTTTAAAATATCAGGTGTGAGTGTGACAGACCTGACAGCGATGATGGGCAGTCCCCCAAAAATGTACGCGCCCCTCATTATTTTGTTGAAATACCAAGTCGCACAATATGTCACTCAAAAGCACTTGACAAATTGGGGGGGGTGGGGCACTGGCTGAACACCTGACATTTTTATGTTACGTTTCACTTTCAACATATCGGAATGTTAAAGTAAACTAATTTTTCTCTTTAAAGATGCGACACAGATGCTACTATTTTTACTGATACGTATTTGGAGTTGACAAGAACACACTGTCACAATTGTTACTTTATTCCTTTTTTATTTGTTTCCAACCGACCACAGTTTTTTTTTTTTTTTTTTTTTTTTATTGATGCGCCAATTGACGGTGAAACAATTTAATCTGCAGTTTCTTTCCCCCCCATCATGGAACAGATATCGATACATTGGGTCGTATATGCAGGTAAAGATTATTGATGCAGCATTGCCGCCGGGGGAATGCAGTTAAAGCTCATGTAGTCCAGGGTGCATGCAGGCATATCTTAATGTACGCACGTCAAAAATACAGCAGCAGCCATACATAGGTTATTAAAATGTGCTGTGTGTCCTGGACTATGATATGAATGGTAGGTCAAAATACATTGGAATTGTTCAGTATGTGACTGTTTTTCATCCTTTTAAGCTTGGTAAAACTTATGTGAATAAGAAAATCTATGCTACAAACGCAATGGAAAACGGTTTTTAAGAAGTTTTTACTCGCATGACACGCTCGCTCGCAAGAGGTGGTTTTATTTTTTACTCGCAGCGACATTTTATTCAACACTTGCATGGAAAACTCGCCATTCCAGTGACGTCAAATTGTTTAATGCGCATGCTCTGATGATAAAAACAAGTTGGCAGTTCATTTAACTTTAACTACACACACACACACAGATATATATATATTACCCCAAAAAAACAAAAAACGGGCTATTATAAAAATACTATTTTGTTTAATAGAATCCTGGAAAAAAAAAAAAAAACAAGCTAAGAACATAAGATCAATCATAATCAATCAATCTCTGTCTCTGTCCCTCTCTCTCTCTCTGTGTGTGTGTGTGTATATATATATTAAATGTAAAATAAATTTACCTTTTTGTTTTATGTTAGACTACTGATAAAATGGTAGAAACTTAATTTCCTAGTGTGTGAGTTGTTTGAATATGTTTTATGTTATTAAACTGTACTTTTGAAATCATGAATTTTGTTTTCTAAGAACAAGTAGTCTGCTCCTTGACTATTTTAGGGAATCCTTCTGAATCATATTATACGTTAATTCAAACCAAGGGCTTGGGACTTTATGAAGGAAAACATGACTAGAAGTAACACAGTACAGTAATTTGATTTCAGTGAAATCCATGCATTTACTAGTATAGCAACAGTAAATTTGATCAAATGCCCTTTACTAAGTTTTGAGTAAATCAATAAGGACCATATATATATATATATAATATATATATATATTGTAAAAGACTCACCCTCGCTCGGGTTCGTTGCCCCTTTAAAAACACGACCCAGAACACTCAAATTGGATTTTCGGCGCGGTTGCGCAATTTTTTTAATAACACCAAAATAAAACAAAGCACACAAAATAAACACCTAGCTCTTCTGAGCACTAACTACACACGCAGGAACCTAACTATCACAGGACGGCTAAGCCGTTTCCCTGTTCCACAAAACTTAACCAGACAGGTTTGCACTGTACCTTTTTCTCGGGACTGCCAGGAAGCAGAGCACTCCTTTCTGCCTCCTTCCATTCAGCAGCCGCCTCCTTCCATTCAGCAGCCTCGAGCAGACTGCGTGCTCTCCTTTTAAACTCCGCACCTGGGCCTAATTTCCAATAACGCCCAGGTGCGGATGATAATTAATAATAAAACAATTAAACAATTAAACAAAACAATAAAGCAACACAAATCAAAACAGTGCATTTCTATAGCAGGGAGGTTTTAACCCCCTCCCTGCTGTTTCTCATAACCCGCTACTTTACACAATATATATATATATATATATATATATATATATATATATATATATATATATATATATATATATATATATATATATATATATATATATATTTTATATATATATATATATATATATATATATATATATATATAATATATAGTCACCTCCAAAATTATTGGCACCCTTGATAAAGATGAGCAAAAAAGGCTGTATAAAATAAACAACACAGGTAATGAGCTATATTTTATGCACAAATATATGGGAAAACCATGTTCTTTTATTCTAATACAATTGCTCAGAGTTTTTTTATTAACAAGTAATAAAACATTTTCTCAAAGATAGGTGTCAGAATTATTGGCACACCTAAGGATTCTTATAAATAAAATCAAACAAAATTAAATCTGCATTAACATTCTACTTCTTTAAGCTCATCTCAGTCTTAAGGAACTGTATTGTGGCCTTCCATGGCTTCCTGTTTCACTGCGGTATAAAAATGAGGTAACACGCACATGAAATCCATTTGTCATCCATCACCATGGGGAAAGGCAAATAACTCACAAATGAAAAGAGACAAATGGTTGTTGACCTTCATAAATCAGGCAATGGGTACAAAACAATAGCTAAAAAACTAAATATACTACATACCACTATTAGGGCAATAATTACGAAGTTCAAAACCACTGGAACAGTGCAGTACCCCGCATGCGCCAGACAGTAGAGGACGCAAGTGTATCTTGCCCCCACGCATAGTTAGGCAGATGGTTCGGGAGGCAAAGGCAAATCCAAGGGCCACAGTTGGAGAATTACAGAACTTGGTTGCATCTTGGGGTCATTGGCACTTCGATTGTAAACGGGTGCTATGGTCAGATGAGACGAAAATAGAGCTCTTTGGCCACGCACACCAGCGGTGGGTTTGGCGTCGAATAAGAAGGATGCGTGTGCAGAAAAGAACCTCATACCTACTGTAAAGTATGGTGGTGGATCTTTGATGTTATGGGGCTGTTTTGCTTCCACTGGTCCTGGGGCCCTTGTTAAGGTCAACGGCATCATGAACTCTACCCAGTCCCAGGACATTTTAGCCAAAAACTTGGTTGCTTCTGCTAGGAGGCTGAAACTTGGCCGCAAGTGTATCTTCCAGCAAGACAATAACCCCAAGCACACATCAAAATCCACAAAGAAATGGTTAATTGACCACAAAATCAACATTTTGCAATGGCCATCTCAGTCTCCAGACTTGAACCCCATTGAAAACCTGTGGTTTCAATTGAAGAGGGCAGTCCATAAGCGCAGACCGAAGGATACAAGGATCTAGAAAGATTCTGTATGGAGGAATGGTCTAAGATCCCTCCCAATGTGTTCTCCAATCTCATTAAACATTATAGAAAAAGACTCAGTGCCGTTATCTTTGCAAGGGGAGGGTGCACAAAGTACTGAAATCAAGGGTGCCAATAATTGTGACACTTCATTTTTTTTGGAAATAAATTTATAATTTGAGAAATGTGTAATTTTGGTTGATTCCATTGAATCATTAATAAAGTCAAATATATTCCAGATGTAGGAACATTACAATATAGCTCAGTACTGGTATTTATTTTATAGTCTTTTTTGCTCATCTTTATCAAGGGTGCCAATAATTTTAGAGGCGACTGTATGTACACACACATACAGTATACACGCACATACTTTTTAAATGGCTTTGTAATACAACTGTTTTTTAGTAGCAATCATCATAGTAGCCTTCACTGTGCTACACAAAATTGGAAGACTTCTAACAAAAGAGCAGAAATACAATAATCAACCTTTAAACTTGTGGGAAAATATGTGAAAACAATGGTGCAGGTTTTATACCTTTACCTTTGTAAGTACCTTTTACGCATGCAACACTTATTTACATCATTTTTGACACTCTCTGCAGGTTCAGTTTTCCCATACGGGATGTACATTTTATTGTTGGTTTTGTGAACTGCATATGTGGAACAAGGCCCAAGGTTCATTTATTTATTTATTTATTTATCTATTTTTTTTTTTTTTTTTTTTTTAAGAGGTTAACTCGGTAGAATATACTCGCTAGACTAGCGAGCAAGTAAAAAAAAAAAAAAATGTATGGAAAATCATCTAGTGAGTATATTTCTTGCGAATAAACTGAAAACGTAGTGACACATGCAAATCAGGCTGTGACATCACGAAACGTTACAGGGAATTCCCTTTGACTCGCTAGAATTTGCAGTGGATGAAAAACCATTTTTTTCGCCCTTATGTCGCTACTATTTTTGTATTTATTTATTATTTATTTCTTAGCAGACGCCCTTATCCAGGGCGACTTACAATCGTAAGTAAAATGTAGCGGTCATTTTTGGGCGGTGAAGGCGGGGTGTGGGGGTGTGGTGTTGGCTTGGGGATGTAAGTGGCCCGCTCTGCGGCTGCACGCAGGTCATTTGGCCCACCATGAAATTAAATTGCTGACTCCTGCACTAAAGCTTGGCTACCACTGTAGAAATAGAAAAGAAAAAAAAAACTAACTAAGAAAAGAGTAATGCTTTGTTTTAAAGTAATCTCAAACATAATTTACAGAAGATTTTAACTCCTAGTTTCCAAGAAACCTTGCCTTAAATGTTGACATTGTAACATTTGCATGTTGATTTACTTACTCAAACTAAAATTCTGAAAAAAAATTAGTTCTGCACAAAGGGCAACAGCGGAACAGGAAACTAGATATGCAAATAAAAATAGTAAGGGTAGCTGAGTTGACAGTTTTTTAGGGGAAGCTTTACTGTAATAGTGTCTTTCATTTTGTCTTTTGAAATGCATTTCAGCATTTAACTGTTAATAATGTTGTAAATTGCAAAACATTTTATAAACAGATTATTACTAATTTCTAATTTACCATTGCTGATTTTTGGAAAAGATTTGACACTGTTATATATAAAACGACACAAAACCCTGTCTTAGTTAATTATCGGTGCTATTATTTATATATAGAAAGTATTGTTGTCTGTATACAGTATGTTGGTCATTTGACCAGATAAGCCTAACTACAACTGTTTGGTTGTTGGCCAAAAGACCATTTAATAAAATGATTAAACAGATTGCCTAAACATTTTTGTAAGTAATTCTGACAATCAAATCAATTGTTGTTATTTTGCGTTACAGGATACAGATTTTGTTTAAATGCCTTGAAAAAACGAACCAAATGAAAGAACAAAAGCACTACGTTGTCTTATTTAAAACAGTACAAAAATGCCATTATTGCATGACAAAGCTTTAACTGTTTCAGTCAGTTTTCTTAGAGCAACTGTGTTGAAAATGTTCAGCAGTGCTTGCATTTCATTTCACTTCACTTTTTCAGAATTGGGTCTAGTGTGCAAGGTATATTTGTATTTGGACTAGTTTAAATTGTAATAATAAAATACCTTGTTTTGAATTCAAGTCATGTAAGACCTTTATCGAAATAATCAGACTAGACAACGTTTCTAGTGAATACAAAGGAACAGCTTTATTAGAAATAAAATTAAATAAAGGAAAAAGTAAAGGTGCAACAACTAAACTAAAATAATACAAAAAGGAAGAATTAACTAAACTAAACAGTACAGAAAAGGAAACATAAACAACGACACCCCACTCCCGCTGGTTGATCAGCAATCCAATGCAATCTATGGGAAATTCCCTTAAGGTTACAACTTCATTTCTGACAGCTATTTAAGGTGAAGGTTAGTCTTAACAAGGGTATCGTTAGTAACACAAATATTTACTTTCGTTAATATTTGATAATCAAAGCATTGTTAAATCAGTCTCATATATTTAATTTTGGTTCAGAAGGCAATTTGCGTCCAGACAACCTATCGAGAATTATCTGTTATCAAGACAGCTAAATTTCGATTCTAGCCGTAAACACAGAATGATAATTGCCTTATGAAACACATGAATTTGTGTAAATCACATACAAACAAATACTATAGTGTTCATTAACTCAAAGCATGAATTGAAAGCAATAATACTTTTCTTACATTCCACTTAAAACAAAACATTAATTTTACTTTAAGGTCTGCTTATTCTCGAGTTCATAAGAGGATTAAAACACTACTCATTGAATACTTAACGGATGTGCGCTGCCTCATCTAGCTGATCCGTGTCTTCAACAATACAGGCGCTCGAAGGCTCTCCTTCTGGCAAGGACAGGTCCAGGTTCCGGGGGTCTGCCTTCCTCGTGTTTCGTCTCCACTTCAGAGTACTAAAGAAATGTCTTTGCAAAGAACTAGAATCATTAACTATTTAGGTATTCCACTGAAACAGCAATTCCTTTACCAATATGTGGACTCTTTGTCCGGTTATGTCTGGGATATTCCACTGCAAACTCCAGCACTGCTATCTCAATAAACTGAATATATTTCAATTTATGTCAACTTCAAAAATTCATCCTACTCTTTCTCCGGTGGTCATTCGGGGCTAAGTTAGAGATTTAATTACAAGTACTTTTATGATTTTAGACGTCTTACACAGCGGACTCCCACCCCAAGGCAAACACTAGAATAGATATCTCATATTAGAGTGTCCAGCTGGTTGCAGGCTGGATCTCCCGATTGTCACAGTTCAAAGACTTAACCTTCACCTTAAAATGACATGAGCTGCCTCTATGCTATGAAAAATATGTAGAGCTAAGCAGTACCTGCTTTCTGTGCACAGAAATTAGCCAAATAAGGTACATATTTCATCATTCCTCGTGAACAAATGAGAATATGTTGGTTCTAAATGAACCATGTGATTTGACTGATTCTAACCACTGTACTGCTGCAGTCGGATAAGACACATCATTTAGGGTCCACTTTGGTTGTCGCATAATGTTTCCGAGATGCTACTTTCTGTTAATATGGCACGTTACTTATGTAAATTGGTAAGACTTTACAGTCTTAGATACAGTACAGTACAGCATGGCTTAGGGGCATGTGGCAAAATGGGTTGCAGTGTGCGGGTGTAGAGGTGATGTAGTGCTCAAGTAATGACAAACATGTTCACGGTGCTCAAGTAATGACAACAAGTTCACGGTCCAAACAATGTTTAATTTGATACCGTTTATAATCCAGGTCATTATGACCACAAATGATAATCCCAGGCAATACACAGCAATGTGTATTGCACTGTTTAAACACGGGTTATAGTCCTGAAATAATAAACACAGATTAAACACATACAAGACACACACGATCACAAGTCCACAGTGAGTGCTAACGTGCAAGTGATGAAATATAATTTATTCGTGCACAGTGGTGAAGCGTTGTCTGGGTTTGGTGCTGGCCTTAAGCGACAGCTCCGGATCGTGTTAGCCGCCTAACAAGAACAAACAAGTAATTAGAATTAGACATGACAAACAAACTAAACACTCACGGTACGTTTTTGGTTCTCCTTTTGGTTCGCTCGCTCACAACCATAACAAAGGAACAGATCACCTAGCCACGTCCCCTTTTGTATCATCAGTCACGCCCCATTGGTTAGCGAGTGCAACCATTTCTCCTCCAGTCCGCGGTTGCCACATCGCTTCTCTTCTGGGGCATTGTCTTGGTGTACCATAGCTCCGCTCCCTTTCTAGATGGCCGACTTTCACCTTTCTCTGGAATGACTTGTCAGACCATCCAGTCCTGGGCACTCTCTTCCCTTTTACACAGCACCCTCACAGGTTCTCTGTCACAGGGCACTTTAACATTTGTTCTCAATACCTGTTCAGAATTTTTTTATTTTTTTTAAAGAAACACTGTTAATTGTTCCAGATAGTAAGACCATGATATTTTCTAAATGTGCTTAAATTGTTCTTTAGTAAGGGTGTGATTTGTTCTCTGTGTATTGATGAATCTTTGCACATTGTATTGTAATTGTATTAGTGTCTATCATGATACATTGCCAAAAGCACTACATATACATGTGATCCACCACATGGCTCCTGAATGGCAAATAAATGGGATTTTAAATTTGGTATAAATAGCCTATATGATCTCCGTATCTAATTTTAAGTTAGGTCTTTTAACGAAATAGTTTACAGTAATCACCTTTCTATCTTGTTACACGGCATTTCTTCAAATCCACTTTATGTATAGAGTGTCCCTAATAGGTTATTTAAAAAAGGATTTCAATTTGAAATTGGACAGGGCATAATAAATATGATATCTTGGGTAAATCATTTCTTTGTAAAATGAGGAATTATAATTTACTATACCGATTTTCAATCCCCCCCCCCAATGGAAATGGCAGTAAACTGTAAAGAACCACCCAAATTGCAGCTGTGTGTTGGAAGATCTTATTGGCTGTAATACCTGACAAGCTCTCTATCACTGCCTGTGGCACTCTGTAAGAAGACCAGTTCCACAGTGGTGATGCGTGAGAGCTACAGCATGCAGCTGCTGTTGTGGTCAGCTCAATACACTGGCTCTCTCTGTTGCATGATGCTTACATGGGAAATCATTTCAAGAACGATGTCTTCGGTTCAGTTGTCAAGTCTATGGTTTAACCCCAAGGTTTATTGAACCTTTTCACTGGATTATGATTACATTGTGCATTTATTTAGGACAATGCTAAATATAGAATTGACAGTTCAATGCAAGGCAGTATTTTAATGTTATTTTCAGAAATACATATTATTTTTTTGTAATGTAGATATTTAAGCTGAACATTGCAGATTCACTTACAGGGGTTTGGGGATTTAGCCAGGCCAGAATTGTATTTACTTGAACTGGAATTGAACAATGACGCCAATACTAAAACATGCTGGTTTGATTGTGTATCTGCCTCATTTTGTACTCCGTGCTTTGAAAAAATCTTGAGACAGCTGAAGTCTTGAAAGCTAGTGTTTGTATAGTCTAAAAAATATGAACAAGATGAGCCCATCCAGCCCACCAGTGCTCATCTAGTTCCTATTAGCTGGTTAATCTTTAAACTTCGTCAAGTTCAGGAATCCCATTGATTTTAAGCATCAACAACATGTCTCAGTAACCCATTCTGTACCCTCATCGCTTACAAATCTATTACCATATTTACCTTGACCAACACGTTAAATGTCTTTTGAAATATAGACTTCATATTTACAATAGACAGTATTGTTGGGGACCTTTTACCTGACTGCAATCGCAGTCTGTTAATTCTGTTCATGATTCTCTTGGCCCAGGTTGATCGTATGTAATGTTGACTAAAAATTAACCATTTGGTTGCAGCTATTGGATGTACAGTGGGTATCGCACAATAAATTTTTTTTGGCAGTATTTTTACACTGCTGTGCTGTCATAGCTGAACTTTAGATACCATGTGAGGTACTGGCTTCATTCAGTATTTGCATGTTATGCTGACTGTATTAGTGGCCATGACATTGACATCTGACCTAATATGGCTTATTGTTTTAATATTTGGTACACAATTATATTACATGATTTTCTCAAAAAAGTTCCATTACCAGTATTGTTCAGTAAATATCAATGGACCTAAGAATATTTACGAATGAGAGGACGACATTTGGCCCAGCTATGCGCGTCCGGTTCCTAGTACCTGATTGATCTCAAAGCTTTGTCAAGTTGGGTCTTCAAATGATTCTGCCTCAACAACGTAACAAGGTAACCTATTCCATTTATTCACCAGCGATAGACCGCGTCAGGGTGAGAAATCTACCTGGTGTGTGTAACCAGGGACTATTCTGACGAGCAAGTCCAAATCTACTGCATCACATAAAAACTAAAGATTGAGCCACGTGCGTGGCTGAAGAATTAAAGAGGACAACACAAGGACTGTGTTGTGGATCCCGTTGGGGACTGAAGAAATATTAAGGAACATACTGTAGGACAATTCAACAGATCATGTTCTACAACCAGGTGATATGAGTCAGTGTTTGCTAGGACTGTTTAGTATTATCTATGTTACATTCTTCACATGAAACCTAATTACGTAAATATAGTTACATTGAAAGCTTTGAAATTGAATAATTAGTTAGTGTTTATGAAAAGTAACTTTTAATGAACCTTGATAAGTAATGGTAAGTTAGATTACCTCAATAAACATTCAATAAACTGCTGCTGTTAAACTTTCCTTGTGTTTAATGTGACTGTTCATTCATAGTAAATCCTCAATCTCTCCAAACTTAAATAATATTTTAATATTGGAATTTATCAACTTGAATATTTCCAATGATAAATTAATCAATTGTACCTACACGCACCCTGGGCTGTGATGTGGCAAAAATTAGAAACAACAGACTTAAAAAGTCAACAGCCAACTGTGTGTGTTTTTACCTAGTATAAAGCCCCTTTCACACTGGCATGATCTACCCGGGTCAGAACCTTCACGGGCAGGACCTGGTGTCATGCAGGTCGGGTACACGATTTCACACTGCTTTTGATAAAGCAGGGTTGACCTGGATAACAGACGCAAGTGCCTTGAAAATGCCCCGGAAGCAGCTTGTTACTGTTTCCACCCAAGCTTATCTGGATTGAACCGTCTGCCACATTTTTAATTGGAGCAAATGTTTCTGCATCCCTGCTGCAATTTGTCTGTCAACAAAAATATGGCTAAAAAGAATAAACAGAAACGTTCCTTGTGGAAGTGAAACTTTCACGCAGGAATGACTGTTTGTTATTGCGTCGGCTTTCAAACGGCTGTCAAGCATTTTGTCTCGCTCAACCCGGGTCAAAGTGTGGGTCACTGCGACGTGGGTTAACCCAGGTACGTGGTTTCATACTACGTGGGATTGTGACCCGGGTAGCCAGGACCCGGGTACGAGTGCCAGTATGAAAGGGGCTTTAGTCTGAAGTATCGCAATATGAAATCCAAAAGAAAGTCATATGACATTGTCACAAGGCTGGCTGAGTGGTGACGTCAGAACCAGGAAATGAACAAGACAGACAGGATGGATGAAATGTTAAATGCGCTTGCTTGCGCCGGTTTATTGTAAATAAAAGGTTTGAACAAAACACAACACAGGACACGGCACTTGAGGCCAAAATAAATAGACAAACAAAATGAACAAACACTAACAAACAGGGAGGAACACTAAACAAACACGTACTGTGCTGGTCCTCCAGCACCACGTAGCAATTGCTTACTATTATTATTTTTCTCCTCACTCTCTCCTGTTCCTTCGCCCTGAACGCACAACCCAGAGTGAGTGCTTTGTGCATCTATACTGTTGTGCCGGGATTCAATTACTAATTAATTATTTACTTGAATCCCAGCACATGAACTAATTCTGTGCAACCCCGTGCTCACATATTAAATACTTTAAATGCACGTGAAGTGAAGTGCAATCTCCGTGCCTAAATACAATTATACATTTTAAACACTTGTGCTCATTACCCAGATTATATCCCATGTACCAACTACAATACACTAACATTAACACACGCAACATACAACATAAAACACAAAAATACAGGGGCGGGGTACATTGCCACAGACATACAGACCAAGAGAGCTGGCTTGGCACAAAAAGCCTTTGGCTTAGCTGTAGGCAAGTGTCAGGGTTTAAAAAAAATTAATAAAATTGTGTGTTCTTAAAATTCTAAGTGAACTACAAATTCATACATTTTTGGGTTTACAAAGGATTTCTTTGTTACTGACTTTGTGTCTCCCCTAGATGGATTACTCTGTAGTTCTTTAATGTCTGACTTGCTAAGCACCTTAATACTCCTAAGTATTCAAGGCATTGAAATCTACTAAAGGAACTGCTTCATCTAAATGATTCTATACAAACATGTACAGTGTTGGGAAGCCTCAAAGTCTTGTCTTAAAGTAAATCTTACTGCATTGTAAGGCTGGGGCGATGCCTAATTTTTCACTATCAATATATCATTCTCCAAAAAAGCCGATATTAAAGTTATAAAAATAAAAAATCAGTAATAAATGTGGAGCTGTGGATTACTGTGTAACATTGCAAGTGACGCTTTACAAACTATTATGCACATTAAATTGATTACATCAGTTTATGCATATACAGTAGTAATTTTTTTTTTTCCCCTGGACTTTTTATTTTCACTCTTCCTTAAATGCGCTTTACTTGCTCTTATCTGCCCCCTATTTTACTGCATTTAATCCTTTACTTTAGAGTACTGTAATCTGTCAAGTGTTATTTAATCTGTAGTATTTTGTATTTAATTATATCCTGATGTAACTATCACTGACACTGTTATCTGCTCCGTTATTGAATCGTATTTTGTCATACTTGTACTTGCTAGAACCAAAGTCATTGTATTTATCTTGCTCTTAATTGTATTATTACTTGTACTGTGATCCTTGAAATGTATTTTTGTTTAGGACTGTAAGTGGTCCTGGATAAGGGCGTCTGCTAAGAAATAAATAATAGCGCACCAGTTATTTTGGACTTGGGTGCTAAAAGGAAAATTTAAAGAACCTTTAAACAGCAAAACTGTAAATAGTTATGATGTTGACAGCTACCTGCAGAGACATTGGTACATGTTCTACAACACTGATTTTTACGTTGGGATTGGGGGATTTTCAAAAGAAAATGTCTCATAGTAAGCTTGTCTTTATGTCTATTTCTGCTACCATTATTTATACTGTGTACTGTTTGCATGTTAACTTCGTTAATCTGAAATAGTTACACTGGAAAATAATGTAACTATGCTGTGTGGTCCTGTGGTTAAAGAAAAGGGCTTGTAACCAGGATGTCCCCAGTTCAAATCCCACCTCAGCCACTGACTCATTGTGTGACCCTGAGCAAGTCACTTCACCTCCTTGTGCTCCGTCTTTCGGGTGAGACGTAGTTGTAAGTGACTCTGCAGCTGATGCATAGTTCACACATAATAATATGTAAAAACGCAGATGTTATGGCTGAAAACGCAGATTTTGAGATGGTATGCTTTTTACAAATGCACATTTTTAAAGGCTAGCGCGACCTCTGCATCTCTAAATGGTCACGCAAATTAGTTGTGTTACCGGAGGATCCCAAACATTACTTTCTTTATTTACTTTCTTGCTGTCTTACTTTAGAAAACAATTGTCAAACATCGAAAGGCATTGTAGCTCGGTCGATACAGTATTTGTAATTCTAGCACACGCTCTTAACTCCTGCACAGATCCAGTCCCTTCAGTAAACACTCACAGGGGGCGGGGCAGGGGGAGAAGGTGAGCTCAATCGCATGCAGATTCTGCGAGTCAGACCTGAGGGGAGGAGAGAAGCTCTGCGCTTAATGCAAAAAATAATGGCAGATTCCAAATTTAATAAAAAATAAAAGTTTTTCATTGTTTAAACCCTTTACACAAAAACGATGCACAGGCTTGATGATCGATAGTTGGCAAACTGTACGATTCATCCAGTGATTTTTTTTTTTTTAATTGTACTGGTATTCATATTATTTCTTTAATAATGCTACAGCACAATTATCAAACAGGGATTTAAACCCACTTTTTTATTTTTATAATGATTTTAATGTAGCTTTGTTGTGTGGTCCAAATTCATGGGACTACAAACTGTGGTTCTAATAGACCTAACTTCTTTTTAATAACAAAAATAATTGCAAACTGTGAGTGGGGAAAAAACGTTTTTTCTTCCATTGGATTGAATTGAGTCACACAAATAAAACACAATTTGAGTTGTTGTTACTGTAGGTCAGTTTAATGAATGTTTATCAAAATCATCCGGTACTTCTTGGTACTGAGATCAGCACTGCACATACAACATAACTGCATGTTAATTTAAATCCAATTTAAAAAATGGATTAAAAATATATATATAGAAAAATCAATATGAATCCAATTGCTTTCCATTCATGTTTTGCCATCGAGATGAGAATTCTGTGAGGGTGTGACGTCAAGGTGGTCATGTCTATTTCTGTTTCTATCATTATACAGTGCAACCCCTAACAAGCCTATAAGGACTTTATTTTGCATCATCCTTAACTTAAGAAAAAAAAAACATCAGAATTTTAAAACTAAAAGAAGCTACAGTACAAAGTAGACAGTTGGACCTCTATTTGAACCAGCGCTCCGTTTTAGATAAATTAACATTTTCAGTCTGGTGGTTGAATGGGATTGGTGGGCTTTAAAGACCTACTGTGTGAATATTGTTATATATAAAAAAGGTTTAGGGGTTTAACAGAAATAGAATAACATTGAAGTTCTTTTAGCCTTGAACATATGTATTGAGATCCATTTTGGTGGATCTCAGTGGGCTCCGTGATCCACCAGCAATAAAGTGAACAAGAGTGCAATAAAGTAAAACCCTTTTGATCAATTGGGATTATCTGACTTTAAGCCAGTAGTGACCAATATGTTAAGGTAGCAACGACAAAAAAAACAAAACAGAATGCAAACATATCAGAATTTTCAACTAAGGATGAAAAATACTGAAGTTTTTTTTTTTTTTTTTATCGGGGGAAAAGAAAATTCTGACAGCTACTATGTATTTTGACATCATCCCATAAAAGTAACAATAAACATTTCAATTTATTAAAATTAAAGAAACATCTTAGTCAAGTACACAAATGTGTCCCGTTTTTGTTTTCTGCAAAAACTAAACATGGTGGCAGAAAAAAAAAAAAAGTTAACTTTTTTTGCATGCTTTGGTCTTGACCATTTATCCAGCTCAGGCTCAAAAGATGTTACAGCACAACAAAGCTGAGCCTCGATAATTTGATCAGAAAGCTTTCCGCACTTTTTTGACTGCAGGTCGGTCAGTGCTGAAAACGTAGTCTCCCACAGGCATGTGGAACCAAAAATAACAGCAAATTCCAGCTCCCACCTTTCGTTGATGTTACGCTTTGGTGTCAGCTTCTTTGAAACAGGGATATTTTCATCCAAATCGGTACTACTGGAAGGCACAGAAGGCTCTCTACCATCTTTTGTAACTCGCACCACAAAGCGATCAATTGAAACCACCAAACACAAATTCGCAACTGTACACTACGAAATGCGCTGAGGAAGCTTGTTGCTCGGGTTACTGAGGTATGGAAGCCAGAGTACAGTTATTAGCGCCATCTACTGTTTGGAATTAATGTCATTTTTGTTTGTATGTATTCATTGTCAGGAATTATATTTTTTAAATACACAATCAACCCTGTTAAAACTATGCTAGGCTTATGTGTTGATGCTTGTTCAGATTTGCCCCAAGATCCACATATTGGCCACTACTGATCTATACAAACTGATCAGCAGATTACATTTGGATTAAAATTGTTTAAATCACATGGAATGGAGGAGTATCCTTTGATAATAACAAGACTTCGTTGTATAAAGCATGCTCATGGCACATGGCTGTTTTGAAGTGAATCTGGGAAATATTTCTAGTCAGCAGCAAGTAGCTCTAATACTCGCACCAAACTTGTGAATTCACAACCCCACAATAAAGTCAACACTTTTATTTGTTCCTTGCAAGTATTCTAAAATAAATCACTTTGCGCGGTGCTATGGGGAAAATGCATAACTTGTCTCCATCTTTTAGAGAATATTGATCTGTTTAATATAAACAGGTTTATAAATGGTTTAAAGAAGGGGTCCCTGAGTGGCTCACCAGGTAACAGCACGACCGGGTGCTGTGCAGCATGAGCCATACAGTCGGGATGGCAGGATCGTGTCCTGGCTGTGAGAAGTCACTGGTCTTCTCTGGGGATTCCAAAGGAATCATCAGTTTGACTCTTGCGCTCCTGCTGGTTAGGGAGGCAAAACCAGACTTTTTCCCCTCATCACACTACAGCGGACCCTACTGGCCAGGGTCCTAGTGAGCTCAAGAGGACACCTGCATCTGGCCTTTGTCCCCCAGAGGCTGGTGGCTCGCTGATATCTGCTGTGAGTTCCTGGATGTAAAAGGACAGTTGGCTTGGTTGTGGGATCAGAGGATGCCCACCGACCTTCAGTTCTTCTGGGCTGTTGTGGGGAGCTGCAGTGAGGGAACGTAATTGGCCATTCTAAATTTGGTAGAAAATCGGGGGTACAATAATTGGGCACTCAAAATTGTATTACATTTAAAGTCGAAGTACTCTGGGAACCTCCATGCCCTAATTTGACAGAAAGCTCAGAAGAGACGTAATGGATTATATATAGTCCAGTTGTCTTGTGCTGAACAAGGCTTATTCAGCTATAAACTTAAAAACCTGACCACTTAGCTTTGCAGAGAAGATGGGAAAGACTCTATTTGAAGCAGGGGCAAAAGGCTATCTTCTGAGAAGACTAAAAGGAAAAGTAACAGACAATACACTGCTGTATGCTGACTTTTTTGCTTTTGAACTGTACACGCTGTTTGCGTTTCCTTTGGCAAAGAAATGTTTTTTAAATACATCAAGAGTGTATCTATTAATGTAAAAACTGTATTTAAAAGATCCGTTTTTGGTATACAAGCTCAGACTAACAAAGGTAACTTACTGTTTCATTGACCAGCCCTTGATGCAGCACCCATGTCTTGTTTCTCCGGGGTCACTGCCTGCGTGTCTAAGAATTAATACAGATGGTGCTCATTAAAAATGGATATGGTCATTAACACGGCAGTGACTATATTTAATTAATAGACCCGCAGCACTACAAAACCTTCAATACAGCATTGCTGACTTTCATAGGGGTGCAGATTTCATTTATCACATTTTATTGTGTGGATGGAAAACAAAGAACTTGGTGTCTTCCTCAAGTCTGAAATGACTAGAAATACATGGGAATGTATTTAAAGCGTTTAGTCTTTAATTAACCCTTATTTTTTGAAAGGAGATAAAACTCATGTTAATTTTACAAAAGGATAGTGCTTAAGAGAACTTGTGTTATATTACTTGAGTTGTTTAATTCTAGTTTTGCAAAATTAACAGACGTTTTGCCTGTTTTAACTCCTGGTTTTTTTAAAAATGTTTTTTATTTCAATTTACAGATCCAGGAGGTATTGTAAATGCATGCTTACAGTGAATACAGGCACTGTTGCAGTTTTAGTAGGGACTTGGGTGGTGCACAGTCTGATTGTCATGCTAACCAGACAGGTAAAGTGTTGGTCTAAGGATGCTGGCATTTAGTTGGAAAGGGAAGTAGGCATTAAAAACAATGTAAAATATGAATTATTCACATAATTCTCATTGCATTTAAACCAAGTGATGACTGACAGACTTGTGGACAGGTAATTGAGTTCTCAAATTGATTTTAGCATTTAGATTAGCCTAAATGAACAGTGAAAATAAATAGTATAATTTACTGATACTATCCTAGAATTGATATGGTGTTGCTATAGAGCAGTCAATCCCTTGTATTACTACTGTAGAGTGTTTTGATACAGTGCTGCTTTCCCATTATATCCGAGAGGGTGTATACCGTTTATTTACAGCACAGAACTTAAAATCAGACTGTTACAAAGAGTGCTTTACCACCCACTGAACTGAATCATTGACTTCCAGGTGAAATTCCACATTATCTTAGTAACTGGGCAGCTGAATCTCGATTATGTAAAGTTACAGTAAACACTTGTTACACTATTACCTCATTTTCTGAGCCTGCAGTTAGTGGGCAACTACAAAGCTTTTTTACTCTCGCAGATAAGTCAATTTCATAACTTTCGATCTTGATAAACATGTTTACTCTGTCACGTCATTAGTGAACATAGGTTGCCTGCCACTTACTGTAGCAAGAGAGAGCAGACAGTTCACATGCATGTCACACATGATGGTGGTTTCCTTCTCCCAGGATTCCTTGTAATTAATTATAAGGAGGCTTTGTGGTCCAATGGTTAAAGAAAAGGGCTTGTTACCAGGAGGTCCCTGGTTCAAATCCCACCTCAGCCACTGACTCATTGTGTGACCCTGAGCAAGTCACTTAACCTCCTTGTGGCTCTGTCTTTCGGGTGAGACGTAATTGTAAGTGACTCTGCAGCTGATGCATAGTTCACACGCCCTAGTCTCCTGTAAGTCGCCTTCGATAAAGGCGTCTGCTAAATAAACAAATAATAAAATAATAATTCTCCCCCACTGGGGATGAAGGGGATTTTGAGGAGGCGGTCATACGTACGCACACTTTACCTACACATCTGGATAACCGCTTATCCAAATGTCATTAAACTTGGTATTAAATTATTGAGAGGATCAGATTCTGGGGATATAAGGGGTGTGCCTTTGTGATCATTCATTCACCCCTCTGTATTTCGCACACATTTTGGCATATGGATAACTGCTAAATTGTCTTAACTTTTTTCATACTGAGCGTGAATTTTGAATTTGCAGTCGTGGCATTTATTTATTTATTTATTTATTTATTTATTTATTTATTTATTTTTACTGACATTCTTGTTGAAATGATCTTCCACCTGAGCTGTTATGTGACAGAAGGATTAGGCAGCTTCATTTTCATACAAAGCTGTTGTATACTGTAGTTCCCGGTAGGTTGTCAATGGGAGGATGGTAGGGTGGGGCAGGCACGACCAGTATTAGAAAGTTATGTGGTTTCTATGTGTTCAGTTTTATTTTCTTTGTCAAAGCCATCTTTTTAAGTGGCAGCTCCTGGGCTGAGTGTTTGAAAGAGGCTGTAAATGCCAACGGATCAACTGGAAAAACATCTGCAAAACACTCCAGCAATTAGTGTTGAGCAGCACTTTACACTGGGAACTGTCTTTGATTGCCTAAATATACACAGCAGTTGGTACAGGCGTTCATCTTAAACTGATGGAAGTTCAGTGTGCTTTGCTGTCGTACATTAAAATGACTTTGCCTTCTTTTCTTTACCTGAACAGAAATTCATTGAGTTTGAAGATTCTCAGGAGCAAGAGAAGAAAGACCTGCAGGGTCAAGTGGAGTCACTGGAGTCTCAGTCACGACAGTTGGAGCATAAAGCAAAGAACTATGCAGATCAGAGTAAGTACAGCAGCAAACATCCACACGGATAACAGTGCACCCAGTAGGACTGTTTTCAGTGTCATGTGTAAAGGCATTTTCCACTTAGCATTAAGAATTCAAATGGTTTGTAAGGGTCCTGGAATGGATCAAAATCAAGGGCTCTATTTGAATCTAATGCATACTTTCTAGTTGAAACCATTTGAAATCTCTAACTCACTCAAGAATATTGGAGGGATTTATAAATGGGAATTATACCTGAACAATCTTAGACATTTTGAGAGATTTCTAGTTACAGATTGGATTGTAGAAAAAAGGAAAATGTTATTTCATACAGTATGTTGCGCATATACAACACAACATCTTTAAATTTACACACTGACACTAAAGTTCATTTTAAGTGGAAGAATACCTTCTAGGCTGTTGTAGTTTTCCACATGAGAGGTGTGTGACCAACTTATTCACTGCCAAAGTACAGCATGCTTGTAAAATAGGGTTATTAATAAGCAAAACATTTAGAAACTACCTGTCAATTAGTTAATGAATGATCAATCAATCAATCAATAAATAAATATTTATTTTATATAGCGCCTTTCATAGTGGACCACCATCACAAAGTGCTTCACGAGATCTTTCCTTACTCCGCAGGCATCTCAAGTGGAATGGTCCCCTAAAATGTTCCCCTTTTTCTAGGAAAGCAGTACGACTTAGGATGGGGAGTTTGTTGCCAGTCAATTTCACTCCGTCCTTACTTACTAAATATATCTTGGTATCACTGTCATAGATAATTTTCTGCTCTTTAAAAATATAAGGCGGCTCCTTGGGGTAGGCAAGGGAGGCACTGCCGCCTCGAAAATTTAAGCAAAGAATAAATTAAAAAATCACATACTGAGTGATCACATACATTTACTTTTTTGAATAAATATTAATTATTTTGCACACAAGATGCTACATGAACGTGGTTGAGAGTAATATCAGTTTTATCTTGCAACGTCGCACACATTTAAAAAAACACAGCAGAGGAGGCAGGAGGCGGGTCTCCTTCCGCTGTGTCTGCAAATCATTGGTCTTAACCTCTGCCTGAACTCTAACGTGCGTTGATTGTGTGTGGAAGGCAGCAGTAAAGAGAGAACGAGAAGCGGCGAATGACAATACCAGTAACTCTTATTTTAATTGTTTTGTAATAAGTTAAAAAAAAATACAAAAAAAACCTTAATCAAATAATGTAATTACATTACATCTCACTAAATGTAAATATTTCAGTTATTTTGGGGTAATCAAACATACATATGTACTGTTTGCTTATTGTTGTTGTTGTTGTTGTTGTTGTTGTTGTTGTTGTTGTTGTTGTTGTTGTTGTTGTTGTTGTTATTATTATTATTATTTGATGTTGGTACTATTGTCTGGTTTCACGATTGCATGTTCAGTTATTAGCGCTTTGCTTTGTTGGTGTATCGTATAGTAAACAAACAAAAGGGTTTGGGTAAATTGCAGCATTTGTATTGAATAGCATCGTTTCAAATGTAAAAACAGCAGCGCAAAAGTCGGACCTGCTGCCAATATGCTATGTGTGTATATATATATATATATATATACACACACACACACATACATACATACAGTGCCTTGTAAAAGTATTCAGACCCCTGACCAATTCTCTCATATTACTGGATTGCAAATGGTACATTGAAATTTCGTTCTATTTGATATTTTATTTTAAAACACTGAAACTCAAAATCAGTTATTGCAAGGTGACATTGGTTTTATGTTGGGAAATGTTTTTAAGAAAAATAAAAACCTGAAATATCTTGCTTGCATAAGTATTCAACCCCTGTGCTGTGGAAGCTCCCAGTTTACACCGATGAAAGAAATTGCCCTAACGAGGACACAATTAATTACCTTACCATTGGCCTCCACCTGTGAACCATTAAAGTTGCTGTCACATGGATAAAAACCCCACTGTTGAAGGATCATTGGTCAGGTTGTGAATCTGAAGAAAAATGAAGACCAAAGAGCATAGTAATACATATGCATAGATTAGGGAAAGGGTACAAAATAATATCCAAGTGTTTGGATATCCCAGTGAGCACAGTTGGATCAATAATCAGGAAGTGGAAGCTGCATCACACCACCCAGGCACTGCCAAGAAAAGGCCGCCCCTCAAAACTCAGTGCTCAAACAAGAAGGAGACTTGTGAGAGAAGCCACAGAGAGGCCAACCATCACTTTGAAGGAGCTACAGAGTTCAGTGGCTGGGAGTGGAGTAATGGTGCACCAGTCAACCATATCAAGAGCTCTGCATAACACTGGCCTGTATGGGAGGGTGGCAAGAAAGAAGCCGTTACTTAAAAAGTACCATCTGAAAGCACGTCTGGAGTTTGCCAGAAAGCATGAGAGTGACCCAGCTGCGATGTGGGAAAAGGTTTTGTGGTCAGATGAGACCAAGATAGAGCTTTTTGGCCAAAACTCAAAGCGCTATGTGTGGCGCAAACCTAACCCTGCCCATGCGTCAAGACACACCATCCCTACAGTGAAGTATGGTGGTGGCAGCATCATGCTGTGGGGATGCTTCTCATCAGCAGGGACTGGGCATCTTGTTAAAATTGAAGGAAGAATGGATAGAGCAAAATACAGGGAAATACTGCAAGAGAACCTGCTTCAGTCCGCTAAAAAACTGAAGCTTGGGAGGAAATTCACCTTTCAGCAGGACAATGATCCCAAGCACAAGGCCAAAGCAACATTGGAGTGGCTCAAGAACAAAAAGGTGAATGTCCTACAGTGGCCCAGTCAAAGTCCTGATCTCAATCCCATTGAGAATCTGTGGCACTATTTGAAAATTGCGGTCCACAAGCGTCGTCCAACCAACCTGAACAACCTGGAGCAAATCTGCCAAGAAGAATGGGCCAAAATCACTGACACTGTGTGCAAAGCTGGTACATACTTACCCCAAAAGACTTAAAGCTGTTATTGCAGCGAAAGGTGGCTCTACCAAATATTAATGTGTGGGGGTTGAATACTTATGCAAGCAAGATATTTCAGTTTTCTATTTTTCTTAAAAATATTTCCCAGCATAAAACCAATGTCACCTTACAATAATTGATTTTGAGTTTCAGTGTTTTAAAATAAAATATCAAACAGAACGAAATTTCAATGTACCATTTGTAATTCAGTAATATGAGAGAATTGGTCAGGGGTCTGAATACTTTTGCAAGGCACTGTGTGTATATATATATATATATATATATATATATATATATATATATATATATATATATATATATATATATATATGGTTATGGTTTTTGTTTTATATTTTGGTATTCATAGCCAAGTTCTTTATCCTTCTATGTAACTCTTGAAACAACACTGCCCACTAGTGCCAGCACCTGGTTAATGTCTAGGTCAGCTGAATGCATGGGGTTAGCTCACATAGGCAATCTGAAGTTACAGTATTCATACTCCCCAGGAGGCAGCCACATCCACTGTTGCAAAAAAAAGTACAGCAACATTTTAATAAGACTTTGGAAAAGGCCAAAATGACTTTGTTTCTTCCAAAAGAAAAATGTTACTGTTTTAAAATGTTCTTTAAGATCCTATTTTTTTTTTGTTTTGTTACTGAGGTCTGACATGTTTGAAGACTGAGCAATCTTCCGTGACTGCCTCTAACATATTTAAATTTCAAGTTATATGAATGGTTAAAAACTATTGTATAATCTTTTTCAAGGAGTGAGAACTAAGGCTTTCAAATGAATTTTCTGTACCTGCTCATCAAGCATGTTATCAGTGTTCGTTTTAAAATTTTGGTGTAGATGTTTTTGTTCTTTCTATAGATATTGATCGATATCGATACATCATTACAGCATAGGTACACGTAAGAAGCACCAGCTTGGACTGCATTAATGTAGAAACCAAAACCAAAAAAGGAGACTGGATTTTTGAAGTCTTGGACAATGGTTTCACCCTTTTAAAATAAGTTCCACTTCATTGAAGGCCCCCTCAGTACAATCTGAAGTATGACCCTGCTGTATATTTCCCAAACTTTTTTCTTTTTTTCAGGTTGTTTTTTGACTCCTTTTTGTAAGGTGTAGATAATGGAAGGAACCATTTTTTGTGGCACGTGAAAAGAAAAAAAAAAGTGTCCTTCCTCATTGCAGTGGTAATAAGTGGAAATCCCCAGAGTGTAGGTAGCACTAAAATTCAGGCTTAAGTCTTACAGCTTAACTGTGCAAAGTCACCTTTCAGATCATATTTAGTATTTGCAATACAGTACATACCAGACGTGGCTGTCATGCAAGAGGTACTGCCCAGATATCTGCATTCTCTATTGCTGTTGCAAGCCACAGAACTTTAGCAGAGCTTTTAAACTCAGGTGCTTATTTTCTTTTACAAGGTGCCCTCTGGTGGCAGCAAAATGTAATATCACAGACTTTGACATGGACTTGATACTCTTACACCTTTCTTGTGTGTAACTCTGCATGTCCTGTTTTGAAAATTGTTAAAATACCAACATTTTTTTTTTTTTTACTTTAACAGCTTTGCCTTTAATCTCCTGATCATATATACTATACCTGCATTACCTGTGTAGCTAAAAACAGCATCACAATGAGTAAGATAAAGTAATATAAATGCTTTAAGTGCACTATTCCCACTATAGTACAGCATTTGGAAGACTATGATATTTAATATTGTGTACAAATTTGGTACACAGCTGTGTTCTTTGATCCTCTGTGTCACCTTTTGATATTTGTTAATTGGACGATACAACAATGCTCAGTATCTTAACAGTCGTTTTCACTTTAGTCAGCAGGTTAGATGAACGGGAGGCAGAGCTGAAGAAAGAGTACAATTCACTTCATCTGAGACACACAGAGGTGAGATTAAATCCTTCTTTTTTTTATTTATTTTATTGGCTAAGTATAGCCAAACCTGAATTAATCGGTCACCAACTGTTGACTGTTTGTTTCAGTCAGGACAACTCATTTTATTAACTGATTAGACATTTGATATTTTTAACATACATCATTTAGCTTGTTTGGCGTTTGGCCTCGCCTTTTTAGGTACTCGGAGCAGCCTCAAAAGCTTGCATATTGAATCTCTCAACCGACACTGACATTTAGGCAGGAAGGCAGTTTGACTGCCAACCCCCTTTAGCAAGGCCAAAAGTGAGTAGGAGGTAAACTTAAAGACAACATATCACATTATATATGGAGATTTCAAAGAGATCCAATTAATCAGTGGGAGATGTTGCAGTTCTTCTCAGTTACCAGCTGAGGGATATTGGGCTCCAGTGAAGTGGTGGCTACTCTAAGCACTGCATGCAGGTTATCATCTGTCAGCCTTGTTCTGAGGTGTGACTTGTTTAGCTTCCTAATGGAAAACACCTGTTCACAGATATAAGTGCTTCCAAACAAAGACAACAATTTCAAAGCTTCTCTGCTAAGATTAGGAAACTGATTGTGGTCCAGTGATCGGTAGAATTCTAGGAGAGGCAGGTCCCTGTGTTTGCTATTCAGCGCATTGGAACTGCAGTTCAATACCTTCAAGCTGGAGATCGTCAGGTACACTTTCTGCATCAACAGAGAAGGGATCTGCGAAGAGTTTCAAAGAGGCTTGCTCGCTCCTGAATTGGTCAAATCTGCTGGCAAAAACCTCATGTAGTTCTTTCAGGACACTTGCATGGCGTATCCAGTTGTATGTCTCTTCACATGGAAAGGCTTGTTGACATGTTTCAAAGTGTGTCAGCTGCCCTCTCTCAAACTGGTTTGTGAACAGCTTTAATTTCATTTCAAACGCACACACTGCCTCAAACAAATCACAAATGAGATGCTGACTTCCTTGTAACTTTAGGTTTAAATCATTTAAATGTCTTATGATATCAGTCAAAAAAGCCAGATCAGCAATCTAGTCGCTTTCTTCCATGACAGACATGTCTCTTCCCTTCTCTTGCAGAAAATGTTTTATTTCTTTTCACAGCAAAAAGAACCTCTTTAGGACGTTGCCCCGGCTAAGCCATCTCACTTCAGTGTGATAAATCAGGTCACCGTAAGTGGCGCTTATATTCTCCAAAAAAGACACTGATTCAAAGATCGCGAACGAATAAAGTTAACTGTGGATACAACAAAGTCCATAATTTCTTTAAACTTCAGGTATTTTGCACACAAGGCCTCCTGGTGTATTATACAGTAATACTGCTTCAGCAGTGCAGCTCGATTCCCGATGTGCTTTTTTAAACACGCTATAAAACCGTTAGTCTTGCCAACCATAGGTGGAGCACAGTCGGTTGTCACCCTCACCAATTTATCCCACTGCAAATTTAAATCTTCAACAGCTTTCTTAAAAGCATTAAAGATGTCAGATCCAGTGGTTCTGCCATGCAGAGAAACTAGAGATGCCAGCTCCTGGTGTACTTCAAATGTTTGTCACTCCACAAACGAAAATTAAAAGTTAGGCTGTATCAGTGGCATTGCTGCTTTCGTCCAGAGCAGCAGATAAATACCCTATTTTTGCATTTGCTTTTTAGCTGATCATAGCTATTTCCAGACATGTCTGCTATGCGTCTCTGCATAGTCATTCTGGAAAGACAAACATTTTTAAAGGAATCTTTATTTTCTTTGCAAACAGCATCACATATTTGCATCAGGCAGTCTTTTACAAATTCCCCATCGGTAAAAGGGATAATTTTACAAATCGCTGCGTGGCGTTGAAACTTGCTATTGTAGCAGCTTCAGATTCCTTCTTTTTCCGTTCGAAAACACCTTGCTGCCCAGTAGTTGTATTTTGAGAGACTCCACTTTTTTTGTTCGTGCTTCTCCCAGCAATTCTTTGTATTTGGGATGTTTTGTCTCATAATGGTGCCGTTTATTGTATTCTTTGGCAACTGTGACGCATTCAAGGCAAATGAGGCACATATGGACACCGGGTTTGGATTCAGCAAAAAATATTTTTCTGTCCACTCTGGGTTAAATTGTCTGTGTTCAGGATCAATTTTTCTTTTTTTACTTGTACATGACTTTGACAGAGACATGTTTTGAGACGCTACGGAGACCACCTACTGTAATTTTGTGAAAGTATAAAAATATTTTAATCGCAGAGCAACAACCATAAACGTGAATCGCTGTCTTCCATTTAGCGTCTAGCTGGCGCCTGTTTCTGATTTCTACTGCCTGTTTTCTACTGTATCCCACCCAAATCCCACCAGCTGAGGCCCTGTAGGTGGCAGTCAGATTCACCATGGTAATGTTACATTTTATTTTTCCGGATCTGAAATGATTATTTTAATATTTTAATAGAATTTACAGTTGTAAAACATAACTCCTGTTGTGATGGAAAGTAACGTTCTGTGGTAGTTTACAAAAAGAAAAACAAAAGCAATGAGAATAATATGAGTGAGAGTAATCCCATTGTCAACACGTATCACTCGCTGTTGTAGCCCTGATTCCCCTGGTGCAAATCCAAATGTTAAAGGGATTGTAATAAAGATGGGCTGCTCCAATACATTGACTTCAGTTTATTTACTCTACCCTGCCGTGGATACAGTTGAGTTACCTGTGTGGAATGTGTGACACACTTTATTAGGACCTGTCTACCTGATTGGATTTGACATCGCCCTCAATAAGAGATGAAAATGAGGTTGATCGTGTGATTTGACGTGTGATCCCTGCAGCACTATAAAGCTGCTTAAGTATCATTGTGGATCAGTTTCACCCAACAATGCTGCACTTGTAACCTGATACTTCCAAGACCATAGTGCATCCATACACCGTGCCAGAATTGTGTGTGGATGGTTTAAGAAGCATGAGGAAACCAGGTATCTTCCATGGCTATCACACACACCAGCCCCCTGATCTCAATCCAGTTGAGCATGTTTGGGATGAACTCGGACAATGCATTAGTCATTCCGATCCTCTGCCTACCTCTGTGCACCAATTGCATGAAATATAAACAAACCTCTGGGCACCTTCCAGCACCTTGTACAGTCAAGGCTGTGATCAGGGCAGACAGTGGCCCAACATGGTGTTGTGTGCTGTACAGGTTTTAATAAAGTGGCCAGGCAGTGTGCATCTAAAGAACCGCTGTCACAATGCTGATGAAACTTGGTTAGGACATTCTTTAGCAAGTTATTGAGTATAGGAATCTGGGGCTATAAGGAGGAGCCTGTCCATCTACAGTCCATCTGCCTGTGTGCATGTTACACAGCATCCCTCCTTTTTTGTAATTGTAATTAAAATGGATTCCTTTCTGCAGCATCTGCTTACCTCCAAGTAACTAAACCCCCTTAAGCAGAGAGACTCAATGAACCTTTAATAAAATTGAGTACGGTAATATTTCAATTAAATGGCAAATCTAAGCTGTAACTCTATTTATAGTTGTTTTGCACTTGGAGATTTGAGATGACTGCGAAATGAAGCATCAGAACTGGGTCACGCTCTTGAGTCGCTACGTTCAATGTATCTGCTTTAACAGAAGCCCAGGGCTACAAGTCACATCTTTTCCAAATGTTTTTGTCAATACAGTCTTATAAGCATGAAGGCAATCTCCAAAGAAGGACCAGGGCTACAAGTCACATCTTTTCCAAATGTTTTTGTCAATACAGTCTTATAAGCATGAAGGCAATCTCCAAAGAAGGACCAAAGTCAGACAGGTGCGGGATCCCTTAAGAAATCCTTAAATTAAGGTGTAGGAAGTGTATTGACAAAACCCCTGCTGAAGTACCAAGGTTTCTACTGTGGAAAAAAAAATAACAAAATGTTCTACATGTTAGTCAAATAAGACAAACAGATTATATTATATTTGACAGTTTTAAGACATTTTTAAAGCTTGAAAAACAAGTATCATACAGTAGACCCCCCTGCTGTGGCTGTAAATTCAAAATTAGCTGTCTGTATGATTTTGACGAACATGACATATCAACAGAATGTACAGAGCTGCTGTATAGAATAAGAAACGCCAATGAATAGTTTAATGAAAATTGATGTGGTATTTAGGACATAAATGTCATTGGTAAGCAAATGGGATGTTCGTATCACAGCATAGTATATTAAAATGACTGATTTAGAAGTATGTGAAATAACTTCTTGTGTTCACAAGATACATGTAGCAATGTGTGACATACAGACAGACATATATATATATACAGACAGAGACACCTCCGTATATCTCCACAATGTGATACTCCCAATAAAGTATGCTAGAAAATGTTCATACCAAGTTTCATCACAATTTAATAAGTTGCTTCCCAAATATAATAATCTTGCTAGGAAGTACATTCATACTGTGCATATGAAATACTGGCTGTTCGCTCTGCTCTCCGTCTTGTTTTTCAAGCATGTTTATTCTGCATTTAGTCTCAGTATTGAGGTTAGTTGGCACAGAAGACTTCTCATACATACAGTGCCATTCTTTGTGCTTACTTCTGTCAGTAATGGTGTTGTATGGTGCTTGTCTGATGTCCATTTAAGCATTATATTAATATGAAAGAGACTAAAACAACAGATTCATTGAAAATGAGTTTGCAAATGGATAAAGGCTGTTAAGGTTTAGGCCCTTTAAGTTCTGCATTGCCAGACACAGAGAGCCATTCAATGCCTGTCATACAAACAATTTATTTTGCCAAAACTGTAATCCTAATAGAACAATCAACTTACAAACCAATGCAAGTTCTGTTTTTAATTAAGAGTAAAATTAAAACCTATTTCCTGTTATGATAACAAAATATCCTTTATAATACCCTCTTTTCACCTGCACATCAACTGGTGCTTCACAAGAAGGCTTGTCTTATGGTATAAGATCAGCTGTATATACGTAATGCAATTTGTATGTCTGTGATTATACAGCATGTGTTATTTTTGTATTATACAGATGATTCACAACTATATGGAACACTTAGAACGCATCAAAATTCAGCAGCTAACAGGGGGCGATACTCTAGAATCTGGGACACTTGGAAGAGTTAGGTAAGTATATTAACATGTTTCTTTGCTTGATATAAATAATCTATAAATTCAACAACACAGAAAACATGTAACCCTTTGTGGATTATAGTATCAATAAGATGTATGTATTGCTCAAATACTGTCTTACGTGTTTGTAATATAGGCTTAAAAGCTAATTACATTTTAATGGAATATTGAGTCTGCTGACTTTGGACAGTTGTCTAGTAAACATCTGTTGGACACATCAAGGACTGAGATGTTTGTTGATGTGTTCCTGCTGTTGATGTTCAAAGGATACTGTATTGTTCTGTTTAGGGGTTCACAGAAAGTTTTCATAAGAGTCACAGTAAGACCGCATCACAAGCAGACATATTCTATGTAATGAGTTGTGCATTTGCAGCAAGTCTTTTGAAGCAAAAAGACGTTGCATCTAGAAACTGTCAGATAGAAATACTTCACGCATGCTGTTGTCGGCAATTTTATTTTCAAAAATATATTTTGAGAGATTGCTGTGGCCACTGTCCTTTGTTGTCTGTTTAAAAAAAAAAATAATAATAATTTTATTGGGTTTTGTAGTGTGTCGTTTTACAGAAAATAAAAACACAAAGTTTACAATTCATGTAAATATAGTATAAATCACATGAAAACATAAGATTTCCTGTTGAATGTACACATGCTTCTTTGTTTCCTGTCTGCTTGACATAAAGCCATACCAAATACATTTCTTTGAAAAAATCAGAACACAAGCTGTATTTTTATGTAATTTCATACATTGTATTTAGACGTAACTTTTAGCTAAAGAGAAAATTAAAATAACAAGTACAGTAGATGGCAGTTAAAAATGCTTCAGAAAATTGAGGACAATGGCACGTAATGAGTTAAGCATGAAATTAGAACGTGATGGGTGGAAATATAATCTCAGCTTCTTATGAGGACATACACAAGCAATGGCAGCTTACTGTATATTGTAAAATACACTGTTTCCAATGTAGAACTGTAAATATATATATAAAAAAAAACACATTTTAAAAAACCTTTTCTCAGGATTTTATATTATTTGAAAAATCATGACTCTAAAATATGGTACGTACTGAAATGAAAATAAAACAGCTGTCTCACAAGTGAAGATTTTGGGGCCCTGTTAATGCATTTTAAAAGCCTATGGCAATTTTTCTTTAGAAAACATACAAATATCTTTTTAAACAAGCGCTTCATCTGTTGATGGGTCCGGGAACTCTCTTATTCAGATCTGTGTTTGTCAGCCAATAAGTTGAACGCTGTCTCCTGAGGGAAGCGTACTATTTAATTGGCTCTCTTTGTGAGTTGCTGCATTGATGCTGAGGAGACGGAGTCTGCGAACTGCATGCCTTTCACAGAGCGATGATGTCACTGCTCAGTGGCTGCTGCAGGACTAGGCTGCACAGAGCTGCTACTGCCTCTGTTGCTGCGGATGGCATTGTTTTTGTGGGAGAGTGACAGTCTCTGGGAGCTAGGATACACCCACGTTGAGCTCCCCTGTGCAGCCTTCCCCACAGAGTATCTCTTCTCGTTGCCGGAGCTCCACAATGCCAGGGCATAGTCATGAGTCCCGGCTGCATGCTGCTCTTTGTGTTTGGCTTTGTTGGCGGGGCGGTGGTCATTAATTCAGCGATCCTGGTTTCTCTCTCCGTTTTGCTGCTTGTGCACTATTCCGTTTCTACTGGCCTGCCGGCTCTGACGCAGAACCTTCCAAGGATAATCAGGTACCCGTGTGGCATTCAGATATTACCCTCCACTGCCTGCCTGCCTGTGCGTGTTTCCTTTACCTCTCCCCTCAGTAGAAAAACTTTAATCATATATGGCTATTTAATCATAGTTTTAAATTGTTACTTGTAGGATGTTAGATATTTTTTGCAAAGTATAGGCTACTGATTATTGTGTATACTATTGTACAATATTCTTCAAGTGATATAATTGCTTTATAATCTGCAACTTTCTATGCAGATTACAGTGCTACAAGCTGATTCTCAGTTAAAATAGATTGATACTGTACAAGGGATACATAATGACGTCTTGTTTACTGATGGAACTAATCAATACTTTACCGTTGTGGAGTTTGAACTGAGACCATTTTGTCTTTGTTTGTTTGTTTGTTTGTTTGTGTGTTTATTTGTTTGTAAGCATCGTCGGTCACCAGAGCTGCATTTTAATAAACCCTGTTTGGTGTACTGCATAACAGAGCTTTTTCATTGAAATCATTTGCTGTGTCGGTCAGTCTGTGTGAGCGAGGCATTGATGCTGTTATGGGGTAATGGTGCACAAAGGTTCTAACCAGCTACTGTAGTTTACACACTGACGCTAGAGATCAGGCCACAGAAATGTCTGCGCCAAATTGCCCTCTCATCAGTTTTTAACAAACTGGATGCTTTGCAATGCGATGCCGAACCCCATCCCTGTAAATACTGTTTTCATCTCCTTGGAAACAGTGTTTTTTGTGCTGCATTGTGGTCAACATTCTACTTTTGTTAGTTGTTTTGTAAAGCTTTATTTGGCATGCAAGTGCATCACAGTGTTGTGTACTCAACCTATGTCATCTGCCCTGGTCATGTCACAGGTGAAGATCAAAATTGGCCTTGTAAAGTAGAAATAGGTCTCCAATTCAACTAGCTGACATCTTTATTGGGCAAACTGACATCTAACTATTATGTAGTTAATGTGACACCATGAACACCACTGGAGGCTGTGAGCAGTACGCAGTATAACATCTAAGAAATAAGAGACTGCCCTCAGTTTGAAAAGCAGACGTATATACAATCATTAACATATTCATTAATAAACCTTATTTATGAAGATAGTAAAATGATTTTATTTCAAGAACCGGTGGTTATGCAAGTCATGATGGTTCCCTGCATTGAATCAAATGGCATACAAGATTCTTCTTTTTTGTTTGAGTGATTTTTACAACCTAGTTTTGACTTTGCAGTCAGATCTACTTGTACATTTGTATAGCTATAATACCCTCTAATACCCTCTGAGAGGTCTGTGATAAAATGAGTTACTGTAGGAGGTATTTGTAAACATCAGCATTATATCACGTTGATTACTTAAGATTCTTTGCTGATACGCTGGTCTAAATGTCTTTTCAGATGATTACACCAAAGACTGATGTTTTATTTTATTTTATAACAGGGTAATCAACAGCTCACCTTTTACAATATTTTCAACACAAGGACTGAGCTACAAAAGAACTACATTTATTTAGCATACATAGAACAAAGAAGATTTAGGGGGGACATGATTTAAATCTTGCAACTCTAAAGGTGTAGACCTAGTTAACACTAATCAATACTTTAAGCACAGTATAGAAACCAGGACCAGAGGATACAGTTGGAGATTAAGTGGCGATAGACTTGGGACAGAGGGAAGGAGACACTTCCTCACACAGCAAGTGGTGACGGTATGGAATGGGCTACCTAGTCATGTTGCTGAGGCAGAGTCCCTTGGATGGAACGGAAGGAGTTGAATGTTACTGGCTGAATGTTAGTTGACAAGTTTCTCTAAAAGGTTTATTATAATGGATCCAGTTTCTGTTTTTGAAGAAATAGGAAATTATCCTGAATGCACATACTATTGGTTCCAACTCCGCAAGTTTTAATTTCATTTAAAAAAAAAATCTCTAATTAGCTTCCTAGGCCGTTTTCATTTTCAAACATTTTCATTGTAGATAATATGTATTCTATCTTTCAAAATTCAAACCATTTTCCAAATATCCAATCGATTTTATTATTATTAAATTAACTAAAGTACAATTAACCCTGTATTACAATACAGGGCTTGAATTTCAGCGCGGGATTGTGGGTATCGCACATTTTCCAAGTTGCTCCCACATATCTGCAACTTTCAGTGCGGGAAAATCCCGCAGAGATATTTTAAGACACCAAGCTACTGTATTTTTCACCCAATTTAGAATGCCTGAAACGCTACAACAATCTATAAGAAAGTGGGTGTCAGTGACGAAAACACTATGAGCCGCATTCTGAGTAGTTCTGGTTAAATAAATAAATAAAAGTAGTGCTGGATATTTTAAGTGCCTCGAGACTTTATTCTCTCGTACGTGATTCTCGGCAGCTATCTTTAAGGATTATAGAAACTCAGGACACTGCAGTAAGTAAACAGTTTTTTTTAAAAAAAAAGACTATATCAAGTCTATCTATCTATCTGTTGTTTTGCAAGCGGTGACTTTTACTTTAACTCTTAAAACTCAGCCCCATTCATTTTGAGCCGCCAGCGCACCGAAGGTTACGCACATATTACTCAGGCACGGTAAAAGCCACCTACCTGGTGTAAAAGTACAGACATGGGGATTTCCAAAGACGTATTCAGTGTGTGTATGTGGTACTCCTGGCCAGAACTACGATCGCCTGAAGTTAAGCCTCTCATCATGTGACAGAGTTCACAGCTTAGGTTTCGTTTTGAATTTATTGTCATTGTAGCAGCTAGACTGAAAGGGGCAGTATCGTTGGAAAGCTTAGAAGCTCAGCTCCCCCCCTACCCCATATGTTCATTTCATATTGAGGTTCAATGGTGCAGTGTCTTTTTTTTGAGCCATCTATGATTACAATATACATAGCAGTGACCAAACATGATTATTTTGGAAAAGTTTTTTTTTTTTTTTTTTCTTTTATTATAACATGTATTCTCATCTCTACCACATATAGTACGCCTGATCCAGTTACAACTTACACAATATGAAAGGACATTTTGTGGCCTTTAATTTGATATGTTACATGCATGCAGTCCAAACTATCCAGTAGTTAAACATACATAAATGAAATCAGGCAGAAACAGGGCTGAGTGTAAAGAGTTAAAAAAAAAAAAAAAAAAAAAAAAAAAGAAATGGAGCTCTGGTTAAGAAGAAAAGCACCTTTTTCTTCTGCTACTGCAAAAACTTCACAACAGGCAATAGCAAAAGCAATGGAGAGTGCTCTGTCTCACAGTGATGAACAGCTGTTGGGTCTCCTGAAAGCAGCTTATTTTAAAGCAACACCCGTGTGAGTGATGATGCAGTGAAATATATATATAGTTTTTTGTCAGTCCCCCCTAAAATTTTGGAATCCCCCCCATTGGCTGCAGCATAAGGGGGAAATCCCCCCAGCACACAAAAATGAAATTCAAGCCCTGCAATAGACATTTCTCGTTCCATGATTGATTGATGATAGCATTCAAAGTGTTAATGATGGTTCCAATCTGCTTTATTCCAGCAAGAGTTCAGGTAGTGCAGCTGATCAGAGAGCTTTGACAGCCCCGCTGGGTTTGCTGCTGCAGGATGAAATTGCTTTTTGGCAGGAACAGCGTTGTGTTTTAGCGGTCAGATGATTGTATAATGTGTCCTTTAAAAAAACAAAAAAACAAAAAAAAACTGCAGGGTATATTTATCCTTTAAAAAATATTCATCCTCCTTTTTCACTGATCACATGTAACACAAGCTAGAAACTACTGCAGTGCTAGAATCAGTTTTATTTCCTTATGTGAAGGTAAGGCAGTCATTCCGTTTTGATGAAAGTAGCTTGATTACAATACAGAAAGAGGATGCTGTTATTTACAGCTCTCACAATCGGCTCCCAGGCAGCAAGTTCAGAGCAGATTAGCATTCTCATTGTGTTCCGAGAACTGACTGAAACAGAAAGCATGATGGCCGATTTACTGGGCAAAGAATGAACCGACCATTACTGAGTGTCACAAAGACGGCCGGAGTGGGTGGCGTCAGACCAGAAGCAGGGAGTAAACAGACAGAGACTTGGGGTTTTGGTGGAGCTGAGCGAATGGTTTCGCTCAGCATTTAATAAAACAGCACAGAAAATAAAAGGTTTGAACAATGGAATACAAAACAGGACACGGCACTTGACGCCAAAATAAACAGACAGACAAAACGACTAGACACTAACACACAGGTGAAACGGAGACAAACAAACACGGTGAGTACAAACAACTATTATATTTACGATCTTACTTTCAATTACTCCTCTCTCTCACCCGTTCTCCACTCCCGAACACCTAACCCCCAGTGACTAAAACGTGCATCTATATATACTGTTGTGCTGGGATTCAATTACTAATTAATTACTCACTTGAATCCCAGCACGTGAATTCATTACGTGCAACCCCGTGCCACACATTATACACATTTTATCTGCACGTGAAGTGATGTGCCATCCTCGTGCCTAAATATAATTATACACTTTAAATACACGTGAAACACAGACCCGTTTATATCCCGTGTACCAATCTATACACCAACATTAACATACGCACCCATACAACACATAACACAAATGCACACAGGGGCGGGGTGCTTTGCCACATATACCCCCCCTTGTGCGCAGCACACATGGCCTCAACGGCCACCTCCCCCCTTAAAAATCCAGCAGTCCAGGACAAAGTCTCGGGCTGGGAAGGGAGGCTTCAGTGGGCCCATGGCTGGCCATGCTGTCAGCACCCCTGCCGGTAGTGGCACGGCTGACAGCCTGTTGGTCCCGTCCTGCAGCGAAAAAGCTGCGGGGGCAGGTGGTCCCCCGACCTCCCCCTTCTTCGTAGCCGGCAGCTCCCTCCTGTGGGGCTCCGGCCACAAGAACTCCTGCAGCGAAACTGCTGCTGGGGAAAGTGGTCTCCAGACCTCGTCCCCCTTCTTTGTAGCCGGTAGCTCCCTTTGGTGGGGCTCCGACCACAGTACTGCCGGCAGCGAAGAAGCTGCAGTGGGAGCAGGTCTCCGGACCTCCCCCACGATCTCCGGCAGCGAAACTGCTGCAGTGGGAGCAGGTCTCCGGACCTCCCCCACGATCCCCGGCAGCGAAACTGCTGCAGTGGGAGCAGGTCTCCGGACCTCCCCCACGATCTCCGGCAGCGAAACTGCTGCAGTGGGAGCAGGTCTCCTGACCTCCCCCACTTTCTTCGTGGCCGACAGCTCCCCTTGGTGGGGTTCCGGCCACAGTACTTCCTGCTGCGATGCGGAGCAACTAGCAGCCCCAGGCGATGCGGCACGGCTGGCAGCCCCAGGCGAGGGTGAAGCGTGGCAGGGAGTCAGGACCAGCCGGGATGCGGGTGTTGGCCCTCTTCTCGGCCTCTGCGACCAGGCGATTCTTACCCATGCTTCCCTCAGCAGCCTATGCAAGGGCTGCGGAGGGCCGCCAGCTTCACGCCCTGGTCTTTCTGGTGAAGGGAGAGGCAGCTCCTGCTTCTCTCCCCCTGATGGTGATGGAGGCAGAGGCAGCTCCCGCTCCTCTCCTCGTGATGGTGGGGAAAGTGATACCAGCAGGCATTCATCCTCTGCTGGTGGGGGAAGTGATACCAGCAGGCATTCACCCTCTGCTGGTCGACAGGGACCCAGCAGGCATTCACCCTCTGCTGGTGGACATGGCGGAGGCAGAGGCAGCTCCTGCTGCTCTGCTCCTGCCGGTGGAGGTGGCGGAGGCAGAGGCAGCTCCTGCTGCTCTGCTCCTGCCGGTGGAGGTGGCGGAGGCAGAGACAGCTCCGGCTGCTCTGCTCCTGCCGGTGAAGGTGGGAGCAGCGTGTAATCTCCTGGCGACGGAGGTGGGAGCAGCATGTCGTCTCCCCCTTTTTCAGGGGACTGGTGCTGCTCTGCCTCTCTTGCAGGGGACTGGTGCGGCTCTGCCTCGGAAGGGGAAACCAGCAGGCATTCTTCCTCTGCTGGTGGAGGTGGGACCAGCAGGCATTCTCCCTCTGCTGGCAGCTTGGTTCCTAGGGTTATGGAAGCCCCGACTTTCCTCTCTTTGGGCTGTGGACGCCCCGACTCCTCCCTTTTGGGCTGTGGACGCACCGACTCCTCCCTTTTGGGCTGTGGACGCACCGACTCCCCCCTCTTGGGCTGTGGACGCACCGACTCCCCCCTCTTGGGCTGTGGACGTTCGGGCTCCCCCCACTCAGGCGTAGGACGTTCGGGCTCCTCCCACTCAGGCGTAGGACGTTCGGGCTCCTCCCACTCAGGCGTAGGACATTCGGGCTCCTCCCACTCAGGCGTAGGACGCTCGGGCTCCTCCCACTCAGGCGTAGGACGCTCGGGCTCCTCCCACTCAGGCGTAGGACGCTCGGGCTCCTCCCACTCAGGCGTAGGACGCTCAGGCTCCTCCCACTTGGGCTGTGGATGCTCAGGCTCCTCCCACTTGGGCTGTGGACGCTCAGGCTCCTCCCACTTGGGCTGTGGACGCTCAGGCTCCTCCCACTTGGGCTGTGGACGCTCAGGCTCCTCCTCATAACTGCGGAAGGGACAGTTGGCGAACAGATGATCCTGGTCGCAGAGGAGGCACCCCGGCGTTGGCTTGTTAGATCGCCGTGGATGTCTGGCCCTTAGGCGGCACTCCTCCTCCCTGTCCTTCACCTCTTTATCCTCCTTCCATCCCATTTTATTTATTTATATATATATATATATATATATATATATATATATATATTTTTGTAATCCAACACTTTTTTTTTTCCAAAACATGCGGTTCCTGCTCTGGCCTGAGTCCTGGAGGCGCTGTCGATCCCACGCAGGACACCACGTGTCACAAAGACGGCCGGAGTGGGTGGCGTCAGACCAGAAGCAGGGAGTAAACAGACAGAGACTTGGGGTTTTGGTGGAGCTGAGCGAATGGTTTCGCTCAGCATTTAATAAAACAGCACAGAAAATAAAAGGTTTGAACAATGGAATACAAAACAGGACACGGCACTTGACGCCAAAATAAACAGACAGACAAAACGACTAGACACTAACACACAGGTGAAACGGAGACAAACAAACACGGTGAGTACAAACAACTATTATATTTACGATCTTACTTTCAATTACTCCTCTCTCTCACCCGTTCTCCACTCCCGAACACCTAACCCCCAGTGACTAAAACGTGCATCTATATATACTGTTGTGCTGGGATTCAATTACTAATTAATTACTCACTTGAATCCCAGCACGTGAATTCATTACGTGCAACCCCGTGCCACACATTATACACATTTTATCTGCACGTGAAGTGATGTGCCATCCTCGTGCCTAAATATAATTATACACTTTAAATACACGTGAAACACAGACCCGTTTATATCCCGTGTACCAATCTATACACCAACATTAACATACGCACCCATACAACACATAACACAAATGCACACAGGGGCGGGGTGCTTTGCCACACTGAGCCATTGTATTCGGTAACAGGCAGACATCTGCTTTTTAAAAACTTCGGAGCTCTAGACCCGCTTGCAGCAACGTGGAAATATATGTGCCATGCTTTTTATCCTTCCATTATTTTAAGTCTGTAAGACCTGTAGACATTTTCCATCTGAACTACTTAGAATTCATTCGCAGGTATGAATTGGATTCTCTGCCCCTGGGGTTCCTTTTTCTCAGTCTCCTGTGTAAAGATGTCCCTCTTCTTTATTTTAAGCATTTTAATGACTTAATTTTTTTAGATAATTTGAATAGGCTTCCCACCTCTCAAAGAATATGAATATATATATATATATATATATATATATATATATATATATATATATATATATATATATATATATATATACAGACGTGCTCAAATTTGTTGGTACCCCTCCACAAAAATCGAAGAATGCACCATTTTCTCTGAAATAACTTGAAACTGACAAAAGTAATTGGCATCCACCATTGTTTATTCCATATTTATTAGAAATCAGACTTTGCTTTTGATTTTTCATTCAACATAATATTGTAAATAATAAAACAAATGAAAATGGCATGGACAAAAATGATGGGACCCTTAACCTAATATTTTGTTGCACAACCTTTAGAGGCAATCACTGCAATCAAACGTTTTCTGTAGCTCTCAATGAGACTTCTACACCTGTTAACAGGTAGTTTGGCCCACTCTTCCTGAGCAAACTGCTCCAGCTGTCTCAGGTTTGATGGGTGCCTTCTCCAGACTGCAAGTTTCAGCTCTTTCCATAGATGTTCGATAGGATTCAGATCAGGACTCATAGAAGGCCACTTCAGAATAGTCCAATGTTTTGTTCTTATCCATTCTTGGGTGCTTTTAGCTGTGTGTTTTGGGTCATTATCCTGTTGGAGGACCCATGACCTGCGATTGAGACAGAGCTTTCTGACACTGGGCAGTACGTTTCGCTTCAGAATGCCTTGATAGTCTTGAGATTTCATTGTGCCCTGCACAGATTCAAGGCACCCTGTGCCAGGCGCAGCAAAGCAGCCCCAAAACATAACCGAGCCTCCTCCATGTTTCACTGTAGGTATGGTGTTCTTTTCTTTGAAAGCTTCATTTTTTCGTCTGTGAACATAGAGCTGATGTGACTTGCCAAAAAGCTCCAGTTTTGACTCATCTGTCCAAAGGACATTCTCCCAGAAGGATTGTGGCTTGTCAATATGCATTTTAGCAAATTCCAGTCTGGCTTTTTTATGTTTTTCTGTCAAAAGTGGAGTCCTCCTGGGTCTTCTTCCATGGAGCCCACTTTCGCTCAAAAAGCGACGGATGGTGCGATCAGAAACTGACGTACCTTCACCTTGGAGTTCAGCTTGTATCTCTTTGGCAGTTATCCTTGGTTCTTTTTCTACCATTCGCACTATCCTTCTGTTCAATCTGGGGTCGATTTTCCTCTTGCGGCTGCGCCCAGGGAGGTTGGTACAGTTCCATGGACCTTAAACTTCTTAATAATATTTGCAACTGTTGTCACAGGAACATCAAGCTGCTTGGAGATGGTCTTGTAGCCTTTACCTTTACCATGCTTGTCTATTATTTTCTTTCTGATCTCCTCAGACAACTCTCTCCTTTGCTTTCTCTGGTCCATGTTCAGTGTGGTGCACACAATGGTACCAAACAGCACAGTGACTACTTTTCTCCATTTAAATAGGCTGAATGACTGATTACAAGATTGGAGACATGTGTGATACTAATTAAAGAAACTAATTAGTTTGAAATATCACTATAATCCAATTATTTATTATCTTTTCTAAGGGGTACCAACAAATGTGTCCAGGCCATTTTAGAATATCTTTGTAGAATCAGCAATAATTCATCTCTTTTCATAGCTTCTTTGCTTTATTCTATGACATACCAAAGGCATGCAAGTATACATGATAAAATAGCTTTTAATTTCATCACTTTTCAGGAGGAATGAAGCATTATTTCAATGAGCTGTAAGGGTACCAACAAATTTGAGCACATCTGTATATATATATATATATATATATATATATATATATATATATATATATATATATATATATATATATATGCTTTGTAAAATAAAATATATGCTTTGCCTGAAATAATGATGGCCTTGCAAGTCCAAAAGCAGCTTAACTGTTTAGAATTGGACATGTGGTTTTAAACCGTCAATGTACTCCTCTTAAAAGATTTAAAATATGTTTTTGTCTAATGTATAGGCCTATTTCAAACAAAAATGTAACAGATTCTGGATTAAAACAATGGTTGAACAAATGACGCCTGGCTTTAAAAAGTACTATACAATACAGTACTTTATATCCTCTCTCTGTTTTGAAATTGTTTACATCATACTGTATGAAAACTGTAGTGTTAAGCATATTGTATCTCTCTTCCAATGGAAATAGGAAGACTTGATAAGTTATGACCTGCTTGTGACCAGAGCTGCTCTTTCCTGTGGTGGTTTTCTACAGACATTAGCATTTTATTAATTACTGTACGGCTAACATTTTAGACAGCCGGGGGGTATTATTTGAACAAAATAGTTCCGTTATTATTAATGAAGAACTTGCCACAGCAATGCCATTATTGCTATTATACTACCACTTTTGTCATTTATTTATTTAGCTTTGTTTATCTGACATTCAGTAGTCAATGGAAAAGGACGCTTGAGCATCCCTGTGAAGCGTTTTATCGGCAAGTAGTGGTTTAGAACAGGCGTCATTAATTAGGCCCCAGTGAGTATGTTGTGGGAGACGGCGTGGATGTAAATTAAACGCAGGTGGGTTTTCGGGCATTATGTATTTTTGTAGTGAAATTACAGGTTAGAGTAGATTATTTGAAGTCTACTTGTTATTTTTTTCACTGTAGGAGTTAGGATTTTATTTATTTATTTATTTTTGGTGTTGAATGACTGTATTGAGAACAGTTGTAAAACAAACATCCTTTATTATAACGGGGGGGGGGGGGGGGGGAGTCTCTGGTTTTGTCAATTTCTTGATATCCTTTTTGTTTTTGTTTACATGTTAGCACAAACATGTAATGGGGCTGCCGCTTGTGAAATGTGTGATTTGACCAATCAGAGAGCAGCATATCTGCCTGCCGTTTTATGAATGACAAAATACAGTACGATAAAAATCCTGTTTTACAGGATAAGCTAGATTTTACTTTGTGTGTTTGATTTTTGGTCTTCCATTTTCCAGATAGATTACCCAGTAGTCAAGAAAGTTCGAATTGCTTAGACACGTGAATGCGTTCATTAAATCACCTCTTCATTAATGCTTATCCAGCTAATGCATTTGACATTGTGTTTAACTCCTGACCAAATGTCACACAAGCTGCCATTTAAACAAACTGCCAGCTCAGCATGTCATTTCACATTGCTCCAAGTGAAACACCACCAGATTTCTGCAGCGAATCACAAGCCAGTAGAATGTCATTGTGAGGCCTGCAGAGTTGAACAAGCTAAATCTGTTCTCAAGACCTTTGGTTCATGGGAACATTTTGTGTGTTTGTTTTTCTTTTTTTTTCTTCTTTCTTATTACTCCTGTTGTTGGACTAGATAAGTAAAATCAGCTAATTTAATGAGTGGTAACAACCACAATGCATTTCTCTACAGCGTCTATAAAACACTTATCTTTAATACAACAACAGATTACTTTAAGTCTAACATGGCACCATCAGATGGGATATTCAAGTAAGGAAGAGATAGACTTTTATCTGTATAAGCTGATGTCTGTTTTTAGAAGAAGAAATAGTCTAAAAAATGTCTAATCAACACTACCAGTCTTTTTTGGAACAGATAAAAGCACGTATTATAGTGTATCTGTCTTTTCTTTCTTGTTGTCATTAAAGTACTGCCTGGTAAAATTCTTGTACTGTATGACCAAATATATGCCGTAGAATAGTAATAAAATATCTAAAGTGCTTTTTTCATAAAGGGTAATGGCCACCATTCTGAAGCAGTGATATTTCTGACCTATCAATAAGCCAGTGTAGATTAACTAAGTGTTATTTTGTTTTCGTTATTCATTTTATTTTCCATATCTGTGCACAGGAAAGATCGGCCTGTTTCCCTGGGGATTTTCCCCTTGTCTGGAGGAGACCCCCTGCTCACACCGGATGCCCAGCGAGACGGAGCCGAGACCCCTGGGACGGAGCTCTGGAGATTCAACAACCTCAGTCACCCCCGCTCCAACACAAGCCTCAAGGTGGGTCAGAGCGGGCCGACAGACTTCACTCACAGGGCCCAACTCAAACCAGTCTTGTCTTCAAGTTCCCCCAAATACCTTTGTTTCAGCCAGTTCCCTTCAATTTGTATTGTAGTGTGATGTATGCTGGATAGTCACTGCAGTTACAGACGAATATTATTTTTTATGTGGGAAGCACATTTATTACAGATATTTTACAGAAGTTGAAACAAACACAAAAACCTGTACTGTTGATGACTAAGTTGAGAAACTTGGCCTTTGATCCAGTGCAAGATCATTTTTCTAAACTTCCTCACTTATTTCAGTGATTTGATTTTATATATTACATAATACCTATTTTCTTCAGCGCATGACTAGAATTCCCGGTACGAAATTATCTTGAATATGTTTTTTTGCTTCTTATATTTAAATGTGTCTGTGAATGTATTAAAACTTCAAAAACATGTTCATTTCTATATGTTATCAACCATTAATATTAAACTCGGTTTCTTTTAGTTTTTTCTTTATAAGTCACACATTAGCATAACAAAATGAAAATACTGTCAGGCCTGCAGGACGTTTCACTTGGCTAGCCCAGCTTGGAAACGTTTTACAGTAGAAAAATTGCCTCTTTTTTTTTTTTTTTTTTTTTTTTTTTGCATTTTAATAAGGTTATGTTGGAATGCCTAAACAGAGTTAATTACATACAAATCCAACCCCAATCTGTTGAAGCATGTAAAACTGGGTGTCAGTACAAAAAAAAGAGTCTTGTCTCACTTGATACACACCAACACTTGAAGAGGCATGGAGGAGGGACACTGAGCTTTTGTAATACCAAGGTCTACAGAGGGAAATCAAATAGTAAGGATCACATCACCTGGGCAATCTTTGAGAATTCAAATCAGAATGCGACGTATGTTTTGCAGGTAAACAGTAAATGCTCTTGGGAATTCTTGGTTTCCATTTGGCTTTGGCACTACATATAGTTGCAGCTTGAGATCAGTAAATGCTGAACAATTGCTGGTTCCCAGAAGTCGCTTGAAATCAAGAGGGGCAAGGGACTTTAGTTGTTATGCCCCGTGCCTCTGGAACTCTGTCCCAATTTCTATCAGAAATGCTGACATAGTCGAACCTTTTAAATCAGTTTTAAAAACATATTTGTTTTCATTAGCTTATTTTTGAGCTGATGATTGATGATTGGCCAATGACTTTTTTATTTTTACTGTAAAGCGCCCTGGGATGCTCTGCATGAAGAGCGCTATATAAAAGCAAATTGTATTGTATATATTGTATTGTTCTGTACTGTTAATTCAGGTTTTAATTGAAAGTAACCAGCAAACTGAAAAGATGGTTTAGAATTGTTGTATAAACATAAGCACAGGCACATTTTTTAGAGATCTCATGCTGTGAAATCTGTGATTTTGTCTAAATATACTAATATTAAACTGTTTGCTATAAAACACACATCTCCTAATAATGTCATTAAACAGATATAAAAAAGACTGAACTGCAAACTGAAGTCTACATCATTTTAGTATGAAACAGACTATATCGGAAAATACGAACAAAAACACATTTTAGACATGTTTACAGTAGGTATCAATACATATATCTAAATAATTCTGCCTTGTATTATTCATGACACAGTACTGCATGTTTTTGATGCCTGCATTTGCACTGTCAGGAAATACAAATGACCCAATGTGGTTTGCAATGACCGCTGGCATTCATTTATATGGCATCCTTTATGTACAAACATGCCAGGGCGGTTTACAAAAATATACCAAACGAAATACTGCTCGCTAATAAAAGGTCCAATCAAAAACAAAACCTTAAACTAAGATTTAAAAATATTGATTGGTCGGCCAAGGAAACTTACTGCAGCAGATGAAAGACACATCATGCTTAGTTCCCTTCGCAATCGGAAGATGTCCAGCAGTGCCATCAGCTCAGAATTGGCAGAAAACAGTGGGAACCTGGTACACCCATCTACTGTCCAGAGAAGTCTGGTCAGAAGTGGCCTTCATGGAAGACTTGCGGCCAAAAAGCCATACCTCCGACATGGAAACAAGGCCAAACGACTCAACTATGCACGAAAACACAGGAACTGGGGTGCAGAAAAATGGCAGCAGGTGCTCTGGACTGATGAGTCAAAATGTGAAATATTTGGCTGTAGCAGAAGGCAGTTTGTTCGCCGAAGGGCTGGAGAGCGGTACACGAATGAGTGTCTGCAGGCAACAGTGAAGCATGGTGGAGGTTCCTTGCAAGTTTGGGGCTGCATTTCTGCAAATGGAGTTGGGGATTTGGTCAGAATTAATGGTCTCCTCAATGCTGAGAAGTACAGGCAGATACTTATCGATCATGCAGTACCATCAGGGAGGCATCTGATTGGCCCCAAATCTATTTTGCAGCATGACAACGACCCCAAACATACAGCGAAAGTCATTAAGAACTATCTTCAGCGTAAAGAAGAACAAGGAGTCCTGGAAGTGATGGTATGGCCCCCACAGAGCCCTGATCTCAACATCATTGAGTCTGTCTGGGATTACATGAAGAGAGAGAAGCAACTGAGGCTGCCTAAATCCACAGAAGAACTGTGGTTAGTTCTCCAAGATGTTTGGGGCAACCTACCTGCCGAGTTCCTTCAAAAGCTGTGTGCAAGTGTACCTAGAAGAATTGATGCTGTTTTGAAGGCAAAGGGTGGTCACACCAAATATTGATTTGATGTAGATTTTTCTTCTGTTCACTCACTTTGCATTTAGTTAATTGATAAATATAAACTATTAACATGTCTATTTTTGAAAGCATTCTTACTTTACAGCATTTTTTCACACCTGCCTAAAACTTTTGCACAGTACTGTATACTGGTCTCGGTCTCAACATATCTGGTCTCGGTCTTGGCCTTGGTCTCAAAATTTTGGTCTTGACTACATCACTGGTAATTGACACATTCTAAAAACTTTAAAACATCTTAAAGGGAATTACCTGGAAAATCTGAGTATCTGTATATCCTATTTCCCAGTAATAGTACCATAGTAAGTGAAAGCCTAGTGGGGTTGGTTTATTGATTCGAATTATTTTAACCTTATGAATGTTGCAGACCACATATTTTGAGATGGTGTCTTTACAGTGTTCTGTGATGCTCTCAGTTTTGCTTTCACATTCCTTTTAGAGGTCCCTTCTGTTCTATTATGTCCCCCAGGATACTTTGTTGTTCACACAAAAAAAAAAAAAAATTATGCTAATTGGATACTCAAGGGCTCATTTCCATTTAAAACGAGTAAACATGTTAGCAGATGTGAGCATTGTATTTTATACCCTATTGTATTTTTTGCTGCAGTGGATGGTGAAAATACAGCTCTGTTACAGTAGGGGAAACTATTTAATAATTGAATAACTTTAGAATTACATTTGCAATAAAGAGGTGTGTTTTTTTTTAATGCTTATTGGTTTGAAGCTACAAAAAAAAGAAAATCCTTTTAAAATGCAGCAATGCTGGTGTTAATATTTTAAAGAACTAAAATTTGAAAAATCCCCCTGCTCCAGCTTGTTCTGTTACAGGCTCTTGAAAAAAGGACAGCTTATGATTAAAGATGTGTGTTCCTGTTGAACAATTCCAGCAGCCCACTGGTAGTAATCTCATTAATTTGCCTGTAGACAAGGTCAGCTAAAATGCCTACCTTTGAATTCACATAGGTGCCAAACATTTTTCAATTGCAATTAATATATTGCAAAGAGTCTGAAAAGACAAGGTGTTGGGCAAGTTACTTATAAAAAGCAGTCCATTACAGTAACTAGTTACATTAACTTAATTATGTTGAAAAAAATGTAACTACTGTAGTAGCATCATTTACATTTTACAGATTTTTTTGGCTTTAAAGATCCAGCTGTTAAACACACTCAGACCCTCCTTTGACATAATTTTCTAGCAAAAATATAAAAAAGCGCATTCTTGTGACCTGTAAGGCTTGACTTGCACTGTTGAAGCGCTTTCTGATTTCCGTGTTATGCATTAGCCATAGATCTTTTTACATGTAACAAAAAGTACCTACATTTATCACAAAAAAGTAATCTGGTAGCACATTCCATTACCCGTCTGAAAAAGGAGCCATTACAGTTAAAAATTACTGAAAAATGTAATTAGATTACAGTAGGTTACGTTTAATGTTTTACTCCACAGCAGGTATTGGGATGCGATGCTTTGAACAATCAGGGAAACAAATCCTGCAAGAGGGGTACCTTGTGATTTTGTTTTTTTTATTATTTTACCTGAAAGCATTTGAGTCGTCATTCCCTGCAGACCAGTACTTTGTGTTTGAGTAAAGGGTGAAAAGATTAACATGTAATATCTCGCACAGCCCACATTGAAGGAGAGCATCTGCTGCTACAGCAACAGAGCATTAATAATGAGATAATGCGGTTAGTAGCATATTATAAACCTGTTTCACTTTTCCTGTGGAATTTTTGCAAAACTAGACTTGCCCAGAATAATGGCATGGGCGAACCAGATTCACCCAGCATCGATTTTGAAGCGTTGAACGAAACTAGACTCACCTGGGCTAGTCCCAAAATTCAGTGAAAACTGTTGAAAAAACTGGTTTCTTTTTCAAGTTCTGGGCCTATCTAGATTTGCCCGATTGGATGTGGGCGAGTGCCGGAAAAAAGTGGTAACTTCGAGATTCGCCCAGAAGCCCTTGGTGCTGGGCGAACTATATATAATCTGTTCATATATATTCTAGTGATGCTTGAATTCATGCCAGTGGACAACCACTGCATCACACTTTGATACTGATACCGGTTTAATGAACCAAACATTTGTGGATTGCTGAATTAATTAATTCAAGAAACAAGAGGAACCATAGAGGAAAATATTAATCACTAAATATTTACCAGCCCGTATTCTGTAGTTTCTTGCTGCTTACAAGCAATTGTAAGTGCCTGCCTGTTTTGTATGTGTATATTGCATTGCATGTATACTGCTCTGATTAGTCAATCCTATAGGACACAGTGAGCTGTTTATGTGAAAAGAAAAAATAGAATGCTGAATCCCTATATTCATCGACATCAGTGTGCCTAGCGAAAGATGACCTACTTTTATTTTCTTAAAATGAATAAGAAACAAGGACTGTATGTGACCTAGTTTATCTGTGTGATAGTTGTAGTTATTTATTTACACAACACTAAATGATTGGTTTATGACAGATTGGAAAATTAAATGTGTTTGTTCTTGTTGTATGGTATGTGCAGTGACAGTACAGACACCCAAACAAGTGCAATTCCACCGAGTAGGCTTTAAACAAATTGATAATAATGCAATAGGATTGAGACATGTACCCGATAAACCTGTCCTTTTTCTGCAGTCGACCACGTTTTCAATTCCTTTTGGTTTAATCCGTATGGCACGTCATGTAGAAAATGTCCATAGGCAGAGGCAGGCTTAAGTCAGCTTAAGTTACCATGAAATGTCAGCCTGACCCTGTCTCGGAGATGGGAAGACCTGAGGCTTCCTGATCCACCTGCTGTGCCAGTAGATATAATCTTTCCACCTCATACAACTCTTTTAAAACTACCAAATCAAACATTCCTTTTTGGAAATTCTGTACAGTACATATTGTAAATAGTTTGTCTGTGGACACCATATTATGGTTTATGGAAATCATGATCCATCTATCTGTAATATGCTTTTTATTACAATATAAATCCCCAGTATCTTGGTGTACATAAACACAAACGCTATGGTATTTCTGTCTTCCTCTTCATCTATCAAAATCTGTTTACAGTGATTTGATTTTGTAGCTGCATCATAAATCCGAGGCAGGTTTTGTTATGCTGCTGTTCCACACAAGTAAAGCAGTGTTTTTGAGAAAATGAGGAATGCATAGAAAGAATGTCATTTGCTTCTTCTTTTCCGGTCAGATCAATTTCAGTTGTACAAGTTTAATGCTGCTTTATATGTGTTACATAACAGTCTGTCCAAATAAAGAAAGGAACATTGCTCGGAGCTACGTTACGTAAGCCCTTTATAATATGGCCAACAGATTGATTTTTCCCGTTGGAAAATCCAATATTATCTAGTAAATACAAAATGTGTTTACTATATTTTCTTTTCATTTTTGTGTTGTTCGGTTTGTATTTGGGCTGATATTTCGCCCTGTTTCCACTAAATGCCAGTATTTATTAGAAACACAAAGAAAATGGATATAGTTTGTAAACTTCTATAATTGTGTGATTACAGAACCTCTTCATGGTGGTGATGATGATGATGATGATGATCCTTCCGCAAAAAAATGTTACTAATTTTGGGCGCATATGATCTTGTATTTGTCACTGTAAATAAATATTTTGTATAACAATCACAATTTAAATGAGTTTTTAATTTAAATTAAGATACGAACGCGTACTCCAGGGTGCACACTTTAGGTTCCATGAAGTAATTTATGGTGCAGCTGGAACATAAACCAGGAGAGCTCCGGACCTCAAGAACCGGAATTGTGCACCCCTTTATTTATTTTTACTTTGACATACACGTTACAATATATATGCAGTGGATTCAGAGCCTGTTTTATAATATAAAGCCTAATCCTTTCCCCATTTCAGCCTTTTGAAAACTACCCAACACCGGACCTGTTTACTGCACCTTAAAATGCAGTTCATTTTAATTCTCTTCCCAAGCAGTTGGAGGCAGAAGATGTTCAAAAGCAAAGGGGTGGCTGGGAAAATGCGATGGCCGCTGACAGCAAGGTAGCTGGAATAAGTAGTCAGAATTGGAAACCATAACCAACTACCACGTGTGCTGTGGCCTTCAGTAGTCTCATGTGTTTTTAGCAGCCCACAATACACAGCTTGATGCATTGCATGCAACCTGTAACATAAAAAAAATAAAATAAAAAAAGAATAGGGCTACATGGCAACGCACGATCTGTTGCATGCCACTTAGTTTATTTGCCAAACAATCGGTAGCCTATTCTTGGTATCATGAAAACCCTGGTTGAGATTACACCTTGAAAGTGATGACAGATTCTGCACAGGTTACTCTAGGGTGTTTCTCTGGTTAGTCACATGTTAACGTATTAAGTTGCATGCAATATGTTGTGCTTTGTTCTGCTGACCAAGTGGTGGGATTATTCAACATGGTAGTTTTCCTATTATAACCACTAATTTAGTGATGCTAACTTGTCTTTTTTTGTTTTTAGACTGATTAGCAAAAGTACCATTTTAGTTTTGTTTTCTGCTGAATTATGTCTAGTTGTGTTGATCTGTTTTATGGAGTAATTCTGATGCATCTTGAGGATTAATGTTGATGTTGTTGTTTTTTTTATTAAAGTGTTCATAGTGGTGAATGTTTATCTGTGACCAGTCTATTGTACAGTATGACAAGTGCATTAATGTGTCCATCAGTTCATTTCTATCTAGGCCTATATCAGGGCTCCAGAATTTGACTAAAACATTTTTTTGGTAACTGTCTTTTTGGGTTTAGGTGCCACTGGCACCTGTAACCCCAAAAATGCTGCCTGTCCCTTTAAGAAAGTTTGTCTGGAGCACTGTATATCTAGTTGTGAAGTCCATATTCTGTCTGTTGTGTTATTACAAATGTACTGTAAGTTTGTCTGAATATATGTGTCTGTTGCCCCGTTTCCACTGCCTGGCGCTCCCAACTACAGCTGCCCACGGCAACAAACGGTTCCACGGATCACCCAAGTGGCTGACCTGTTCAGGTTTTTTGTCTCATACTCAATGTAGCTAAACTAGTTACAAAGGAAGTGTGTCATCTCACAGCCAGCAGGTGCGTGTAGAGAAGAAACCAACAGGAAAATCGCTACCTTTGTGGCCTGAGTTTCTTTCATATAGCCAAAGCACACATTACAATTCTTTATTGTTTTTCTTTCAACTTTATTGTATTCACTAAACCGTGTTCACACAAGGCAAAAGTCTGGTTGCATTCCTTTTTTTTAAAATTATTATTCATGATAAACACAAGTTTGGGCTGTGCTGTCCTTCTTAACCAGATTCCTTTTTTATTTGTAATGAGCCTACGGTTAAATATATTTGTTACCACCGGTTTCTTTAAAACAAAACACAGTACGATCCCACAATCCCCCAGTGACCTTTGACGCACAGCAAGAAATTGGTCGAAGAGGTTGGTCGGGTTTGGCGAAAAGCACTGAAACACTCTTGATTTCAGCGGCTAGCTGTGGGCAGCCACAGTCTAGTGCCAGGCAATGGGAACAAGGCAAATGTAAACTATATTTTCAAAATTTTACGCAAAATAATCACAACTTAGAAACTGGAGACCACTGCAAATAAGATGCTTCTATCTAATATGTTATTATGGGACTCCTCACAACATGTGACTTAGCCAGTACGTGGTTTTATTGGGATTCAAACCTGTCCCTCCCGTCTTTCTTTCTCCTAGGCCTGAATTGTTTCTTCTTCATTTTAGGATGAGCTTTCAGACGTCAGCCAAGGAGACTCGAAGTCTGTCACTCCGCTGTCGACTGCTGCATCGGATGTGGTCATGCACTCTGTTGACACTCCTATAAAAGACGAGGCAGAGGGGCTGACCAAAAACCTAAACACTTCAAGCAGGAAACCGGACAGTAGCAAAATCATAGAAGGGCAGGTAACCCCGGGCACCAGGACTGTCTCAATAGGTAAATCTTGTATTCCAGACAGCATGGTCTTCTGTTCTCCATTGTCAATGAATGCACCATTATCCAAGTCCCAGCCTGAATATTGTAGCGTCTATAAACGGATTGATGATGATAATAAGTCCAAACAGGGGGTATGTAATACAGTTATGGACGCTTGGGAATAGACATTTGTTTGCACAATATAGATTTCAGATAGATAGCAGTGATTTGTTTTGAGAAATCGTGTTTAGAAATGTAAAATAGCCCAAAGGAGCCATTAGGATTCAGTTTAATTTGTAATGATCACCAGGATGCAGTAACTAGTCTCAATGGTATCCATGGCCAAACCAGCAGTATTTATTCTTGCTCTCAGTGTATTTGCTAGTACAGCTTCAACTTCATATGCTAAGTGATATAGAAAGAAAATCTAAAACCACACTTCACTATGACCTGTGAATTAAGACAGCTCATGTGACTTTTTTGTTTTAATGCTATGAGATAGTGACTTCATATTAGCATGCGATTCTCTCTGTCAAGTTTGATTGTGGGTATGGTTAAAACATTGTTTACCCTTTCCTAAAGTGATTTTTTTTCTCTAAGTAAAGTTCCATTACAGGTGGTGTCAAGTCATGCAAAATCAAAACCAGAAATTCCAATTTAAGATACATGGGAATATAATAAATGGTTTGTACAAGGCTGGGTTATTGCATTTCACATATCTCAACTGTAAGTGCTCCCAGTGTCCCATTGGAGGGTATACAATCATGATTACATTATGAGGGTTTCGGTATGGATCTGGTAAAATAAATAATATGAGAAAAATCATGTTTTAAAGGTTCAACTGAAAATGAAGATAAATCAGAAGTTCAGGCCATTATTGAGTCGACCCCAGAGCTGGATATGGACCTCAGTGGATACAAAGGAGCCAGGTTAGACAACACACAATCTCAAAATCAAGTTTTTACCTTTTCTAAGGGAAAAAACAGAATAATAATCCTTGCAGAAATTACTGTATTATGTCTTATTTTTTCTAATATATGTTCTATAATCCTAATAGGTTACTCTTTTACAAAAAACAATTGGTGTATACATGTTTAGGGACTTTTAACCTTAAATGGATTGTAGTTAAAAGAATTCCATAAACTTCCCCCCAAGCCATGCACTTCAACTCCCTGTTGTAGATCTCAAAAGTGTAGTTTAAAAGAAACCTCTTTTTTGAAACATATCATCAAGCGCTACATTATGTTAAAGAAATCTCTGTGGAAAGATTTGCTTTCAGAAAGCCTTGCACTTTCTTGGACATTTTGCCTTACCAAGGTCAGACTGGAACTGACATTAGTAGAGTCACGCGACAAATGCGTAAGGGAGGCAGCACCTGTGCTGAAAACTGGAAGAAAGTGGGTGGCAAAGAAAGCTGTGGAGGATGCAAAGGCTGCCCTTCGAATTGGTGATATCATGGGGTAAGTTCAGCATGGTAGAGGGGGTCTTGGTCTCAGTTCAGTTCCTCCTACATGGCACAAGGCAGCCCCAGCTCAACGGAGGAAGATGGTAGTCAACGAGGTGCAAAAGCAGGAGGAGAGGATGAGGTGTATAAAGGCCATTTCCCAGGCCAAGCAGGGAGAATGGATGAGATGGGAGAGTGTGGAACAACGCAAGATAGGCTGGCAAGACCTATGGTCAATGGAACAGAGCAGGATCAGTTTCTTCATCAGGTCAACATATGATGTTCTCCCATCACCACAGAACCTAAACCTCTGGGTAGGAGAGGATCCCTCATGTCCTTTGTGTTCATCACCTGCAACATTAAGGCACATTTTGACAGGATGTAAGGTGGCTCTTAGCCAAGGACGGTTTACTTGGCGCCATGACCAGGTGCTGCGATGTTTGGCCTTAGCATTAGAAGACAAGCGTAACATGACCAATAAGTTGCCACCTGTTCCATCAAAACATTACACACAAAAGACAACATTCCTCCGCCCAGGAGAGCAACCACCAAGAAAAGGTGTTAAAACCAATCCTCGCCCAGGACAACTGGAAGCTGCTAGAGACTGGAAAATGCTGGCAGATGTTGGTCAACGGCTTACTTTTCCACCCTAGATTGCCACCACTAACCTTCGACCAGATATTGTCTTGTGGTCTGGATCAGCACGCCTTGTTCACCTGGTAGAGTTAACAGTGCCATGGGAGGATGCTGTAGATGAGGCGTATGAGTAAGAAACTGCAGTATGCTCAACTAGCCACTGAAGCGGAACAGTGAGGATGGAGAGTCCGGGTTTACCCAGTGGAAGTGGGTTGTCGAGGATTTGTGGCACACTCTACAACCCGGTTTCTCAGAGACATCGGATTCAGTGGCCAAGAGTTGCGTCGCACAGTGAAGAACTTTTCTGAAGCAGCAGAGAGGAGCAGCAACTGGCTGTGGTTGAGACGGAAAGATTCTGGCTGGGGATCTCAAGCACAATAGAAAGAAAGAAACGCTGATGTACAGGTAAGTAAGCTGGGCTGAGTTGAGTGGGGGACGGAGGGGGGTGATACTGGGATGCCAGAATCACCGTCGAGCCCTCTTGAGGTGTCGTGGGCTAGTCGACGAAACACTGAGGATGGAAGGTGCCCACTTGAAGACCCCAGAGATGTACCCTACTTAGCTCAATCCAGACGGTTGTCATGCTGATGCGCAGGGGGGGCCGCACTGTGGTTGATCCCCGGAGCCAGCATCGCAGCCGTTGTGTGTGCTGATGCGCCAGGGAGGCAAAATAAGCTGATCCCTGGAGCCAGCATTACACTTCAGCCATTAACACCAGACAGAAGGATATCTACATCATCATATGGAAGGAAACGTAAATGGATGGAGACACATATGGATCACATTAGTTTACTGTAAAGCCACGTCTTAGTTGGTGCTTATCTTGGCGAGAGCCGAGTTCAAATCAGCATGAAGTTTTAACATCTACTCTCGTGTAATGGAAATCAAGCAAGTGTAACAGATGTCCTGAGAGTAAGGGATGGAAACTGAGAACTTCCTTAACCTAATATTATATTGGATATATCTTTTTTTATTTTTATTTTTTTATTCAAAACTGCACTTTCGAGACTGTGTAATGGAAGTTTATTTTTCTAGCTACATTCGCGTTGAATGTTTTGACTCATCTGAAACAGTTATTATTGCTGCAGAACCTCCACATATGCATTAAGTAAATAAACTAAACCACTAAAAAAGACCACACAAACAAGTAACTACAAGGGAGTGAGAATGTTATAACTTCAAATAAAGTTGCCTTGGAAAGCTGTAATGACAAAATCATTTTCTAGATGGTTTCACTCTGTTTTACAGCAGCTGAAACTTTTAAAATACCATTTTAATAATGATTGTGAATGTTGGGCTTGCACATTGTCAGTTGTGGTCAATCAGATCTCATATTTTAAAGTTCAAAGTTTTAGAAAGAAACTCTTTGAACTATAAATGATAGGGAGTGGTAAGTGATCCTGTTTCCTGTCTCTTTGGTTTCTTTTGTAAAGCACTCCAACCAAAGGCATTGAGAACAAAGCGTTTGACCGGAACACAGAGTCTCTGTTTGAAGAGCTGTCCTCTGCAGGTTCGGGGCTCATTGGGGATGTAGATGAGGGTGCAGACTTGCTGGGTAAGAAAATACTTTAATATTGCAAAGATACCACGATGCAGTCGATCCTCATTAAAACAAACTCGGATAAAACACATTTCCTCAATATCTTTAAATAGTCCCCCCTCCGAACAGATATCTTTCTGTAAATTACAGCTTGTTATACAAGTTCACTTGGTGTGATTTTTTGTTAGAATGTTCTGTGGAGCCCCAACAGGCAAGAATCAATTTATTTGGATAAGTGGAAACTGTAGTTTTCAGACGGAGTACAGTACAAGTGCAGTATTGAGAGATAAGTGCAATCATTTCCATTTTGTTGCTTTAGCAGGACAACTGATACCAAGGTTCATCTCGCTGGGAGTTTTCACCAGAACAGATTGCTGGAGACTGTGTCAAGGGCACATCCAGTTTAGGCAGATTAAATAAATGACAGGCAAATCAGCCAGTGCACCCCAACAGTTGCCTGTTCTGAGTAAATGGAAGCAATTCTCAATATAAACTCACTCTAGAGATCAATACAGCTTACACGATTTACAAAAATAAAGCTAAATATGCACATTCATAAAATATGAGTGGTTTAGGAGGGATAGGTAAGGGCTACTGGGTATAATTGTGAGCTGAATCACCTTGTTGCACAATATTTAACTGTTGCCCCAGTAATTGACACTCCTCTTTAGCATTTTACTGACACGACTTTACAAATGATATTGTGAGAAAGATGTCGACCTGACTGTTCTTAATGATTTCTGCAGCAAACTGAGGAATAAACATCCTCAGATCTGACATTAGTTCCCGGTCACATCTTTATTTTAAACCGTTTCACTTGATTGCTGAGAAATCACACACAGAATACTGTACTGGGAAATGGCATCACACGTGACCAGGAAGAGGCATTCCATTACACAGTTAACTTGTTAAAAGAACTGTAAAGTAAGAACATTAATAAATAATGCATGATATTTGAGGGATTTTAATGAAGTGTAAAGTCCCTCCCCAAATGACCTGTCTGACGTATTCCCTTGATGAAGAACTCCACATGTCAGTCACGCATTTCTAAGCCCTTTTATTTTTCTGTATGTTTTTTTATAAGAGATGTAAAGAGGGCACTGGTTTGGCTGAAAAGTAATGGGCTGAAGCTTAAAGGAATGTGTTGTTATCTGTGATCGTTGATCAAAGAAAACATTTGCTAATCGTTTGGTCTGCTTCTGTGTTTTCACACTGTCCAAGAAATCTAGAGCATGGAACCATGTGTCTGTGGGTGGATGTTGGGGCAATGGCTAATCACTGGAAACGTGTACTGTACTATAGCATGTCATCCTTGCTTCTAAAATAGAAAAATCTCCCCCCAAAAGTTTTGAAAAATAACAATCAATACAACAGATTAATAACATAAAAATAAAGAAAAAATTGAAATTGAATATTTATAGGATGCCTCAGATAAGGTGACTTCATTTTTCTAGTGAATCTCCTCCATTTATAAAAGTGAAGTCAAGGTTATTTCTGTAAGTTGTTGAAATGTTAATTTGAATATTATATACAGTGCTTCCTCGCTATAAGGCTCTCGATTATGAGCATGAATTCCCTTGTTCTACAGTTTCTATAAAAATCATTTTTTAATAATAAAGATACAAGCTTGATAGCTGACATTTAGTGAGTGCTTGGTGTTTGATATTTAATCTCGATTATAACGCGCCTCGGATACAACGCTCCTACATCAGGTCCCCCAATTCCCTATACTAGTGATTCATGCAATATTTCGACAGTAAATACCGTACCGGTGTTGTTCAAACTTAAACAACTTCTCAGTCTAACTTCCGTTTCTGTCTCTCCCTTTTGATACAGTATCTGAACTGAAGAAAAGCTGCGCTGGCACTTTATAACACAGACATTTTATTCAGCATTCGTTTTATAACTAAATAAATATTAGGCCTATTACATGGTTATCTTTTCTAATGTATTTACTTTTTTGCTGCGAGAGGAGCTGCAGCTTTCTCCTAGAGATGAGACGCTTCAGCCCCACTCCGGCAACCGAACCTGGGGCGAGCCCATTCCCTTTTCCCCTCGCCCGACCCGCTCTCCTTCTTGCACTTGGTTTGCTTGTCTGTTGCTTCAAACTGAACTCCCGACCGCCGTTTAGCCAGGCTATTTATAATTTTAAAAACTGCTAATTAAAATGATCCATGAGTGGGAATGTTACCTTTTTAGAAAGTTACACTATATGTGCATTATAGAGAGGGAGTTATTTTATTTTGTATTTTAGTCAGATGTGTGTTATGTGTCCCGCGGTGCCCCCCACCCCCTCCCCCGTTTATAACGCTCTTCGGTTATAACCTCTCCTATTGTGTGTCCCCCGAGACCCGCATTATAGCGAGGGAGCACTGTACATTAATATGCACAGTCTCATAGTACCAATGTCTTCTCATGAGCACTATCGGTGACCGAGAAGTGCTTGCTGTAAGAGACATGGTCGTACATAAAAGCTGTTATAAATTAGCTTCAATTGAAGAAAAACAGAGCAAATACATAATTAATATGCATTTTATTCCACAAGCTTATTTGGTCAGCTGTAGTATTTCTAAGTTTTACGATGCAGTTGGTTCAATGCTGATGGCAGTATAGAATGTATTTGAATGTCTGTGAATCGGGCACCTTTGAATGGCTGAGACAGACTTTTAATATATTTTTTTAAATTATAAAATAAATGCATCAATGATCTATATCGGCTACCAATGTGTTAATGTGAAATTATTTGTGATGATGATATTATTATTATTATTATTATTATTATTATTATTATTATTATTAAGCAACACTAATTCCTAAATCAGAACCTTATTCCTAAATCAGTGTTTTCAGTGAAGTTAACTAGGGTTTCTTTTTCCCTGCTCTCCTTTCCTCCTTGGTCGTTTCCCTAGGGGAATACTCTGGTGTGTATGTTTTGTACTATTTGTTAGTTTTCTATTGGCCATTTCCTTCTAGAATGCACTTTTGTTCTTTTATAATTTTAAGAATTAATTTTCTTTTTTTAAATTCAATTGCTTGAAAGCAACTCAGTAGAGAATGGCTATCAATTGAGTATTCAATAGTATTCTGGGGTGCTGATCAGTCCAAACTAACTGTAAAGGGATCAGTTATTTCCTAAGTATGCGTAGTATGCATTTGCATGTGCTGTATATAGAATACTATATTTTAGATCTGCATGTTTTAAAATCTATTTATAAAATAGAAGTGAATGCGTACTGTTAGTCAGTGTGAGCATGTCAATTCAGCCCTGTATTTGCCTATTGTGGTTTTGTGTGCAATAATTTGAATGGAGGAAAAAAGATCTGCAGCTGTTTAAGAACTGAAAACAATTCAAAAGGTCGAATTTAGCAAATTATCAGTTCAATTACGGGTCTAGTTAGGTAACTGAGCGCTCAGATGGAATGAAAAAAAGATTTTGATCTACCTGTGCCATTGTGTTTTAGTACTAAAACCATTAGATTGCAGTGTGCACTGTTAGTTTTGTAGCTACTCCGTTTCCAGGGTGAGTGGGGTTGCAGTTCTTCTGTGTAGTTCTCGATGTACATCTCAAACACGTGCACTTCTCCCTGCTGCTCTGCCTTGCATTTGCTTGCTGTCTCACTGCTGCTCACTGTGTGTAAATGTTTCTGTTTTTTCTGCTCTACATGGATTGCATGGTTTTACAGACCAAAATTTCTTTGGTAAGATTCCATCAGCTTTATTATGCTCTATAGACGCTCTTTAATCTCTGTACTTTTGCTGAGCTAGTGGGTTGTGAAGTCAATAAATCAGCCTTCTCCATGCACTCATGCTGTGGGTTTGATTACTATTGCTAAGCTTGATTAGGTACTATGCAGAGCCTACTACCGCATTCAGTTAAAAAAAATGCATTGGTTAAAAAACAAATAGTTTCAATTGCTGCAGTTTCTTTCCAACCAAAATACCTGTTCTAGAGGCTCCAAAATTGTATTTTGTATTTACCAATTACCAGGTTATTTTGGTATTTTGCCTTTTGTAAAGTTTATACTACAGTGATACGGTGCTTATTAGAAATGTTTAATTTATCTGTATTTCTCCAGGCATGGGCCGTGAGGTTGAAAATCTTATTTTGGAGAACACACAGCTTCTGGAGACGAAGTAAGTCTTAAAATGTTTTCAGTCTCTTGATTTCACAAACTCATCTGGGCACTTAAAACTGTTTGCTGACAATGACTATTTAAAGTATTTGAACTATTTACAAGAAACACATTACTTTACCTTTTCTGTGTCCCATGTTGTCTGTATCTCAGCGTTATATTTGTAATCATATTGGCGACTCATTTTAAAGGCACATGCTGTAGTACCGCTGCCAGAAATGTATTTATTCCAGGTGTGTATGTATATACTCTGAAGTACCATTCACGTAGCATACCGTGCTTTTTTAATATCATTAACTATTAAAGGACACTATATGTATGAATACGTTTACAGTAGCTCATTTCTTTTGCTGGGCCTAAACAGAAATGCGCTGAATGTGGTCAAGAACGACCTGATTGCCCAAGTGGATGAGCTGTCTTGTGAGAAGGAGGTGCTTCAGGGGGAACTCGTTGCTGTGAAACAGGCTAAACAGAAGCTAGAGGAAAAGAACAAAGAGCTGGAGGAGGAGCTCAAAAAGTGAGTAGCAGATGTTCTTCATCTCAAACTGCTTGAAACTGTATATATATATGTGTGTGTGTCTATATATATATATATATATATATATATATATATATATAAAATCTATCGAGAGAGAGAGAATGCTGTAGTTTAAGTTTTTTTTTTTATTGATATCTAATATATATAGATAGATAGTAGGTTACATTTCTAGCTTTTATTTTTTCCGTTTTGATACTGATTTTGAAATTGATGCAAATACCTTGAACTGCTAACCCAGTTATGATGAAATTAGATTTTTTTAAACGTTAAGAGCATCTGAATCAGGGCTATATATTGATTGGTATGTTATACCTTATATATACATATATATATATATATATATAGATATATAGATATATATAGATATATAGATATATAGATATAGTTTTTGCTCAAAGAGGGAAAGTGTGTTTTGAAAATAAACATTGGAGGTATTTGTAGGCTTTTGATGCCATGGTAACCACTCATTTATTTCTCTTTAAATCTAATGTCTTTGAGATGTCATTCACTATATACTGTAGTTAATGATCTACTGTTCCTAATTTATAGGGCTGTAACGAAGGGTACATTTTGTAGAGCTGATGAAATATAGACCAGAGTGTGAACGGTATACTCTTGGGACTCGTGCAGCTGTCAAACAAGCTCTTGAGCTCTTGGTTTGAATGGAGAATGAGACCAATGGAACATTTCAGTGCATTCAATTGCTGTCACATTGCTTTTATTTTGGCCTATATAGTTGGCCTCATTTATAATTTCTTTTTTTTTTGTTTTCCCTTTCCCTTTTCCTTTTCACTCGAAACACATTTATGTCTGGTGAGGATAGCTATTCCAGAACCTACTGTCACCGACTATCTGAGTCATGTAGAAACTTTCTCTCATATTGTCACTCTGCTTTAAATTTTAGACCTCGGAGTGTATCTTTTCTCTGACTTTTTTTTTTTTTTTTAATTGATGTTTAATTTTAATGGTCATTTGGGTAATTAATTCCTTTAAGTCTTCATACCATGACCTCCTACTATTTTTAATTTGGACAATTTTAATGTGGAGAATGTTGAGTGGTTATCATGTAAATCTACTGTGTGGTTATTAATATGCTGTACTTTTATCCACATAAAATAATGGTTTGCTAAATAATTATACAGTACAGTATTCTCTGCATATAGGAACACCTCCTAAGGGAACACCCTTGTGATGAAACAGATTTTTCCCATTGTAAATGCTCCGGCTAAATGAACAGGAACTTCTCTTAAAGGAACACCTTCTTGGGCTCCCGAGTGGCGCTTCCAGTAAAGGCGCTCCGTGCGGATGTGCCCTATAGTCTGGAGATCGCAGGTTCGAATCCAGACTATGTCACAGCCGACCGTGACCGGGAGTTCCTAGGAGGCGGCGCACAATTGGCTGAGCGCTGCAAGGGTAGGGAGGGCTTAGGTCGGCAGGGGAATCCACGGCTCACCGCGCATCAGCGACCCCTGTGGCCGATAGAGCGCCTGTGGTTCTGCAGTGGAGCCGCCAGATCTGTGTTGTCCTCCGGCACTATAGGTCTGGTGGCATTGCTGTGGATCTGCAGTGCGAAAAATGACGGCTTGGCAGGAGCACGTTTCGGAGGACGCGTGTTCCAGCCGCCATTTCCCGAGTCAGCGGGGGGGTTGCGAGCGGTGAGCCGAGGATACAGATAATAATTGGGCATACTAAACTGGGGAGAAAACCGGGGTAAAAAAATTGGCGACGACTAAATTAAAAAAAAAAAAAAAGGAACACCTTCTTGGCACCGACAGCGATTCGTTCACAACTGATACAGTACTGTTTTGTAAAAAAGCGACTTGTCGTTGCGAGTGTGTCTTGAGGGACACTGATTGGTTTATTAAATCTTTCCAGAACCGCCGTCATATCAGTCAATTGTTTTGTATTCTGATTTCCACGAGTGCACCTCATCGCTACAAAATAGCATGTAAACAAAAGGCAAAATGTGTAGAGGTAACATGTGTAGAGGTGCTTTGTTAATTTAGTTTGACAGTTAGTTTATTAACTTTAGGTTAACACTAAGTAACGGCCATTATTTTTGCCTCTGCCATTGTGATAGAACGAAACACACCCGCCAGCTAATCTCATAGTGCATAGCAATCTAAGCTTTCTGACTTGAGTTGTTTTGCTTTAGTTTTATTAATGTTAGTTTGTCTGTTACTTTATTATTATAGTTTGTTAACATATTTGCCTATTGTTTTGCTTTTACTTATTCAGTTAATTTTATACATAAGTAATACATATGTATTTATTTATTAATTTATTGATTCCTATGGTGTCTTAGAGAACACTTCGGTTATAAGAACACTTTGCTTGCTCAGTTAGGTAGTAATGACAAGCTTGTTACCATAGTGAAGAATACCTTGCTGTGTTTGACGTGCTGTTGGTACAGTATTGGCTGTGAATATTTAGAGTGTTGCCCAGGTTCCTGAAGATGTGATTGTCATTTTTTTCTGCTTTACTGTAAATCCTGTCATGTGGGAGGCCTTTAACAAATATTTGTTATTGTCATGTGTAATCATACCATGTTTATTGTTAGGATTCGCACTGAAGCTGAAGAAGCAAGACAGAAATCTAAAGATGGTGATGATGATGTAAGTGTTTCATCAACTTTTAATAGTTCGCTGGTTAGTGCTTTTAATTCTACTTTTCCTGCTCACCATTGCAAGAATATAGATTTCAACACATACAATTTCTTCTTTCTGTTTAATCTTGTTCTCTACATTAAATATGTGCGACAATCCATTGCCTAAATTCAAATTGAATACATAGGTTACTGTTTGTTAAAAATGGTTCATTCTAAGATTTCCCAGCCCCTACTTGGTTAATGAATTATCCAGAGAATTTTGAAACTATTTAATTTAGAATTAACCATGTGATGCTAGAATGAACTGGTTAATCCTAGTTCTAACCTATAGTATAGTAGTTATTTCTTTAACACTAACATATACTAGTAACTTATAGTTTGCTGATGTATTGTTGCTGACTGACGGGAATCTTGCACCTGAACAAACCAAAGCAATGTTTTTTGTTAAATTTGTGAAAGTAAACTGTTCTAATTCGGATAATGCAAGTCCCTCCTTTTGAATACAAATAGTTTCAATATGCATAATTGAAGTTGTGCTCCTTTTCTCCTGCAGAGCGATGTCCCCACAGCCCAGAGAAAGCGCTTTACTCGCGTTGAGATGGCACGTGTGCTGATGGAGCGCAATCAGTATAAAGAGAGGCTAATGGAACTGCAGGAGGCAGTACGATGGACTGAGATGATCAGGTAAACCTTCTTTATGTCTGTGTAGATTTTCACCTGTCCTCCTCTCATGAACACACAATTCATAGAATAATCAGTATGCATCCAAATCATGCAGCAGCTATTAAAAAATATGGCCAGCCATTATTACAAATTGTGATGGGCATCGCAAGGTTGTTTTACAAAAGTAAACATTGAGACACATCATTGTCGTGGGCTGTGTCAATTTGACCAGTCAATAGGAGAGCTTTTTCTCCCCTGACCAGGGGATGTAGTGGAGGCAGTCGTATGTATGTATGTCACACTTTGTACATGTTTGCATGTATCTGGAGAACAGCATATCCAATTGTCTTTAAACATAGTATTAACATTATGACGTTTTTGACAATATCAGATTCTAGGGCTATCCAGGGGTGTCTGTCTGTCTGTTCATCCGTCCATCTGTATGTCACTCTTACATTTTTCCATATATCTGAGGAAAAGCTTATTCAATTGCAATTAAAGTTGGTAGTACATTATTAAGTTAAGTTATTGAGAATTACTATTCTGTAATACTAGTGATGTCGTGGTGATCATCTTTTTCATCGCACTGATGGCTGTAAGTTTACAGCGATGGCGGGGGTGTATGCTACTGACGTATTTGTTGAATTTGGAAATGATGTGGGATTTTTACATGGAAACACATGGTGTAAAATCATCTGTAGTACAATAGCTTAACTGATTTTCTGGTTTCTCAACAGAGCTTCAAGAGAAAATCCATCAATGAGTGAAAAGAAGAAATCCAGTATCTGGCAGTTGTAAGCATGAAAAAATATATTCCATCTATCTATCTATCTATCTATCTATCTATCTGTCTACTGTATCTATCTATCTATCTATCTGTATCTATCTATACTGTATATCTATCGCTGTCTGTCTGTCTGTCTATCTATCTGTCTATCTATCTATCTGTAATATGAAGAACATGCAAACATTCATTTATGATTTTTATTCAATTTCTTTTTTTTCCCTCCTTTTTTGTTTTATTTATTTATTTTTGATCTCCAGCATGTAGGTAAATCTTATGCCTCTTTTGCTTCAGTCAGTCACCCTACCATTAACAGCAACAAAAGTGATACCAACCTCGGGACTGCATTTAAACTAACTTTAGGGAGTGCATTGCTGCTCCTTCAAAACCTCACTTGTTTAGTTCTTCAGTTTTTGAGAACAGACAACTTGTGTTTTTACATTTAGACATTGCAGGTTTACTATCACCTTGAGTAAGTGCTGGAACAAATATTTAAATATTCAAATATATGCCATTCATAGGAAACCAGTGCATAAATGAGGTCAGAAATAAATAACACATTCGGCTACACATTAGAAGTCACTTCCCCATTGGAACCTATTAGCAGAGTGTAGAGATCTCACAGTCAGAATGTTCGTGACAAAGCATTCTAAACGTTAAAACCACAATAGGTTCTATATATCAGCTTTTTGTCTGTTTTTCATTTAGATTTAATGACTTCTAATGTCTTTAAGTGTAGGTGGTGGTTATTCTCCTTTTCTAAATAGGTAATTTGATGAGTACTCAGGCAAGTTAATCCTGATGGATTTTTTTTTTTACTATGATATGATGCTAGTTATACTTTTCTTTTCCAGCAGATTCAAAATATAAGAATACATTTATATATTCTTTTAAGTTATGAAAGAAAAATCGAACATGAAAAACCCACGTTCATCCCAGCACAATCTTTAGTATTAATGAACCTTTACAAAACATGTAGTGCAAGTCCAATAAAGTTCAAAGTGTTGCCTGTCCTGAAACAAAGCAAGCATCAATTGGGTCTATTTACAATGAATGTTTCCAAATATGAAAAATACCTTCTGGATGAATAATTACTTATGAGGTTTTGATTGAATTAAGTTTTGAAGTTTTGAAGGAACATCAACAATATCTGAGAACAATATGTACATGCTATAAAATGTTTACTGAGTTCAAAACTTTTACTCATGAAGAGGTAAAAATTGACAAAAATGCATCCCCCTTGCTGGTATTCTTTGGTGGATTTTTGGAAATGCGTGAAGATGGTTTTTTGGTGCTGTTCTGTTTCTATTTGCAATGCTTTTTAAAAACCCTTTCCTAACACACTCATATTTAGTCTCATATTATATTGCCTATTTGGATGAGGATAGGGAAGCAATCTTGCCTGTTTGATAAGCCTACACCCAATCATGATAAGCCACAGCTGTATTTTATTGAGGTGTCACCCCTATCTGTGGTTGTCCTGGGCTTATCATTAAAGTAATTGATGCGATCCTGGTGGATTCACAATTCCTGTAAAGGTTTAATTTAAAACTGTTTTAAAGACTTATTTCTTTAAGTGTTTATAAACAGCGCTCTGAAAAAGTGAGAACATCTAATCTTAAAAGAATTGGAAAAAGGTTTCATGAACTGCAAACTTGATTTGATTTATCAAAATTGACTTAACATATGCAACAGAATTGATGTGCATAAATTAGAAATACTACACAATTCTAGAATGTCTGGCATAACAAAAAAAAGGTCAGGTTAGTTCTTTATTCTTAGAATTCATCAAACATTTTTTTTTTTCTCCAAATTATGATCAATACTGAAAAAACATGTTTGCTTAATAAACCAATTCATCTGGTTGACAAAAAATAGACACCCCCAATCAGTATCGCATAACACTGAGATTGAGAACTCCAAGAAAGGCTGGTTCAATTGTGTTAAAGCAAGTTTGATTTGTAATGCGGAAATGCTGAACAACATCTAGAAGGCCTTCAGTAAATAAGCCAGGTGGTCCTCAAGGACTAGTTTTAAAAGATACTGCTAACGTTAAGACACTTTTGCTGCTAGTTAAGGATTCATCTGCAGCTGCATTTATTACAAACCCTAACTGTGGTTGGCCCATATTTTCGAAGCGTTTACTCCAGTGTGACAGGGTGACTGAGCGGTGAAGTCACGGCAGAAGCAGGGACGGAAAAAACTGACACCAGGGCAAGTACTGCATTTCAAAGTAAGACGCGACTGGCCGCCGTTTTTATTAAATAACAAAAATAAATAAAAGGTTTGAACAAAAAAAACTACTTTGTGATCGCAGAGCAAAATAAAAGGGTAAACACAAAATAAAATAAACTATACAGGTCAGGCTGGGCAGTCGCTGTCACTGTTCCTGTAAAGTATACTTAAATGCCTAAGTCTCGTTTTCTCACGTTCTCTCCGCTCTCGTTCCTCCTCTGAACTCCTACCTCAAGCTGGAGAGCTGCAGGCTTTTTATATTCAGGTGACCATCTCCCGATTAGCAACAAAATTAATCACTTAATTAATTCTGGAAATGGCCACCTTCTGCACGAGTTTAATTATTCCTGGCAGAGGACGAGCACCAATCTCACCTCTGCCAGAACACTTTTTAAAAATAAACAAACAATAACACGGCGATACGCCGTCACAAATTACAATAAATAAATCATAATAATCAAATACAAAATAACACAGGGGCGGAGGGGGACCCTGTTCTAAAATAAAACAAACAAATCAATGTACAGGGCTGCTCGCCCTGTTACATCCAGTCATTAACTCCTATTTTTTGAAAGAAGAAAATTCCATGTAAATGATAGAAAACTCTTTAGAGTGCTTCAGAGGCCATGAATAGTGGTACTTCAGTTGTTTGGTTCTAGTTTTGTAAAATCAGTTGCTTTGTTCTCCTTTCAAAAAGTAGGAGTTAAAGACTGGAGTAAACACTATAGCCTGTTAAGCTAATTAAAGAAGTCTTTCCTGTTGTTCACTTCCGTGTTTCGCATGTGCAGTTTTAAAAGACACTCGTTATAACAAACATATTTCCCTTTAAAAATATAGATCTGATGTCATACTCGGGTAAAGCAAGTTCTCCGTTTGCATGGCTTACTTTCAGGTAGTCTGTCACTGTTTCACTTCATTTCAAAACATTTTACTGGCTGCAAAGCATGTCAGTCAACAGCGGAAGCAGCGAGTTGGGAAATTAAAGTCAAGGATGGCCCGATTCCTTCCCAATTCATTTCCAGAACTTTTTATATTAGTTGAAACATTATGAGATTGTGGTCTAACCTCAGTACTAGATTTCAAGAATGGATCAGATTTGTGGAATCCATATCGTCTTCGCAAAAAGAGACCCAACAAGCAACTGAAAATGTTTCCCCAGTTTGTTTTGTCAACCTTATGTCTGGTATCCATGTTAAGGCAGTGTATGCTTGTTTTTAAGTGTGAAGCTTCAGCAGAATGGAGTTTGAAGGACTGGTGTGCAGTGTTCAGGGATGTGCATGTAGAATATTAAGAATATTTCACCATATGCTTATGCAGGAATGTGGAAACATGTCTGGTTTTATTTATTGCAAGTTAGGAGTTCAGAGGCTTTGTAATACAAATACAAATACAGTTGGTGCTGTGTGATGATTTTATCTTTCATTGAGGTTTCTTATGAGCTTTTGACAATCTAGGAATTGATACACTGAAGTACTTGAGCTAAAGAGTAAGTAGCTTTGATTGTTGGTTTGTCTTAAGTGGTTCTTGTTGTGATTAATCAAATGTCATGTGCTTTTACCCTGAGTTCAGTAGCTGCCTTCCAGTTATAATTGCCTACCACGGACCATAGGTCAGCCAGTCTTGGTCTTTGTAGAATTTTGTAGAAATCAAAGCTAGCTCCATCTAGTTATTATTTATTTATTTATTTATTTATTTATTTATTTATTTATTTATTTATATATTTCTTAGCAGACGCCCTTATCCAGGGCGACTTACAATTGTTACAAGATATCACATTATTTTTACATACAATTACCCATTTATACAGCTGGGTTTTTACTGGAGCAATCTAGGTAAAGTACCTTGCTCAAGGGTACAGCAGCAGTGTCCCCCACCTGGGATTAAACCCACGACCCTCCGGTCAAGAGTCCAGAGCCCTAACCACTACTCCACACTGCTGCCACACTTTGCATTGTTTCCTTTTTTGTTGCCTAGTAGATGATAAAGGTGCTTACTTAAAGACACTAGCCTGCATTACATATGTCTTTGGCAGTCAAACACACCTAAAGAGCAGCCCCAAACTCAGGTAAAAGCACATTAACACACATTATATCAAAAACTAAAAACTGCACAGTATTTGCACAGTGTTTGCTGTAAGAACTACTGAGAATGTCTGCAAACATTCTAAAAAAGTTAAGAGGACAGACAAAATATATAGATATCTTTAAGCTACTTACTTTTTAACAAAATGTGGTAGATGGGAATCTTGTTTACTGGTACTTCTCATCATCTGTAGCATTGCATGGGGGTGAGGGAATTCAATCTAATGAAGTTACTCCACTGTTGATCCAACTGATTCAGCTGCTCTGTCTGCATTCCTGTTAGTTTTTCTCTTTCGTTTCTGTTTATCCCAGTTTCAGCCGGCTCTTCAGCCCCTCAAGTACTACCACTAAGAAGCCAGAGCCCCCAGTCAATGTTAAATACAATGCACCAACCTCGCATATCACCCCGACTGTTAAGAAGAGAAGCACCACTTTATCTCAACTACCAAGTGACAAATCAAAAGCATTTGACTTCCTCAATGATGAGTAAGTACAGGTTTCATTCACGTATTCGCATGTACCAGGGGGATACAGGAAATACGGCTCGGATTTGATAAAATGCTTTCTTATATGGATGTTTGTTTCTATGAAATCCTGTGACTCTCATTACCTGTGAACGACTTGTTGGATTGATTTGAAAATGAGAATACGTCTTCGTAATTGTGCAGTAACAAGCATGCCCAATTGTGAGTGTTATAACAAGGTGTTCACCAACATAACCTACCCAATGTCTATTAGAAGATCCATGGCCACAATAATTTACAAGTGCACATTTAGTGATTTGCTGTTTCTGGTTTAAGGGCCTTATTTTACATGTTTTTAAACCTGTTCTCGTAAAACCTGTAAAAATACGGGTATTTGTTTATTAACATTTAAAGAAAGATGTCAACTTGAACCACTTTGTGATGATTTATATGGTGGTTTTGTGTTGTGGACTGATGGTCACTTGGGGCTTGATTGATTATTTAAGCAGCTGATGTAAGCATTTTTTCCAGGACTGACTCTGGCAATGTAGCCTCTCGTAGAGAACAGAAAAGGGTACAGTACCAACAAGTCAAGGCACATGTACAGAAAGAAGATGGCAGAATACAGGCCTACGGATGGAGTCTGCCCCAGAAGTACAAGCAGGTTGTTACCATCTTAAAGAAAAATGCTACAACCATTTTACAATTCTGGTATTAAACAAGAAGGATAATTATGTCAAACACACTTGTTAGTCGCAATTATGTCTTCTTAAACATTATTAATTTTTAATGCTGTTTAATGTGGTCCTTTCTTTCTTTTTAGGACAGTCTCCTGTATTCTAACTTGCCTATTTTTAGGCATAATTTTTTATTAGTATTGTTGCTGTAGGGCTTTATTTATTTTTTATTGTTTGTTATGTCTCTAGGGAGCAAGTGGTGGACCGGCAGAAAACAAGATGAAAAACTTACCAGTACCTGTATATCTCAGACCGCTGGATGAAAAAGATGCTTCCATGAAGGTATGTAGGATTTCTTATACTGTCCTTGATTTAAGGCCAATTTCCGGCAGCTTTAAAAAAAAACAAAAAAACAAAAAAAAAACTACTGTGCAAAATTGGTAAACCCGATAGAAACAGACCCAGTATTTCACTCACATTGGTGTTTTCTAGTACCCTAAGTAACTGAAATAGTAACTTTTCACCGTAGCGAGTCTGGATTTTTGTAATTCATAATTGTGAGCAAAATGTGTGTAGTGGTTATTGCTACCTAAACAAATACATGTATTTTGAAAATGACATCAAATTAAAATCTGAAACATATATATTTTTTTATTTTCTTTTCTATTGAAGAGTAGCTGTACCAGTGCCTTGAAAATAAATGTCAATTGAAGTGCAGATAGTGGGTTATCATCAAGCAGTCTAAATGGCCCTAATCTAATATTCCAGTGGCTTTAGTTAGGTCTGCCACAGTTCAGTCAAATCCTGCACAAAACTATGAGCGCGACGCATGCACTCCTGTGTTTGTTGCATGATCACGGCAAATCAAATTTGAAAAACAAATCATAAATAACAGGCTTCAATGCATTCCGCGCACACTTCTTCATGATCCTCAATAATATGTAAATAGCTAAGCGTTATACTCTAAAAATTACAGCAGACCCCGCTATGTATGTGTATGAAAATATGCAACTTAGAGCTATCAAAATGTAGCACTTATCGATCCATGAAGGAATACATAGATTACCTGTTTTTTTGGATTACCTGTATTTCTGTGTATTGTAGCTGTGGTGTGCAGCGGGGGTGAACTTGTCGGGAGGAAAAACCCGGGATGGAGGCTCCATTGTTGGGGCCAGTGTTTTCTATAATGATGTCACTGGATCAGAAACAGATGGGATCAAGCAGAGGAAAGGATCACAGAGCAGTTTGGACAGACTGGAACAGGAACTCAAGGTACCCGAATGCAACATTTAAAGTTTATTTTCAAAGGGAAAAATAAAAGCATAAATTGTTTTTTTTCTACATAATGTTTTGACATTAAAACCAGAAAAGCCCTCTGCTGGTTAATCTGACCTGTGACATAAGATGGTTGCCCATAATGGGGTCATGTGGCTTTTTTGTTTCCCAATGAAGCCCTAGCGCTTTGAGATTTTGGCTTCATACTCGGTACACGTATGATGTTCGATTTGCCATGATGTTCTTAACCTCTGGATAAATCAGTTTCACATATCTTGCAGCCAGGGATGCTTTGTTTTCTTCACAATAACTCAATTTTCTATTATAATGTCACACAGGAGCAGGAAAAGGAGTTGAGGCAACATGAGGAGCTCTCCAGTCTGGTTTGGATCTGCACAAGCACGCACTCTACCACCAAAGTCATAGTCATAGATGGCAACCAGCCAGGCAACATCCTGGATAATTTCTTTGTCTGCAACTCTCAAGTCCTTTGCATTGCTAGTGTACCAGGTGAGGCAGTTGGCTCAAGCAAAGAAAAAAATCAAACCACTTTTAGAAAGACACAGAATCAAGAATGGCTTCTAAAGTAAACTTTTTACAGTCAATATATATTTGTTTATCACTTAATAGTTAAGAACGTAAGCATGTAAGAGGAGGCTTGACCTGTTCCTAGTTCCAGAGGCACATGCACAAACCATCCAGGAGAGTGGACCAAGTGGAGGCAACCTGAATCCACTAATTAGATGCAAGAGACATTTTCTGTATGAAATTCCTCGTGGCTTGTGCATTTCTAATCCAGACATGTATTTTCAGGAGCACGCGAGACAGACTATCCTGCAGGAGAGGAGATCCCCCGAGATGTGGAACCCAGCCAGACTGACAATGCCTCCCTGACGAGTAGTGTAGCCAGTAACAGCTCAGCAGGAAGTGAAAGCATGCTGGGAGGGATCACTGTGGTTGGCTGCACTACCGAGGGCACCGCTGTACCTCAGACCGCTCGCACTCCAGTCACCGGCTCACCCACTGCAGAACGCCTCACAGGTATGGGGAAGCAACAACCATTCAGATTTTAGTTTTACAAAAGCTGTTTAGTAACACTAGGGCATGAAGTGAGACCTGCCGTTTATGTAAAACAGGCATAATACTAATAGTCACAGGAAATTTGGGAATTTAATAGATTTAGGCGGGATATACAGCTATGGCCAAGAATTTTGCATCACCTAGAATTTTAGGAGCGAGACATCATTTAAAAAAAAACAAAAAACTGTATGAACATAATTTCGATATTTAACATCACGTAATAAAAGAAAGTACAAAATGATATCACAAAAGTCTACCGGAAGCCATAATAGTAGTACAGTATTTCATGTTAGGTTTCGAAATGTCACATTTTTACACTTAAGTGGGGTAGACTATTTTAACATACTGATCAAAGTTACTAGAATGGGTCTTAATTAACAGTTTCAGTTCCCTGAGCAGTGAATGTTGCTTGTTTGTATCTTGACATGAGAAAAGCATGCACTGCCTCACTGAGCACCTCCCTTTTCTCTCTTCCAGATGAGATGGCTGCAGAAAACAGTGTCGCTACAGATGATGGTGTTCTCACAGCAGAGGAGGCCACAGAGGCAACAGAAGTCAATGCCGAGTCAGGTGACGATGCTGCGGATACCAGTCAGCGAGGAATCTACACAGAGCACGTCTTTACCGACCCCCTGGGGGTGCAGAACACATCCGAGAGCTCGCCAGTGTTCCACAACAGGTATTCTGAGAAATGTGAAGGTGCAATACAACAACATGTATCTCTCTGCAGTGTACCTGCTCTGATTGCAGAAATACTACCCTTATTGAAAATAAACACATTGTACAAAAGTTGGTCTGAAAAATATACATTATTATGGAAAAAAGTTCTGGAATCATTTTAATATATACAGTTGTAGTCAAAAGTTCACATACCCCAATGGAAACTTATAATTTCTAGATATTTCTCGAAAACTAAAAGAATTATAGGAAAAATATTTTGTAGCAAAAGTTTCGCTTTTGCGGTTGAGGAAAAAAAGTTACAAAAAATAGATGTCTACAATTATTTATTTCAGCATTTTCTTTGCAAAACTCCAAAAATGTTAATTCGAAAGTAGGATTAGGATATTTATCAATGAGCTTTTCGCATGATTCTTTAGTGATTTTTGACCATTCTTCAATGCAAAATTGTTCCAGTTCATTCGAATTCCGAGGACTTCTCTTGTGCACATCCTTCTTCAACTCATACCAAAGATTCTCAATCAGATTTAGATCAGGACTTTGACTAGGCCATTCCAGAACCTTGATTTTATTCTTCTTTAACCATTCTGAAGTAGATTTTGATGTGTGCTTTGGATCGCTGTCGTGTTGGAACTTGCTTTATACCAAGTTTTGTAGCGGATTGGCCAGTGTCCTTTGGTATGCTATGGAATCAATTTTACCATGTATTGTTACTAAATTTACTGTGCCATTAGAGGAAAAACAGCCCTATAGAAGGATATTACCATCTCCATGCTTGACAGTAGGTATGGTGTTCTTTTCTTTGTACGCCTCATCAGACTTTCTCCAAACGTAACGACTATCAGCGTGACCCAGATAGCTTGATTTTTGTTTAATCAGTCCACAAAACCTTTGACCAGAACTCCATATTCATCATTCAAATGCCGTTTTGCAAACTTTAAGTGATTGTCCTTGTGACGTTTTCCTAAGAGTGGCTTTTTGCTTGGCCTGCGACCTGTTCACCATGCAATACTCGACCTATGGTTGAAATGGAAACCCCAGTCCCACTTGCAGCCAGTTCACTTTGAATATCTTTGGCAGTCAATCTTGGATCGTTACTAGCCTTCCTTACAATTCTTCTACTTATTCTTGGTGAAAGAACCTTCTTTCTTCCAGACCGAGGGAGCGTTGTGACAGTACCATGAGTCTTGTACTTCTTGGTAATAGAAACATTAGTTGAAAATGGGATACTCAAATGCTTGGAAATCTTCTTGTATCCTTCTCCAACTTTATGACAATAAATAATTTTCTGCCTAAAGTCTTCAGATAGCTCTTTACTTTTTCCCATATTGACTTATTGGTATTGACAGCAATCATTCTATGCAATCATTCTATTTTTTTCTGTGTTTATAATGCTGAATTGTTTGAAAGATATGTGTCTTTATGTTTGTGAAATGCAATCAAAACTCACTCAGTGTCTTTACTGTAAAAGACTACACAGTACCCTCTAGTGAAAATATATCCCATAAATGATCATGTGAGAGGGGGGTCTGCATGAGACAAAACAAATACATGTTAATTTCAACTGCTTAGTTATATTAAGTAACATTTTTTCTTATTTAATTTGAATTAATATCACCTGTAGATTTTCACTTTTCTGACCCATATATCAGTTACGCATTTCATACCATGGCCTAACAATTTTACATTTAAACTAATGAATGAATGAGCTGTTTCAGATTGACGGGTGAGGGAGATTCTTATATTCCTGTCTCATACCTGCTCTGAAGGTGCTAAGGTATGTTTTTGCGTTTCATTTCCTTGGTTGCAGGGAGTCAGATTTATTTAAGGATGATGTGTCTGCACTTCCCGATGAACAGGACCTTGTAAGAGAGGAGGCACAGAAGATGAGCAGCGCTTTGCCTACAATGTGGCTTGGGGCCCAGAACGGATGGTGGGTATTGTTTGAAGATAAATACAAGTTGTAGAACACTGGTCCTCAGAGCTGTGCCCATGGGCAGATTTGTTGTGCAACTAGCATAGTCTGGAATATTGCAAGACAGAAGTACTGGTAGGGGAACTTAAGCCATTGCAATCTACTACTCTGAGCTCTCAATATCTGTGTTTGTGGCATTGTGTTAAATCCTGTATTTTAATGTAATTTCATTTTACATAAGAAGTTAGTGGGGAAATAGGGATGCCCTCGACTTCATGATAAATGGCAAAAAAACATTGATAGAACTTCTGTGTTCTTTATGCACAAAGCATAGCTTTTTAGAAACATGTTTGGTAAAGAGAAAAGTAAATGACATTACTAGTTGTGTCCTAATGTACTACATTCAGGATTAGAAACTTACACTAGTCCTGCACTCAGTTCTGGGTTCCAGAGCTCCCCTTGTTTAGCTATATTATATTATTCAAATGATCAGATACCAGGAATTGGAGAAATCGGCTCCCTGCTAAATCTGTTTTGAACTGATTACACAGAAAACAGCATGGATAGGTCTGGCCAGAGTCTTCAATACCTGGTGCAGGGCTTGTGTCGGTTGCTTTATTACATTGTCTCTTGACTAAAGTGTTCCAGAACCCCCTGCATTGTCTTTGCTGTATCTCATGTTTGCCATGTCGCAGCAATAGCATTTCCACATAATCTTGATTTGTTTAGGTATTTGTATTCACACAAGTATATCAACTAGGGATTTTTTTTTTTTTAAACAGTATTTTTAATTGGTAACATTCACCAGGAGAAAGATCGTCTTCTAAACATTGCAGTATATCCAGTTCATGCTGCCTGCTGCAACACTGCAGATGCTGTGATTGAAATGAGTGACATGCTGTGGGAACAGAAAACCAGCATTGTTGCAGGAGAGAGTATAATCTGCATACACTACGATAACTATACAATAATTTATTTTCTCCTGGTGAAGGTACCTGAGCAAATTTTAAGAAATGTATTGCCCAGTTGATTTATGAACCATGTGTGATTTTAAAAAATTCAAAATAGTCACCAATGTGAACATATATATGCTGACAACACGGGACACGGAAAAGGTAAAACACTTTATTAGTGAAGAACAATATTGCAAACATACATTTAATCAAAAATACTTTGCTTGGATGCTAGAGTGTAAACTCTTCTTTTAAAATAATGCATTTGGTTAACATGGCTTTGTATTTTAGTGATGCCAGTATCTCTTTTAAAATATGTCTTTGATATTTTCAGCTTGTATGTTCACTCTTCTGTGGCCCAGTGGAGGAAGTGTCTCCATTCAATTAAACTCAAAGATTCGATTCTCAGTATTGTGTAAGTAATTTCATCCAAGAGAGGATAATTGCATTGCAGCAAACATGTAGAGAAAAATAAGAATGACAAACCATTATATTATTCTATTAGAACACCCCATCTAGTGGTAAGCTTCAGGAATAGCATGATTCATTGAAGATCTCGAGGAACTTTGGTATTATGTTGTTGGTATAAAAGATTGCTGTCATCACAGCATAATCAGAATCAATTCGTTTTCACAGAAACCTTACTGTTTTACCTAAATAATATTTTCTGTACAAAAGGTAATGCATCCATTCATGATAGTGTTTTAGTAACATCATTTTAACTTTATTATTAAAACAGGTGTTCGATTTTAACAGATTTTGGTGAACGTTTGAATTAAGTTGAGAATTCTTCAAAAATAATTGTGTAATTGTTTTTTGATTTGTTTTGTATTTTTTTTGCAGACATGTTAAAGGAAGAGTATTAGTTGCACTAGCTGATGGAACTTTAGCCATCTTTCACAGGGGAGTGGGTAAGATGAGCTTTTTCATTAAAAGAAAATAATTGACAAAATGAGACAGGGTACAGCCTTCAGATTATCAACAGTCATCTACAATTGGCCTATAAATAATGAGTGGCTACAGACGTGGGTTAAAATAAAGATCATCGTGTATTCTACTGATTTAAAAGGTCACCTGGAATATTTTCATGGTGCGCTTAAAATGTGATTCACCGATGCTGCTTTAAGCAGATGTACTTGAAATTTTGAGATCTAAGCATGAGGCTGTCTAGAGAGGAAAAACAAGGCGTACAGTTTACTTGCATTACTGTGTGTGTTTATACCCATATGATTATATGTATGTCACGTATGTACTTTTTGTGGTTGAACCATCCTTTTCATTATAAAAACTGCTTCGAATCAAGCTTTTTATAATGATTGGTCAGCCACGTTTAATATAAATAAATAAAATCTCCAAAATTGGTTGTGTTACTGGTCTACTATTTTGAGTAGAGTTATTTTGGCCTTAATAAGTCTACAGTGTTGAAGGAGTTAATAATGTAACTGTGTATATATATTTCCCCCCCAGATGGCCAGTGGGATTTAACAAATTACCACCTTCTGGACCTGGGGCGGCCTCACCACTCCATTCGCTGTATGACGGTGGTACATGATAAAGTGTGGTGTGGCTACAGGAACAAGATCTATGTTGTGCAGCCAAAGGCTATGAAAATAGAAGTAAGGGTGAATCTGAAAAACACGTTATTTGCATTATATTCAGTGCATCATTGCACGCAATTAAAATATCCATTAAAATAACAAAGTTGGGGTAAAGTAATGAACTATGGCTTTTAGAAGTTTGACACTCATCCCAGGAGATTTTTTGCACATCTTCCAATTGTAATTCTAAAATTAACTGAGTATCTGTTTGACTAGCTAGTTTAGGGAGAGTTTGACCTCTATTCTTATTAATGTAGGTAAAGATTTAATAAGGATTTCATTATTAGGGACTTTGCTGCTACAGCACAGTATGTTACTTATTGTTAATAATTATATCAATCATGTACCATTACCCAATATGTACACTGCTCCAAACAATTACAGGATATTCAGAAACTCATGTTGATGCTGAATCATTGAACCGGACGAGCATGGCTGAACGGCCTGCTGTCATTCAAAAATGTCTTTTATGTATAACTTAAGCATGTGTATACAAGCATTCATTGACAATCATTTCTAGCATACCTCTAAAATTGACTTGAGGAATGACATCATTTCAGTACCTGGTGTGGGGATTTATAACCTTAATATACTGTACCTGTACAGTTATGCTGTAATTGTTTGGAGCAGTGTAAATATTTTTTTTTATAATTCTACACCTTAATGTAATGCGTTTCTGTCCTATAGAAATCATTTGATGCACATCCCCGAAAGGAAAGCCAGGTGAGGCAGCTGGCGTGGGTAGGAGATGGTGTTTGGGTCTCCATCCGCCTGGACTCCACGCTACGGCTTTACCATGCACACACCTATCAGCACTTACAAGATGTGGACATTGAGCCATATGTCAGTAAAATGTTAGGTATGCAAGTGTTTTTGCTTTGTTCAGTAATGTTACAGTGGAATAAAGACATTGGATAGGAGGGTAAAGCCCCAGACATTGAGATTGTATTGCCTTCCCTCTAGACAGAACCTGACAGGGATAGGAGGAACACACCACAAGATCCACTGAAGCAACCTATGGCTTTTTAATGTTGCCCATTGAAAATGGATAAGAAAGAATAATCTTTTGGGAATGAACTGTGACCACTGTTATGTTGAATACCCGATTTAGTGGTGGGGGGTATTTTTTGTGTTATGCTTGGATGCTTATTGATGTCAAAAAATGTGGCAAATTCATATTTTATATATATATATATATATATATACAGTACTGTGCAAAAGTTTTAGGCAGGTGTGAAAAAATGCTGTAAAGTAAGAATGCTTTCAAAAATAGACATGTTAATAGATTATATTTATCAATTAACTAAATGCAAAGTGAGTGAACAGAAGAAAAATCTAAATCAAATCCATATTTGGTGTGACCACCCTTTGCCTTCAAAACAGCATCAATTCTTCTAGGTACACTTGCACAAAGTCAGGGATTTTGTAGGCATATAGTCAGATGTATGATTAAACAATTATACCAAACAGGTGCTAATGATCATCAATTCAATATGTAGGTTGAAACACAATCATTAACTGAAACAGAAACAGCTGTGTAGGAGGATTAAAACTGGGCGAGGAACAGCCAAACTCAGCTAACAAGGTGAGGTTGCTGAAGATCGTTTACTGTCAAAAGTCATACACCATGGCAAGACTGAGCACAGCAACAAGACACAAGGTATTTATACTGCATCAGCAAGGTCTCTCCCAGGCAGAAATTTCAAGGCAGACATGGGTTTCCAGATGTGCTGTCCAAGCTCTTTTGAAAAAGCACAAAGAAACGGACAACGTTGAGGACCGTAGACGCAGTGGTCGGCCAAGGAAACTTACTGCAGCAGATGAAAGACACATCATGCTTAGTTCCCTTCGCAATCGGAAGATGTCCAGCAGTGCCATCAGCTCAGAATTGGCAGAAAACAGTGGGACCCAGGTACACCCATCTACTGTCCGGAGAAGTCTGGTCAGAAGTGGCCTTCATGGAAGACTCGCGGCCAAAAAGCCATACCTCCGACATGGAAACAAGGCCAAACGACTCAACTATGCACGAAAACACAGGAACTGGGGTGCAGAAAAATGGCAGCAGGTGCTCTGGACTGATGAGTCAAAATGTGAAATATTTGGCTGTAGCAGAAGGCAGTTTGTTCGCCGAAGGGCTGGAGAGCGATACACGAATGAGTGTCTGCAGGCAACAGTGAAGCATGGTGGAGGTTCCTTGCAGGTTTGGGGCTGCATTTCTGCAAATGGAGTTGGGGATTTGGTCAGAATTAATGGCCTCCTCAATGCTGAGAAGTACAGGCAGATACTTATCCATCATGCAATACCATCAGGGAGGCATCTGATTGGCCCCAAATTTATTCTGCAGCATGACAACGACCCCAAACATACAGCGAAAGTCATTAAGAACTATCTTCAGCGTAAAGAAGAATAAGGAGTCCTGGAAGTGATGGTATGGCCCCCACAGAGCCCTGATCTCAACATCATTGAGTCTGTCTGGGATTACATGAAGAGAGAGAAGCAACTGAGGCTGCCTAAATCCACAGAAGAACTGTGGTTAGTTCTCCAAGATGTTTGGGGCAACCTACCTGCCGAGTTCCTTCAAAAACTGTGTGCAAGTGTACCTAGAAGAATTGATGCTGTTTTGAAGGCAAAGGGTGGTCACACCAAATTTTGATTTGATGTAGATTTTCCTTCTGTTCACTCACTTTGCATTTTGTTAATTGATAAATATAAACTATTAACATGTCTATTTTTGAAAGCATTCTTACTTTTTACAGCATTTTTTCACACCTGCCTAAAACTTTTGCACAGTACTGTATATATTATATATTTAAGCGCTTCCATGTAGTAATGCAGAATGTACTTCAATAAGATGCTCAAGTAACAATGAAGCAAATGAACAATAAATTTAAGAATGTCCTTTTTTGGAATGTTTTCCTCTTTTTCAGCTGAACAGCCCAGTCTGGTCAATAAGTGGTTTCTAAAGAATTTTATGTCATGTAAATGTAACATTTTATATTTAACTGAGTTTACATTTTTATACTTGACACTCCTTGTGTGCAAAGACTCATTTAAATATGTGGCTCTATGAATTTGAAGCCATAAGCTCCAGCATTTTGGGACTTAAGGATTGTACTTTTTAAAATGATTATATATTACAAATGACTAATTTTACCATGACTTGCTCTGCATTTAATGTGGGTATCTTTGTCTCTTTTAATGCTTCTTTGTTCTGTCTCCCAGGTACTGGCAAACTCGGATTCTCTTTTGTAAGAATCACAGCGCTTATGGTGTCCTGTAATCGTCTGTGGGTGGGAACAGGGAATGGGGTGATAATCTCCATTCCTCTCACTGAAAGTAAGTCAATTCACTTTTTTGATTTTAGTTTTGTCATCATCCCAATCAATGCTTTTCAGTCTTGTATACAAATGCTGTACTTGTATTCTCTCACTGATGTTGATTTATCAGATTTTTTAGAATTACGTACACTGCCTGGTCACTGTATTAGAGCCTGTCTTCCCCACTGGATTTGTCATCGCCCTGAATTAGAGATGCAAATATAGTCATGTGATATGTGATGCCTGCACCACTGTACAGCTGCCATAGTTTAATGTTGAATCAGTCCGGATCAAGTTCACCCAGCGATGTTGTACTTGTACCCTGATGGCTACTTTCAAGATGATAACTCGCCCACCGTGTCAGAATTGTGTTTGGGATGAACTTGAACAATGCATTTGTCATGCATGAAATAGTAAAGACTGAATGGAGCATCCCTTCCAGCACCTTTTGGAGTCTGTGCCATGTTGTGTCAAGGATGTGATCAGGGCAAACAATGGTCCAACCTAATATTAGATACAGGCCCCAATAAAGTGGCCAGGCTGTGCATGTCCAGTTTAGTAAATTCTGTAATGTTGAATGTAGACTTCTTAAAAGGCTTGATTTGTAAATATATTGTAGAATGTGAATGGTTTGGTGTGGACATGCAGATTTTAAATGCATGACAATCAGTGATTTTGTTGTTATACACTCACTTTGAAAAGCACAATTCTTCTGTAATGGAGGATTCTTTGTTGGAAACATTTGTCAATGCAGTGTTCCATTACATTACATCCTTTCATTCAGGCCGGAGCGTGTCTGTACCATTAAGTCGTTAAATAAAGAATTAACCATTTTAAGAAGTTTGGCTTTAAAAAAAAAAAAAACAGATAAAAGTCTGCTTTACATATTCTATATTTTCCTTACATTTAGCGTAAATCATTGTTTGCCATGCTTACTAACTTACAGCAAAAAATACTTCTGAAAACTCATCAGGCCAGATTGTGTGGAAATGAAGCTTCACCTGTGGATTTCAACACAACACGATTCCCCACCTCAGAAAAATCAGCCTTGAGGAGTCTTCAGATTTTTTTTTGCTGGAACAGCTAATAAACATGGCAACAAAACAAACAATAGAGAACACACACATTCTAAACAAGGAAGACATTTAATAATGGAAAAGCAGATGATATAAAGTCCCTTTTACTTGGTGTTCAGACTAAAGGAATCCTCATATTTCTCATTAATTCTCCTTTGCTGTCATACCTGTCCACTCTCCCCCCTTTCCAACTCTCTTACTGTAGCTGTAATCCTCCACCAGGGACGTTTACTTGGGCTCAGGGGTAAGTGCAGACCACGAACTAAAACAAACTACTCTCTGGCTTCCTGTAGCCACTTCAGGCTGTTCACTGCCCTGTTAGACCCCCCCCCCCCCCCCCCCCCACCTTCCCCTCCTGTGTGTTCCTAAACCTCCCTACCCACCTCAATGGTCAGTGCATCGCAGCAGGTTCATGTTTGCTAAATGCCTACAAACTTGCTGAGCGATTTAGTTGTATCATACTGTGCTGCAGACAAGCTTCTCCACAATTTCCATCATTATATGTATGCCAGTTATTTCAAATCACATTCATTTGGTATGTCTCTTTTTTTTCTTTTTTTTAATGTATTTCATTTTAACTCACTTTCTTTTCTTTAACAAGTGTCAACATTCTGTAACTGGAATGGAGCAATGCGACAGGAATAGCGTTAGATTTAGCAACTTCCTGTTTAGTGGCTAGTTTGATAACTTTTTAGCATGCTCCATTGCTTGTATCAAGATAAGTTAAGCATGCATTCTTTTATTTCAGTTCACCGCAACTGAGCTGAAATGATCATTGCTGTCATCTTTTTGTGCCCCATTTTAATTCCTTACTTTCCTTTAGCCTTTTGGCTGCACTGCTGTTTTATTCAGTACTTCATTAGTGGAAAGAAATGTAATGATCCAAAGGCAAATATATTATATATTCATGTTTTTGTTTTTTTTAGCTAATAAAATAATAGCTGGGACCGGGAACCGTCCAGGGGGTGTAATCCGAGTGTATGGAGATGAAAGCAGTGACAAGGTGACACCGGGCACGTTTATCCCTTACTGTTCGATGGCACACGCTCAGCTCTGCTTTCATGGACATCGCGATGCTGTCAAGTTCTTTGCAGCAGTGCCAGGTAAGAGTTCATCCCATAAACACAATTCCACAATCTATTTTTGTGAGCCTCTGCTTAGAGCCCATGACTGACTGTAGCCAGTTCCACTGTCTTCCATTGTTCATGAGATCTGAATGTTCTCTTTCTCATCAAGGTACATTACAGTATTATCAGTGATCATCTCTGTTAATGGGTGGAAGGGGTATTAATGGTTTAGAGTTTAAACGCTTAAATGTTAGTCAAGTGTTGCCTAAACATTTAACTGTTGTCAGAAATATGAAGTTCAAATATAGGTGTTGGCCTTACTGTACAGTGGAGGCCAATTTTTTTCATGTTCAATATTTCTTCCATGTACAATGAAATGCTGTCCAGATACGGTCTTGTATATAGACATGTTGCAGTAATTTGTAAGTGATGGAGGGCTGCCTATGATGTATTTTCTGATTGGTTACAAACATTCCCAATATGTTTAAAATGTTGTGTTTAATCCTAAAAATTAAAATGGTTTGGGAAATTAAACAGAAACTAACACCGCTAACAGGTTATTATAGCACTACAGTTTTTAGTTAACTTTTTTTTTAAATAGAATTTGCTAATTAAGCAATAGTGCCCGTCAATAAAGGCTCTACCGTGTGATGGTTGACTACCACTGGAGTTCTGCGTCATGAGATGAAGGCTAGGGCACTAACGAAAATCAGTGTCAACTACGACAGGGTAGAGCCTTCATTGAGCACTATTGCTATTAGAAAACAATTTCTCAATATAAAAAACTACATTTACCTTGAACTTGTAATGATTCGTCAGGTACCCTTCCATGGAGAACTTTTATCAGAAAGGATCACATAGATAATGAGGGAAAAAAAAAATACTAACTTTATTAAACAATTACTTTTTATTTGTCAATTTTCTTATAGTTTATCTGGACAAACTCTGTTTGTTTATTGTTGTTGAAAGATGCTTTCTGAGCTCACGAGCTGACAGGCTGTGATGGGCTGACTCTGCAGTTGAGAGTACAGGACTGAAATAAATGTGGACCAGTTGTTTTGGTTTAGTATTTTTGATGTCCAATGGATGTGAACTGAGCTTTAATTACGGCAAGTCAAAATTAAAAAGCTGGTACATGCCCGGATTGATTTTTAAGTTTGATTCCCAGTTCCAGCGGACATCTGCTGTCTGATAGAAGCCTTGCTGGAAGCTGATTGTACTGAATCGCGAAAAGCCATTTTTAAGTAACCTTTATGTACAGCATTACATTTTATGCAAGCAACTTTTAAGTATGTGTGCAGTTAATTGCTGATTTTAAATATAACTTTATTTTACTGATATTTTAGGTGTTGTAAAATATTTTAATCGCATTTTAACTGGCACTAAACTGAGTGCCCATATTACACCGGTTCTTGCTTCTTTGCACTGGTTGCTGGTTGAGAGCAGGATTGATTTTAAAATACTGTTGTTAACCTATAAGGCTCTGAATGGTTTAGCCCCATGTTACATTGCTGAATTGCTTACACGTTACACACCCGTACGTAATCTACGTTCCTCGTCCTCAGGTTTATTGGCAATACCCAAAACTAACCTTCGCTCCATGGACAATAGGGCTTTTTGCTGCTATGTGCCCAAACTTTGGAACGACCTTCCTCAGTCTGTCAAGGATGCTAAGACCGTTGATGCTTTTTAAAAAGTTAGACACACTTTTACGTTCAGGCATTTTTATCATGATTTGGTTTTTGATTTGTGTAATTTATTTTTATATTACATAAACTCTTAATATGCTGTATGTATATATGGTTCTCTGCGTTTTTATTGTGTTTGTGCAGCACTTTGAGATGCGTTTATTTAGGCGCTTTATAAAATAGATTATTATTATTATTATTATTATTATTATTATTATTATTATTATAGTACTGTATTTAGCTACACACTTGTTTTCTTCACCATACAGTATATATAATCTACGTTACTGAAAAAAGCTACTGTTAATAGTAGCATTTCTATTATAATTAAAATGCTTGGTACATTTCTATTATAATTAAAATGCTTGGTGTTTTGCTTGATTGGTTTAATGCTGACAAATAACTCAATGCTTCCACACAGGCCAGGTGATCTGCCCCCCAAGTGGCATTGTAGGTGACTCGACCGGGGACAAAGCAGGACCTTCCACCTCCGAGCAGCCGAGCCAGGAGCTCATGAAATCATTGCTAGTGATGAGTGGAGGAGAAGGCTACATTGACTTTAGAATGGGTAAGGCTTAATGGCAATTAACTTCATTAAAGGGTCCATCTATATAAAGTTGTGATATCTACAAGTTCAATAGAAAAAGCTCCAGCCCTGTAAAGATGTAATGATGTAAAAGTAGCACCAATTGCGCCTGGTTTAACTTTTACATTTGCATTCCCTGTTTCATACCACGCAGGGCTGTCTTCATTTACTACAGCACAGTATATGTTTTACCTCTTCAAGAATAATAGTCGCAGACAAAAGTATTGGCATCCTACATTTAATATAAAATCATTCAAAAAAACATGTTAAATACAAGCCTTTAGTGAACATTACCCACTAATTAATATGACAAGACCAAAACACACAATTTCTGGTAGTATAAAAAAACAAAAGCACTTAAGCAATTTCAAATATTTCTTCCTGACAAAAGTACTGGCACCTTTACCTTCAAAGTCTGTAAAAATGTCATAGAACTACTTAACAATATATATTCATTGATTGAAAACCATTACACAGTAACTAAGCTGCATTATAAAGTCAAGAGCCAGAAAAAGAGGTAATTATTTCCAACATCTATTGAAGAAGAATGTTTTGGCAACACAAAGGAGTTGGATTCACGTTTCAGAAAGATTTCGAAGCATCTGGGATAATAGTGCACAAAGAAAACTGTACAAAAGGTTGGGGGGGCTTCAATGAAGAAAACCTTTTACCTGGAGTTAAACATGGAGGTGGTTCGGTCATGATACGGGGAACTGGAGACATTCGTGTGATTTGACGATCGAACGACTGCATGTATCAAAACATTCTACAAAGTACAAGGATATACCATCTGTTCATAGGGTGATTTGGTAGAGTTTATCTCCCAACACAACTAAAACCCAAAGCATGTGGCGAAGTCAACTCTGGAATTCTTCAAGGAAACAAAGATACATCTGTCTGAGCTGAAGGAAATATGCAAGACCAAATGGGCCCGGATTTCACCAACAAGATGTAACATACTGGTTTAGAATGATCATACATGTCTGAAAGCTGTAATAAAAGCAAAAAGAGGACATGAAATGCTAAAGCAGGGATGCCAATACTTTTGTCATGAACAAATACTTTAATAAAATAAAGATTATTTGTTAAATTACTAGAAATAATGTGTTTTGCTCTTTGTTTTATTAAAAAGTAGTTAAGTTTACTAAATGCTTGTCCTTAGTGGTTTCTTGATTTATGGTATAATAAGCATAGGGTACCAATACTTTTGTCTGTGACAGATATAAACATTTTGTTTTGAATGTGATGTCAGAGTTTAGAGCTGTCAAGAAAAACAGTTTTAATGCCACTGAAATCGCTGGTGCAATACCTAGATTCCCCATGAAGTTTGGTCCTATATACAGTAGGTAGTCAAGGTAGTTCCCCTCCAATCCTTTATTGTAACTTGGCTGGGTTTCAGTGACTCCCAGTATGACCTTACAGTTATACTGACTAGATTTCAGTGTTCAGACAAATACATCACTAAATGTGTTCTGTAAGTAGTCCTGCAGTATTTAATAACATTGGTGATTTGTTTTAATATTTTGAGTTTCAGTTATTTGAGATCCTGAATTTTGTTTCAGGGGATGAAGGGGGTGAGTCAGAGGAAATGGGAGATACAGTACAGCTTCAGCCTTCTCTGGCTAAAGCAGAGCGGAGCCATCTAATAGTGTGGCAGGTAATGTACAACAGCGAGTGACCCACACATGCCATCAGCAAGTTACAGGAAGACCGAGACAACCTTTTGCATGTTGTTGTTGTTGTTTTTATTATTATTATTATTATTTTTAATATTATTTTTGATTATTTGATTTGATGTATTTTTTTTCACCAGAATATCTGATGGGTTTCACTATGTATACTCTTTCCATTGTAAAAATTGATCTCCTGACTAAAAGTGGATGGTGATGTAGCAGTCGGTGTCCTCATTTTGAATTGTGACTGCAAATGCTGTGTTTTAACGCTGCTGTGCATTCAATGTTCTGTATATTACACCTCAAAGACTACCATTGGACCTATAAGATACTCTGTTATGCAGGGATAGTGCAATGACACTGCTTTGTGTTGCTTGTCACTAATAGTTAAGGATTCCATTGTAATGTACTTCATACATTGATTGTTAATGTGTTTTATTATGATTATTTTTAAGACTATTATCCCTCAATCTTGATAGTTTGTGTACTAGCAGACCTAGTTGTTATTGGGATAGGTATACATGCATGAGGAAGTTCATTTTTTTTTTCCTGAGCTGCTGTTTCCTTATTTTCCCTCCATCCCTGTATAGGTCTTCCTACCTTTGAGAGAAATAGCTTGCAGATTGTTGACACTTTTAAATAACATAGGCTGCCTTAGTAACAAACACACAACAACAAAAAATGATTTTGTTTTAAATAATTATGCTAACTGTTCTAAGGAACTACATTTGTATTCACAATGATGTTTAAGTGATTATTTATTTCTATGTGAGTGTTGCAAAGTTACCAAAGGAAAAACCTTTAGCAATCTCTGTTCAATAGACCGCTTTTTATGTGGTCCTGCGTGAGCCCTGTGGCGTATAAAGAGAGATGCAGTCATTAAAAGTGAACCTAGCTCTCCAGTTTGTGAAATGCACATCTCTGAAAAAACAAACATTGCTGACAGGAATACACAATAATGGGGCAACCTAGGTTGCACTTCATGTCATTTTATACACATTACGTAATGTTTTCTTTCTCTAACGAAATTATTTTTTCTTTATTAATTTGTTTATAAAGCCGCATTTTGAGACTTTTAAGCCTACTTTTAAATATTTTATGGTCTGTGTAATTTCTTTGGTTTTCTACGTTTCTGTCGGTTAGACACTTTATTCTGTATTTTACTTGCCTCTGTAATTTAAAAACAGAATTCTACAGCGTTAAAATTACTGTCTATTGAAAAGCAAAACACGGGGCTTTATTTCTGTGATCAAAAAAGCTAATTTTCACAGTGTAGCCATTTCAGTATTTATTTCTATTAATGAGCCTCTGTGGTTCAGAATGTAACTTTGTACATGAAATATATATATAAATATGTATATGAAACATAAGTGGCTTGGTTTTATTGTTTTGCGCTGAGTGATTGTTGAAATTTGTGACAATGAAATGATGAACAATAGATACATACATAAATGAATAAAACAAAAAAAAACAAATTTCAGGGGTTGTTTACTCTGAAGCCCTACACTTGTTTACTAAGCTATGCACGTTTCAAAGATCATCACTTTTTATTCAAGTTCCCTTACATGTCAATTGCAGGGGATGTTCAGTTAATATGCCTGACTGGAATAGGTCAAACAGTACCTACAGTCTATGGTGTTCCTTGGTAGCTATGTGCTTTTAACAGCATCATAGCCCTTTTTTTTTTTTTTAAAACAATCTATTAAACTGACTTGTATTTGGAAACTGTATAGTGTCAGTTGACTTTCCCTTTTCCTTTTGTTCATTTGGTCAATGCACCTGACCATCACACAAGTTTGTAATTCGTCATTGAGATGAATGTTGCATTTCAGTTAAATAAACAACCCTCGCTAATATTCTGTTGCCTTTTATATCGTTTTTATTTGTATTCTGATCCAAGCAGGATGTTAAAAGGTACTGGTGTACAATAATTGAAGTTTTTTTTATATACCTTTTCCTCTAGTTCAAGTGTTAATTGATGATGGGTGGTAGTGCTGTAAAGAATATTATAGGGATATAGAACAGCGAGTGTTTGTGGGTAATGTAGTCACATAGAAATGAATGGACTGAGAGGCTGAAAGCCATTATAACCTAGAACTAATACATACTGATTTACTGTTAATATACCAGTTAAAAAATGCAGCTCTTATGGTTTTCCATTCCTGACCAACCTTTTAGTCCATTGTGATTTTCATTGAAATGATGGAAAAGGTTGATGAAGAACACTGTGAAGAGGCTGCGGTAGGTGCCCGGTTGTCACTGTCTTGAATTAACTTTGCAGTTGAATGGAATTCGGAGAAGTGACACAGGTATGATTTTTTTTTTTTTTTAACGCAGGTGACGTCGGCTGTACCGATATTGAGAGTACAGCACAGTAAAAATGCATGAATTGGGTTTCTCTGTGATGTGTCATGGAATACAGCAGGTGAAACTTGCGATCCGATTGGCTGAAAGATCGTCGGCCATCTATAAACTACCTTGAAGTTCTACTAATCGCTCTATATTGTTCAAACCAGTAAATGTTATCTTTTCTGTCTCCTGCATTGCACAGTATGTGTTCCTGCAATATTTTTCCAGCATTTGTGATTTTAATATGTATCTTATTCTCGGAGACAGCAACAAGTTTGATGTCAACACTTTGCAGCGTCCAGTATGTCTTTTAAAGATGTAATGCCCCACATGGTTATAAATAAACACCTCTAGTAGGGTTTTGTTGTTAAATAACATCATACAAGCGCACTACAGTATTTTCTTTGGGAAGGGAGGCAGTGTTTAGTGTCCTTATTCAAATTGGACCCTCTGTGCACTGATTTAATTTGCTTACTACACTGAGCTGCAGCCTAGGTCCTATCTATAACCTCTAGGTGGCAGCAGAAGCATGCCTGTTTAAGAACATAAGAAGATTTACAAAGACACTGTTTGGCCCATCTAAGCTTGTCCTGTTTCTAACAGCTGGTTGATCTAAAAAAAAAAATGTGCACGGCAGGTTTTAAAGCATCCCAGTGATACAGCATGTGTATGGCTAGGTAACCCATTCCATAGCCTCACCACGCTCTATGAAAATAAGTGTCTCCTACCCTGTTCTAAGTCTGTCTTCACTTAATTTCCAACTGTTTGGTCCTGGTTTCAGTGCTGCACTTATAGTAATTACTAGGGTTTGTCAACTCCTTTTACAATTGTAAAGACTTCTGCAGCTGAAACTACCTTTAGGGAATGTAAATAAGCTAAGAAGCCAACAAGGGTACTAAACGGATAGCCAGGAATCATGATTAACTATGAAATAAAATATGATTGTGGGGCGTTGCACCTTTAAACAGACAGTGTTGTGGCTAATGCCTTAAATCAGTGGTGCACAAACCTGGTCCTTGATCTATTCCAGTCCAGGTCTTTTTTCCCCCCAAGCAAAGGTCTTTGTTAATTGAACCTGCTAAGGATCATTTAACTGATTTAGGACCTGACTAGAATACAAATCCAGACTGAAATGGATCTCTAGATGTAGAGATGCGACGTTGTACACCGCTGCCTTAAATCATTTGTCATTTTTAAACTTTTTTGAAACCGAGTAACGTTTTATGGCTAAGATTTGTAATATGACTTAAAGTTCTTGCTCGCTACCATAAATACTGCTCAGTGGGGTTAGATTTAAGACCACATTATTGGACCAATTGCTTCAACAGTCAGGCTCTTTCATGTTTCTTCATAGCAAGTAATTAACTGTAGCTTGTAATTCTCGTCACTTCTCTGTTAAAATTTAACGGTAAAACGTAAAATAATAAAAAATAAATAAAAAAAAGACCCTGCTCATCTTAGCTCAGCACAGCATCAATTTGCTTCCTTCTGAGTCTGCTGATAGTAATTGTACTCCTCTCTCAGCCGATATTATCCGCCAAGTCATTTTAATCCTTTAGAAACAGCTTCTGCCCCTTTGTACTAATCAAAGAAATTCTTTAGGGATTCCTTTTTAAACTGATTTTCAGTCAGGCATTTTGATCAAATTAATTGTTAAAAATCTCTAATTATATGCATAACTAACAATTGATTAATTTTTTTGTGAATATAATCCTTTGCAAAAAAAGAAAAAAAAAAACCTTTTGAAATTCATACTGAAATCCCTAGAAATAATTCTTAATTGATAAATCTGAAAAGCATGAACTGTTTTGTCTGTCTTGTAATAAAGTATTCCAAAGTAAAGTGAATGTAAGTCATTGAGTGTTTAAAGATGCTGGCGTCTATCTTTCTTCATTTCGTGGGACTGCTATTCTAATCGACACATACAATGCTTAACTGAAATTCTAATTAATAAAAGCAAACTGGTAAACAAATATAGAATCTGAACAACTCCCCTGTAAATTGTACAAGAGTGAGCCATTGTAAATGAAAGAAATATGAACATTGTAAGAAAATGAGAAACTAGGTTTGCAACAACCAAGGATTCTTGACTGTGGACTCCTTGTAGAAACAACTTCTAAATCTTAGTCCCAAATCAAAAAGTGTTAAATATGCCTCATGCTTTTGATGCATAACATACATCAAAAGCATGTGGAATGTAATCATCAAAACATTTACACAAAAATGTTGTAAATTGTGAATTGGCATCTCAGCCAACTGAATGGAAAGGGCTGGACGCAAACCCAAAACCAGACTGTTCAAAGCAAGCTCTGTGGTCCAGAGGGAAGTGTCTTATGCTGATGTCATTATTATTATGTAATGATGAATAATGATCCTGTGGGTTAATTAATATATGAGATCGAGAATATAAAGAATAAAGCATTTTAGTAAGCAATATTTACCTTCAATTTTAAATGGATAAAGAAACAACAGCTTTTTAATTCTTTACAAAAAACAGCACACCCTTTCTTTGTATTGAATTATTATTATTAGAGATCCTAACATGCAGTTCCAAGAAATGACCATCATGTGGTAGCAGATATCTACAGCTTTCAGTAATTCCTCTTTTAAAGGTGGGGTGCAATGATTTCATTTTTTTTCAGAATTCACTTGTGTAGTACTGTTGGTAGGTGAATAAATCTGTGTCGTTTAAATGTATAGGTTTTAACGCTAAGTGTATAAAAACAACTCTGAAATTGACACCTCTATGAAAAGTCCAGCTCACTCGAAGCTGCGTCTAATTTATGCGTGATGTCACACCAGGACAAGCTCGCCATCCTGCCCGCTGCTTTCCTGCATTACGGCTCACCAAAAAAACAACACACCCAGGGGAGAGATACCATGGTAAATAGGTGTGTAATATATGGTTGCTCCAACACAGCAGGGCCATTGGCATCTCTCCAGGAGTTTCCCAAAGAGCCGGTACAATGTCGGCAATGGGTGAAGTTCGTGAGGAGGACCAGGGATTGGGATGCTAAGCCCAACAGCAGCTGCATCTGCAGCACCCACTTTACTGAAGACAGCTTTATTAATGTAATGATGTTCAAGATGGTTGCTGTTAAAAAAGTTAAAATAAGGATGCAGTACAATCCAGTTATCTGGATGGTGCCTGAGGGACAGCAGCATCTTCAAAAGTAAAATCACCGTGACTCGAGCGGCTGCCAAGAAAAGAGAGGTGCAGAAGGTAAGGGCATGGTCCTATCATTTAATTATAATTATCTCTTACTGTTTGATGAAAATATGTAAAGTGACGCGATTATATAGCCAACAACCTCCCATGTGCAATATTAATAAATAATGTGATAAAATGATCACGTTGTCACGTTCTCGTATGCATTGTTAAATCTCTCAATTTCGTCGGGACACTACCGTGTAAGATTTTCTGCCTCCGGATTATTTAGATCGCCAATCTTAACATAAGCTTCAACTTTATTTATTTATTTATTACACTATGTAACACAATTTTTGTTCCTGGGTAGTAAGTGTTATTTCCTAATTGCTTATGCCTCAAAAGTATAGAAAATGGCTATTATTCCCCACAAACTTTGCTTTTGTGACCTGGACAGTGATATTTTGAAATTTACCTATTTCCAATGAGAAAACTGGCGAATTTGTGTCTTTTTATTCACATAAAGTCAGAAAAAAACAACATATGAATCCAAATTAACATGTATTTATACTAAAGTAATACAAAAATGACTACAATAGATTTAGAAGTGAGTAGTTTTTCGAGATTTACGATTATACTGTAAATGACTTTCACGAATCAGCCCCCAAATGTAGTCTCCCATCATGTTCTCGTTATACTGTCCTTGGTAGCGGCGTTCAAAGTCCAGTATATCCTGGTGGAAGCACTCGCCTTGCTCCTCCGAGTACGCTCCCATGTTCTCCTTGAATTTATCAAGATGAGCATCAAGGATATGGACTTTGAGGGACATCCTACAGCCCATTGTGCCGTAGTTCTTCACCAGAGTCTCAACCAGCTCTTATCTTATCTAGAGCTCTGACAAATTGTTTCATAAGGCCCAATTTGATGTGCAGTGGTGGCATCAGCACCTTCCGGGGGTCCACCAGTGGCTCCCACTTGACGTTGTTCCTCCCCACAAAGAACTCAGTCCGCTGTGGCCAGTCCCGCCTGTGGTAGTGCGCCTTGGTGTCCCTGCTGTCCCAAAGGCAAAGATAGCAGGGAAACTTGGTAAAACCGCCTTGGAGACTCATCAGGAATGCCACCATTTTGAAGTCTCCTATGACCTCCCAGCAGTACTCATCATACTTCAAGGCGTCCAGCAAGGTCTTGATGCTGTTGTAATCCTGTTGTAATGCAGCTGGAACTAAACTGAACTGGTGGGCTTAAGGCCCCTGTATTTATACTACTATTTATATTACTGGAAAGTTCTAGAAAGTTCTAGAAGTTACTCCAAGTTTACTCAGCACTGAATCTATCTGGAATGTTCTGGAAAATAGGTAAATTTCAAAATATCACTGTCCTGGTCACAAAAGCAAAGTTTGTGGGGAATAATAGCCATTTTCTATACTTTTGAGGCATAAGCAATTAGGAAATAACACTTACTACCCAGGAACCAAAAAAAAAAAAAAAAAAATTGTTACACGGTGTTATTATTTTCCCCATCCGACCTGCAAAAATGCCTTAGGCTACTTTATGATGTTGATGTAGGCTATATCAGATTCTAATAGGCTACAAGTTAAGAATAAAGTATTATTTACTGTATATGTAAGAATTATATTGATTTGTTCGGAGAAAGTTGTGCAGTAAGTCCGAAAAAGGAGACCTCTGGTTCTCGTATTTTCATAAATTGGCAGGTATTACTGTACTTGTTTTATTATTATTATTATTATTTATTTCTTAGCAGACGCCCTTATCCAGGGCGACTTACAATTGTTACAAGATATCACATTATACATTATTTCACATTATACAGATATCACATTATCTTTACATACAATTACCCATTTATACAGTTGGGTTTTTACTGGAGCAATCTAGGTAAAGTACCTTGCTCAAGGGTACAACAGCAGTGTCCCCAACCAGGGATTGAACCCACGACCCTACGGTCAAGAGTCCAGAGTCCAGAGCCCTAACCACTACTCCACACTGCTGCTGTTAAATTGCAGCTGATCTGTTGCCACGGAGATCCGACGGACGATAGAGTCTGTATTCTTTTTTGTTTTATTTGTTTGTGTTTAAAGGGTGTCAGCGACCAAGTCACTAAGAACCTTTGCAGCAAGGCATAGCCTACATAGACAGTGAAGGTTATCAGGTTGTGTGTGTGTGACGCTGTGGAATTGACTGTATGTAAAGTCTGGTGTTACCTCAAGTAAATCCTATCACTATTGAACGTCTTATTAAAAAAATAAAAATTGTAACGATAACACAAACTTTCAGAATACTTCAACGTCTATATCTTGTTTTTACTGTGAACCGGAAACAGTAAACGCTCAATTGTCTGCCTCCTTGTTGTTTTGTATACTTCCTATCAGTCACTGATGCTCTGCCCAGTTCCTGTGCAGGAGATAATCAGAGGTCCCTCACCTTATTGAGGGTGGCGTAGTCGAAACATACAATTGATCATTTAACCTCTTGTTTGATTGATTAATAACTAAATTCCAGTAACGCGCTACAGCAGGGATGCATAGATGCAACAATCAAGCCATATTCTTCAAAATAAAATAAATTCACCGTCTGAATAAGGATGCTTGGCACAAGCTTTTCACTAAAAGCAGGTGTGAAAATACTGCCAAGAAACAAATTCATATTTAAAAACTCTGAAACTGACACACACAAAAAAAGTGTTATGTGCTACTCTATCATCAACAGACTGCTAAGACTACAACAAACCATGGAAAAGAGAAGGAAGTGCAAATATAAACAAGTATTTTTTTTAACAGTGTGAAGCCAATATAAATTAAGCACAACATTTCTGATCTGTTTGATTTAAGATGCTAAAGCATCCCAACCGGTAACATCGCTTTCACTTCTGTCCTCCATCTACTGCATTTGTTTACAACCGTGAATGTCCTGGTGTGACGTCATGCACGCGCGCTCTTCCTGGCAGATGTCTCGAAGGGTTTTGAAAACGGTCTAACCACAGATTTGCCTGTTTTCCACTTTATAAGTAACAAATGTGAATGAAACGTTCAGGACATGTATAGAAAGTTTAGCTGCACTCAACAATGACTCTTTTTATGTAATTCCCCCCACCTTTAAATACATTCTAAACAGTACATGCTGGCAGTTTTTAGTGCTGGTGTAAGATATTGTTTTAAGACTCAATTTTATTCTGGCCCCCTTAACAAATCTTAACAAAAGTACGGAGGGCAAAATAATATTGAATAATTGTACACTTGTACCATGAAACACTGCAAAATTACTATGCAAAAATAAAAGTATTTTTTTAATTAGTGTTAATGTTGTTTCTCACAATTTCTTAACTTTCAGTTTTGTAATGTTGTTCTGTAAGTTGCTTTAGACAACATGTGCACATAATTTTGGATTCAATATCAATCATAATTAGTACACTGAAGAAGGCACTAGCTGAAATATCTACTTGACTTTGGATGGATTGTTGAGCACATAGTGGAATATGTGATAATTAGAGCATAGAACAAATAAACAATTGGAGATAAAAAAGAAATCATGGAATCGTTTTGTTTAACAAAATTTAATCTAAATTTTTGACTCAAAGTAGCCACCTTTTGCAGATATAACAGCCGAACACACTCGTGGCATTCTTTCTACAATGGAAATCAAATATTGTTCGGAAAGTTCTTCCCAACACTGTTGCAGAAGTTCCCACAAATGTGTTGCACTTGTAGGTTGCTTTGCTTTCACCCTTCTGTCCAGTTCATCCCAAACCAGCTCGATGGGGTTTAAGTCTGGAGACTGTGCTGGCCATGCCATGATTTGATGCCTACCGTCTTGTTCTTTTCTTCTAAGGTAGTTCTGACATAGCCTGGAGGTATGTTTTGGGTCATTATCTTGTAGGATGAACCCCTGACCAACTAGGCGTAAACCAGAGGGTATTGCATGGCGCTGCAAAATGCTGTGGTAGCAGTTTTGGTTCAGGGTGCCACTCACTCTGTACAAGTCGCCGACTCTGGATCCAGCAAAAGAGCCCCAGACCATCACGCTTCCTCCTCCATGTTTGACAGTTGGTGTCACACACCGAGGAACCATCCTTTCACCTACTCGACGGCGTACAAAAACCCTGCGTGATGAACCAAAGGTTTCAAATTTTGATTCATCGGTCCATAAGACCTTCTTCCAGTCTTCAGTTGTCCACTGGTGGTGCTTCATGGCCCAGGCAAGCCTCTTTTTCTTATTTTGCCATCTTAGCAATGGCTTTCTACTGCCACTCGACCTGTCAAACCTGCAGCTCGAAGTCTTCTCTTCACAGTTGAAACTGAGACTTGCTTACTTCGACCAGTGTTAAGCTGTGCTTGAAGCTGTTGTCCTATGAGCCGCCTATCACGCAAGCTGTTGACTCTCAGAAACTTGTCTTCTGATTCTGTTGTGGCTTTGGGTCTGCCAGACCTCTTCCTGTCAGAGTTTCCTCCAGTTTCCAAGTGCCTTTTGATGGTGTAGGAAATTGTACTCACTGACACCTTGGCTTTCTTTGCAATTTCTCTAAAGGAAAGACCTACACTTTTAAGGGTTATAATGGTCTGTCCTTTGTTATTTGCCTTTTTCTCGCCATTATGAGAGCAATATACTACTTCCTGCAGTACAATACTGTCCAAATATTGCTTAAGAGGGTGTAGTAACACAGTCTGTTCCAACACTGCTTTTATACAGACAGAGGGTTTGTAAGTAATCAACAAAAGTTGGGACACCTGTAGGAATTGTTAGCATCAACTTTCAAGGCTTAATTTATTTCCATTGCTGCAGAACAGCTGTAAGTTGTTAACCCATTACTTGTTCCCTGAAAAAGGCCTTTTTGTATAACTCTGAAATGTACATTATTTTTCAGTTTTTGGTAACCTAAACTTTTTTTTTTAACCTTTGGCAGTTTACCACTTACCTTTGTACCTTTTCAGGTTATTCACTGGACTTGAACTGCTTAAATTTCAATAAAAACTGGAAAAATGGGGGTGTTCTAAAACTTTTGACCGGTAGTGTAGATCCTTGATATCCTTCGGTCTGCGCTTATGGACTGCCCTCTTCAATTGAAACCACAGGTTTTCAATGGGGTTCAAAAGTCCGGAGACTGAGATGGCCATTGCAAAATGTTGATTTTGTGGTCAATTAACCATTTCTTTGTGGTTTTTGATGTGTGCTTGGGGTCATTGTCTTGCTGGAAGATCCACTTGCGGCCAAGTTTCAGCCTCCTTGCAGAGGCAACCAGGTTTTTGGCTAAAATGTCCTGGTACTGGGTAGAGTTCATGATGCCGTTGACCTTGACAAGGGCCCCAGGACCAGTGGAAGCAAAACAGCCCCATAACATCAAAGATCCACCACCATATTTTACAGTAGGTATGAGGTTCTTTTCTGCACACACATCCTTCTTTTGACGCCAAACCCACCGCTGGTGTGCGTGGCCAAAGAGCTCTATTTTCGTCTCATCTGACCATAGCACCCCGGTTCCAATCGAAGTGCCAATGCCATTTAGCAAACTCCAGGCACTTATGTTTGTTGGTTGCTCTCAATAAAGGCTTTTTTCTGGCAACCCTTCCAAATAGCCTATTGGCATGGAGGTGGCGTCTAATTGTAGATTTGGAGACTTGGTGACCCCAAGATGCAACCAGGTTCTGTAATTCTCCAACTGTGGCCCTTGGATTTCCCTTTGCCTCCCGAACCATCTGCCTCACTGTGCGTGGGGGCAAGATACACTAGCGTCCTCTACCAGGCAAGTTTACCACTGTTCCAGTGGTTTTGAACTCTTAATTATTGCCCTAATAGTAATAAGTGGAATATTTAGTTTTTTAGCTATTGTTTTGTACCCATTGCCTGATTTATGAAGGTCAATAACCATTTGTCTCTTCATTTGTGAGTTATTTGCCTTTCCCCATGGTGATGGATGGCACATGGATTTCATATGCGTGTTACCTCATTTTTATACACAGTGAAAGAGGAAGCCATGGAAGGCCACAATACAGTTCCTTAAGATTGAGATGAACTTAAAAAAGTATAATGTTAATGCAGATTTTATTTTGTTTGATTTTATTTTTAAGAATCTTTAGGGGTGCCAATAATTCTGACACCTATCTTTTTGAGAATTTGTTTTATTACTTGTTAATAAACTTTTTCTCTGAGCAATTGTATTAGAATAAAAGAATATGGTTTTTCCATATATTTGAGCATAAAATATACAGCCTTTTTTGCTCATCTTTATCAAGTGTGCCAATAATTTTGGAGGTGACTGTGTGTGTACATATACAGTGCCTTGCGAAAGTATTCGGCCCCCTTGAACTTTGCGACCTTTTGCCACATTTCAGGCTTCAAACATAAAGATATGAAACTGTAATTTTTTGTGAAGAATCAACAAGTGGGACACAATCATGAAGTGGAACGAAATTTATTGGATATTTCAAACTTTTTTAACAAATAAAAAACTGAAAAATTGGGCGTGCAAAATTATTCAGCCCCTTTACTTTCAGTGCAGCAAACTCTCTCCAGAAGTTCAGTGAGGATCTCTGAATGATCCAATGTTGACCTAAATGACTAATGATGATAAATAGAATCCACCTGTGTGTAAGTATAAATGCACCTGCACTGTGATAGTCTCAGAGGTCCGTTTAAAGCGCAGAGAGCATCATGAAGAACAAGGAACACACCAGGCAGGTCCGAGATACTGTTGTGGAGAATTTTAAAGCCGGATATGGATACAAAAAGATTTCCCAAGCTTTAAACATCCCAAGGAGCACTGTGCAAGCGATAATATTGAAATGGAAGGAGTATCAGACCACTGCAAATCTACCAAGACCTGGCTGTCCCTCTAAACTTTCAGCTCATACAAGGAGAAGACTGATCAGAGATGCAGCCAAGAGGCCCATGATCACTCTGGATGAACTGCAGAGATCTACAGCTGAGGTGGGAGACTCTGTCCATAGGACAACAATCAGTCGTATACTGCACAAATCTGGCCTTTATGGAAGAGTGGCAAGAAGAAAGCCATTTCTTAAAGATATCCATAAAAAGTGTCGTTTACAGTTTGCCACAAGCCACCTGGGAGACACACCAAACATGTGGAAGAAGGTGCTCTGGTCAGATGAAACCAAAATCGAACTTTTTGGCAACAATGCAAAACGTTATGTTTGGCGTAAAAGCAACACAGCTCATCACCCTGAACACACCATCCCCACTGTCAAACATGGTGGTGGCAGCATCATGGTTTGGACCTGCTTTTCTTCAGCAGGGACAGGGAAGATGGATGAGCCAAATACAGGACCATTCTGGAAGAAAACCTGATGGAGTCTGCAAAAGACCTGAGACTGGGACGGAGATTTGTCTTCCAACAAGACAATGATCCAAAACATAAAGCAAAATCTACAATGGAATGGTTCACAAATAAACATATCCAGGTGTTAGAATGGCCAAGTCAAAGTCCAGACCTGAATCCAATCGAGAATCTGTGGAAAGAACTGAAAACTGCTGTTCACAAATGCTCTCCATCCAACCTCACTGAGCTCGAGCTGTTTTGCAAGGAGGAATGGGCAAAAATTTCAGTCTCTCGATGTGCAAAACTGATAGAGACATACCCCAAGCGACTTACAGCTGTAATCGCAGCAAAAGGTGGCGCTACAAAGTATTAACTTAAGGGGGCTGAATAATTTTGCACACCCTATTTTTCAGTTTTTTATTTGTTAAAAAAGTTTGAAATATCCAATAAATTTCGTTCCACTTCATGATTGTGTCCCACTTGTTGTTGATTCTTCACAAAAAATTACACTTTCATATCTTTATGTTTGAAGCCTGAAATGTGGCAAAAGGTCGCAAAGTTCAAGGGGGCCGAATACTTTCGCAAGGCACTGTGTGTATATATATATATATATATATATATATATATATATATATATATATATATATATATATATTATGTATTATGTCTCAATCCTACATTTCTAGGTGATGCAAAACTTTTGTCTATAGCTGCAGAACCAACAAATACTGTCCCTTTAAATCATGAATCGTTTTCTAAAGAGAAAAATATTCTCAGGAGCATACCCTGTCAGAGACAGTGTTTTCCATCAGTGGTGCACACAAAGGGCACTGTCTTATTGATCTAGTTTAAATCCACTGCTGTAATTGAACAGACCCAAAGCATACCAGGCATGTATAGTTGTGTCTTGCTTATAGGACTGCCTGTTTCAATTGCCAGTCGACATCGTGCTCAAACACTCAGTGGAGATCGTGTTACAACACCCTGCTTCCTTTAAAACATAAATACCACCTTAAGGGCTGTGGTGTCACTAAGCTTCCAGGAAGATGGAGCATGTCCTGGCATCTGGAGATGAAACACATGATGCACAGTTCAAGGCTGACTGCTTCAGCCTTTAGCCTTGATGAAATGGGCAGTGTGCTGTTTTTGAACATAAAGGAAATTGCCTCCTGAAGGTACAGTTTGCAGTAGGCTAACATATGCAGTTTATTATTATTATTATTATTAATTTCTTAGCAGACGCCCTTATCCAGGGCGACTTACAATTGTTACAAGATATCACATTATACATTATTTCACATTATACAGATATCACATTATTTTTACATACAATTACCCATTTATACAGTTGGGTTTTTACTGGAGCAATCTAGGTAAAGTACCTTGCTCAAGGGTACAACAGCAGTGTCCCCCACTGGGGATTGAACCCACAACCCTCCAGTCAAGAGTCCAGAGCCCTAACCACTACTCCACACTGTATATAATACTTTTACACTGTTTACACTGGTGCTCTTTATATAATAACCCATTTCAATATATATGTGTGTAATAAATAAATAAATACATAAATATCATCTGATTTAAATGTTATGCTCCTCCCCATGTATGAGTTTACAAATCCACCACCTTCGCTGCATCTACTGTACTACTGCTAGTCTCATAAACCATTCAAGCTGGGAACTTCATATTTTCAGGGTTATGGACAGTGCTCTGGCAGAATCTAATGAAACTCTTCACCTTGACCTGTTTGTGGATAATTAAAGAGCTAACGCATGCACATGCACGTATGTTTCTCGTGATTTTCTAAGTCACGTCCGTGGGTGTTGTCGAAATTATTTGTATTGCTACGTTGTTTTAACCTCCAGCTATATCAATGATACACCTCATTTTAAAGTTATAGTTGGTTGGTACACAGCTGCATTTTATGGTTCTCTCAAACAAGTTCCATTACAGGTGGTGTCCAGTAACAGTCTGAGTGCCACATTCTTTAAATCATATTAATGATACAGACTGGCTTTCAGACAGCGACTTTAGAGGCTGTACTCTATGATTATCTCAATAAAGTCCCATTACAGGGGTTGTCTAATAGAAAGAGCTTTTTTCACTGTCACGTTGTTTCTCAGGACATCAGTAATACAGATTTTTTTTCAATTTCATCTCAAAAACAAAAACAATGCGTTCCAAGGATGCATTGTTTTTGTTCACCATTTCTAGTTATTTTCTGTGTCTTCTAGTGATTTATTAAGCAGTATAGCAGAATGGTCATATTCCATTTTTTGTCAGTTGTTTTTGCCACAGGATGCCATAGTCAGTGAAGCAGTTCAAAGCCCTCAGTATGTGGTGTCAGAACAAAGCCTACGACAACCTGTCTCTCCAGGTACTGACTGTTTAATATGGACAAAAACATCACAAAGGAATTCCTTGCCCTTGCACCCAGTTTTAAATTGCCTTTTGAAGTCAACATGAGATATTATATACAAAACAAGTCACACAGCCGTATTTTTTTTTTTTTTTTGACAGCCAGAACATTTCTTACTTTATTAAAACTGGGGCAAGATCTCCTGTGGCCTACTACGTGCAGACTTTAGTAAGTGTGTGTGACTCATTCAGTGATACAAGACTTGTTTTTAATGAGGTTTTGAATTACATAGACTGCAAGTTTATGTATGCCACATTATGACTGTAGTATATAATCAAAACCTGCTGCATTGCAGGAGTCTGCTTTGTACTGGAATACAGTGCCTACCCTATTAATTAGAAATTGTATTTCAATAGCAAATAACAGGATGAAAGGAATCTGAAACTGTATTTAAAAGTATGTAAAACAAGTAAACGTAACATACATCTCCTGCCATGGCTGTAAATTCTGTGCTGAAAAGGCTGATACATTAACAGTACCACTCAAACACAACAGAAATAGAGAATGGAGCCTGTTTCTTTTGTTTGTATGCAAGAACTATCACAGACTTCATAAGAAGTATTATATACAGTATGTAGTAATGGCTTTCTGCATGAGGTATTAATTATGTTATTAATTATAAGTTTTGGATTATGTGTGTGTGTCTTTTATAGTTAAGTTGTTTTTAATCATTATGTTTAAATTGTATGTGAATGAGTTTTTATAGTCGTTTTAATGTGCTTACTAATTCAGTTGCTTTAATATGCTTTGATATTAAGTTTCTATACAGTATTCTGTAAGTTTCGAGTTCTTTCATTTCCCATTGGCAAAACCAGCTACGTGCAGTTTTGCATAGCTTAACACGACTCAAAGTCACAGATAGGTGTCTGAGCTAAACGCCAAAAGGCAGGAGACTAGCAGAGATAGTGTGAGGGGAAGGTGCATTTAATGGACAAGATGGATGCGCTCTGCTCAATGTAGCATGTTGCAGACCATAAGGTCAGAGAGCACCACCTCCTTTCCCACAGAGGAAGTGTGTGGTAGGCTCGCAGTGTGAGATGAGCGAGTGATTACCTCAATTATTGGACAGAAACCAGTCTGATTGTTTACAAAGGCAAACATTGTAAAGTTTTGTCAGTCTTTTCATCTCTTTCAAATTGACTCCATGGATATCTGTGCTTTCTGATACAAACATGCACTGAGCTGTACTGAGCCTTTGTCCAAAGTCAGTTTGAATATCGTGCTTATATGGTTGTATTGGAGGTATACCTTTCTTGTAAGTACATGTCTTATACTGATGGCAGTATTATGAACTCATTAGCCACTAGGAGGATATCCATTATAAGTTCAGTCAGGTTTTTACCTTGAGGTTTTGTATGAATGACACCAATTACAATCATAATGCATACATACCTGGGAACCTACACCAAAGTGTAAAATAGAAAGCTTTGTTATTTTTTAAACATTGATAGCAAAAGCTATGGAAATGGGGTTTGGCATTATTAGGTAAGTAGTAATACTGTACCTTCAAGAGAGGTGGGAAGGGGTTGAAGAAAAACATTCACCCAATGCAAGTGTTTTTGTGTGTTATTGAATGCAGACCAATGATTTGTTTGCTGTTGCACAGGCTGTTGCTCATTCTGTCACTGAATATAAATCAGCAAGTGTTCACGTCATGGGCTAATGCTCCTCAGCAGGCCAGTTACCTGGGCCATTTCCAATACAAACTTTCAAAAAGAAAGAGATTGCTGGTGGCAGCAGAGCTGGGATAAAAAGTCTTTCCACTAGGAGGTGCATTTGAGAGACCACTTCAGATATACCACGCGTATTCTAATATACCGTATTTATAAAATAAATCAATAAACACTTTGTCTTCTCCCCTGTACAACTGTATAAACAACATGTTTCATTTAACAAGAGTTACATTTTAAATAAATAATAAACAACTTTAGAATGGTTCATTGTATGGGACATTTGTTTTGCGTAATGCTTTCACAGGACCATGTAGACCAGAATTGTGTGATAATAAAAACAAAACTGCCACTAGGGGGTGCTGTATTGTTGAAAGGCAATGGACCACCCACTTCAACGACCCTCAACTTCAAATATTGTATGTAAGCCATTGTTGACATGGATGAAGGTCATCATGAGCAAGGACAAGGACCAGGGTTGGGTCTTTGGGAGGCAGAATAATCCTAAGGGACAATAAAATGCTACTTGGCTATCACAGAAAAGTCCATGTAATTGAGGCACTCAATCATGCATAAGAATTCAAATGTTCTTTAATTCATCTCTCTAGAGTAAATGGAGCTGGCAGAGTTGAACGGTCACATGACTTGAAAGGAATGAGGAAGTCTGCTCAGTGCTGGCAGTTAGGATTTCCAGCCAAGCTCAGTTAAAGACAGATAGGATGATAACTCAATATTGGAGCAACATAACTCAGAACCACTTAAAAAAAGTAATATAAATGTAAAGTTTCAATTAAAAAACTGCTTACTCTTTAATATTGGATTAGTCACAAAGACATCAGGGACTGGATAGTGAAAGCACACAATCTTGACTATGCTTTACAACATCTTTTTTCAATAAATTTAGATTGACCAATTATTTTACCCCAATTACAGTCCTTTCTTGCAGAAACAGCTCAGGAGCACTGAAGGTCAGTGGATGTCCTTTGATCCCATGACCAATCCAATTGTCTCTTACACCCTGGAGTCAGTATGTTCCATTGTGGCATGGTGAGGAGAGACAGCCCCTGGTGGTTTTGCCTCCCTTCCAATGCTCCCTGCAGAATCCCCAGCAGAGACCTGCAGTTTGTACTACCCTTGCAACAATTTAACAATTCAATTCCATTAAACCTCTGCTATAAGAACATAAGAAGAAGAATTCAATGCGTGACACCACCTGCTTTAGTGAAATAGCAGCCTTTACCTTGAATCGATCCTAGGCACTAAGCATTTCAATCCCTGGTTAGGTGCTTGAATGTTAACCAAGGGACGTATTTATGTATAAAAGCCATTGATCCAGACAATAATACAAAGTCACTTCAACAAAGGATTTGTATTCATATTGACTTGCCTTATGATAAAATATTCATTTATCCTCTACCTGGCAACAAATAATGATTAACCTTGGATTATAGACCCTTGCCTTGCATGGTGCATTGTACACAGCACATAAACCAGGGTGCATGTAATAATCTCTTTTAGAAACTGACCTTACAATTCCTATCAATTATGTTACCCCTGATTTTCTCTCTGTTTTACGATGCTCAATTATGTTCCTTTGCTGCAGTAATTTCCCACAACAGCTCAGGAGAACTGAAGTAGGCGTCCTCCGATCTAACATCCAAGCTGCCTCTTTCCACCCAGGAACTGGAGAGTGGATGCCAGGAAGCTCTCGGTCTCACGAAGACAGTCCTGCTGGTGTCTGCTTCGGCTGACCAGGATCCCAGACGGTAGGGTCCACTGTAGCGCCGCAATGAGGAGAAACAGTGTCTGCCGGTTTTGCCTCCATGGGAGCGGCATAGCCAATGCTCCCTCAGGAATCCTCAGCAAAGATGGGACTTACCCACAGCCAGGATGCAAATCTGCTCCCCTGACTGTATGACTCACCCTGCACACCATGAGGTCGTGTTTTTAACAGGTGAGCCACTTGGGGGACCCCCTTTGCCACCATTCTTACCACAGTTTAAATCTAGAATGTCTCGCATTTACGGCACATTTTACATTCAAATGTAATTCTTCTATGTTGCTTTAATATCATTTTCAGTAAGGAAGAATACAGCTTTGCACAGTCATTCTGAAGTTTTCCTATACTTTTTACCATGATTATACTTTGAATTTATCATAGTTTACCATGATTTTCCATGTTTTTAAATATGCTTTTCCACATCTCTCTGGGCTTTGCAATGCTTGACCATGCTTTCACTATACTTTACTACACTTTGCTATTTTTTTACTATGGTACCTTTATAGGAGAGTTTCTGCCCATCTTGAAACCAGCTCGTTCCATGTTCCATGTCTCTGTGAACCAAAAGTACTTTTTTAGTTGTGGTAGGATATACAGTACAGCTTCAAGCTCTGGTATTAGGAGTCAATTTTTTCTACTACACCCTTAAAGTGGCTGTTAATAATTCCATCTACTTGGTGCTGACTTCCATTCATTACATTGTTCTCAGATGAAAGAAACACAAAAGATCTGGAAAAAGAATTCAGTAGCAGACGAGGTTCAACACATTTGTTTGCAAGCCAGGGTTTCAGGTAGTGTTGCAACCAATTGGCTGTTTCCTCTGTTGACTGACATGCTTTCAGCCAGTAACATGCTTCGACCCAGAAGTGAAGTGAAGCAGTAACAGACTACCTGAGAGTAAAGCACACATCGGACTCCTAGTGTAGTGCTACATATCAGTGTTTAAAATGCAAAGACTTGCTGTACCATGTGTTTCTTTCAAAACTACACATTTCAGACCTACAGTACATAGCAAATAGAACATGTAAGATCTATAGAATGATTTTGTTAGGTACAACCACTTTAATCTGTATACTGGGTGATTCCTAAACAATGCACTATAGAAACAAAACATTATTATAGAAAATGTGTTTTTGTTTCAGATTTACAAAGAGTAAATAGTTAATGTGGACAGGAACATATTCAGTGTTGAAGAACGTGCTTTGATGTACACAAATCATGGGCAAAGTGCATGTAGAGCAGCTGGGTCCATGAAAAGTATAAAGACAGCCCAAGTCACATGACAGAGTCCTGTGTAGTTTATAATGAAATCTCCTAATCCGGGTAGCAGGAGAGGGTCCATCACACTAGAGAGGGGGTCCCTTAATATAGGGGGCTGGCTAGGGAGCAGCTTGCCTTCTTTGATTTGAGTGTACAGGGTAAAGTAGGTTCCAGTTAGCATATTACATTACATTATATCGCTACTTAAATCCTTCACACATCAGAAAAAGCTTCACACTTCCAGAAGCTTGCTCTCTGCCTCTGCATAAAATCATTCAAAAAGTCAGAGCTGAAGTACATCACCACTCTTAAAGGGGCCACATCCTGCCAGCGCAGAATCATTCAAAGTTGAAAACTCTGCGAAATGTTTCACATAGTGTGTTGTTTATGACACCCTGTGCATAAAAAGGGCATCTCAACTACCTTTTCAATTACTGAAGGTTGAGTTAAAAGGTTAAAAAAGAATGCTTGACTAGAGTATATTGAAAAAAACAAACTGAATATCTGCTGCAATCCAGATTCCTGCTTATTTATGCATTTCTTACCCTTTTGAGGCAGGCAAGATGCTTTAGATTTGAGCCATAGCGCAGCCTACCCTCCTTCAAACTGTTCGATACTTATAAGGTTGAACGTTTGGAATATGTCTTGTACAAGCACTTTGAAACCACATTTGAGCTGTACAACAGGGAAACATGACAATTTATTGTGGTAGCACTGTTGGCCTTGCATGCAATTTACCATTTTAAAAGGTGTCAGATATTCAGAAATGTAATTTTGAAATGGCACAAACACTAGAAACTGCCGAGCTCTGAAATGTTGTATTACTTTATTTCGCTGTGTATTATTAGTTCAGTTCGGCTGAAGGTCAGTACTCCCTGAGTAAAGCTACCCCTGCTGATATCGATTTCCTTCATCTGGGAGGAAATCAATAGTTTTGTCATTTAGCAAAATAGAGTTTCAGATTTCTCAGAAACTCTAGCAGGGCCATCGCATGCTATCAGTGGTTTATATAAAAATAGGATGAAGCAATTAAAATTCATCACAAGGGATTGCACCTTCTCTGATAATGTATGATTCTCACTTCCATCTGCGCAATATGATGTCTTTCATGGCAGCTGCTGCATGGTTATTAGGCAGGGGGAGATTTAAAACCCTGCAGATACAATTTGCAGGTGACTGTTTCAACAAAAAAATTTATATTTTGTATTTAGTGTGTCCAATTATAATTTTTCTCCTGATTTTGCATTATACCTCATCGTAGCCTCCTTGGATTTGTACTCTACACCTTTGCACACATATCCAAGCATTCCATTTGCCTGTCTGATTGCTTCCCCGCACTGTGTGGTTGCTGACAGCCATGAGTCTATTTCAACACCAAGGTCTTTCTCTTGGTGAGTGTGTTCCAGTTCTATACCCCCATTTGGTATTTGGATCCTATATTTTTGTGACTGGCATGTAACACTGGACATTGCATTTCGTTTGCCACGTTTCAATCATTTTGGAAACCTTCAATCCTGGACGAGACATACCTGAACAATGCGCCAGCAGCTACGCTTTGGGGAAAACTGAAGCCAGATAGTTCATAATAATGTTCACTGTGGAAGATCCAGGGTGATACTGCATAGGGCTCTTCAGCAAAAACAGTGTTCAGTATTTACAGTGAAAACAAAAAGATACAATGCAGTTTAAAAGGTTCCCTGAGAAGGACTTTGTTAAGAATAAGGCAGCCGTACTAGTAGCTTCGTATCAGAAAAGTCTGATAACACAGATAAGCTACCAAGAGCTATGCTCCTGCTTCTGGTCAAAGGCTCACCCCTTATTTCCCCAAGCACCACCTCCCAGTTGTCCAAGGCCAATAGTTTGCCCACCAGTGGAACCTGCCCCAACCAACATGGCCAAGAAAAAGAGAGTGGGTTTATTTTCTTAATGCAGCATATTCTCAGTGCAGTGTCTTATTCTTTGAACTACAGGTACTGCTTCCTGCCCAAGATCAGCAAGTTCGATCTAGCCTGTTCTAATTGTGTGACATTTAATTATACTTCTCACACTGCTCTTAATACTTGTACAGTGTGTGATGACTTTGTTATGATAGGTGCTGTATACTGAAACGTGTTCCATCAGAACTCGCGATCAGAGACATTAAAATGGCCTATAGTTTCAGCTTATTCTGAATAATATTCTGATTCAGATCATAGAAATCACCTTCAAACACCTGTTTCTTTAGCTCGTGTGTGAACATACATAGACATATCTGTGGAGTGGAGGAACAGAGATAAATGATACATTCTTTATAAAACAATTACAGGCTTGTGTTCTCTGAAAGAAAAGCTTTTTCAATTTCAGGCATTGCACTTTGCCGGCATAATAGAAAAAATAGAATAAAAAAAAAATACTAAAAATAGCTGGGACATAACTTGCAATTTCTTCAGTATAGCTCATACAGCGTGCTCACTTCAAGCTAAAATGATCCTGGAAAAACCTTTGAGGTTGAGGTTGACACAATTCCGATTTTAAAATAACCAATTCATTTGCTTCTTTTTTATATACCAGTAATATAGTAGGTTTAAATAGAAAGTAAAAGTGCACTAGAGCTACACTAGCTACTGCTTATCTTCAGACCACAACAACTCCAGAATTAACTAATACCCCTTTTGCAATCACATTAAGTAAAATAAAGTACTGTGTGGTCCCAGTGTGGCTCATGTGGTAATGGCAGCGTGAGTCATTACATCAGGGGATCGCAGGTTCTACAGCCATGGCCAAACATTTTGCATCGCCCTTTAGAATTAACTCATAAAGTCAAATTAAACCTGCTGAATAAAGTTATGTTAACAATTTGAATTGCATACCGCTTTGTAGTTTAACATATACTTAAATGAAAAACTGACAAATGTGATATTTCGAAATCTAACATGAAATACTGTACTAATATTATGGCTTCTGGTAGACTTTTGCAATGTCATTTTGTAGTTTCTTTGATATTAAAATAAAGATCTAAATTATGTTCATATACTTGTGTTTGTTTTTTTTTTTTTTTTTTTTTGTTTTTTTTTAATTATGTTTCAATCCTAAAAATCTAGGTGTTGCAAAACTTTTGGCCAGAGCTGTATAATCTTTGCTGGGAATTGTTCCTAACTTAAAGATGGTGTTTTATTTGTTAATGTGTTAAGGTGATTGGACAGAGTTCAGGAGCTGCTCTTCAGTTCTCGTTGCCTGCCACAGACATATGGGCTAGATCAGCTAACATCTTTATATTAGTAAGCGCCAGCACTAGTGCACAACAGTGTATTCCCAGAAAAAAACAAAGGAAACTTTATCAGCATCAGAAGCTCTTGAACTCATGAAGGGGTGGAGGTAATTTCCCCTTCTCTGTGAAATAAGCCAGGAGATGCAAAACAGTCTAACCTTTTAACCCAGTGTACTACCAGATATGATGTTTTTAAATGAAAATACTGTTTGCTAAAACATGTGTTTCTTTCAAAACTGCACATTTGAGACAAATTAATGGATGGGTGTTCATGGCAAACAACATTTATTGAAATATGTTGTTAGGTAATTACTTTAATGGAAGGTTTTTGAAAACTACAGAAAATACAAAACTGGACCGACTTCTGGTCACACAATTTCTTATACGTAACATCACATGTATGTGTGTTGTGTTTCTTTACAAGGCTTATAGGGAATGCTATGCTTCAACACAAGGCCTATGGTACACTATCATTTCAGTTTGTTAATGGGCTGAACTATTTTGTATTTCATTCTTTTCCTGAAAATAAATAGGCAAGAGATTATTTACTTAGGTGAAATGGATTTGCAAGCATTTGTCGTTTTTTCTATTTCTAGAACAGTTAATCCTTGGTTAACCCTATGATTTTATGGCTGTGTATTTTACAGTGCAGTTGGGTACAGTCTGTGAGTTTCAATGTGGCAAGGGACCGGCAAGGCTCCATACCAGGGACCTACGGAAAGTTTTCTCCACATCTTTTATCTCAGGGTCATAAACGCAGTGTGAAACTGCAACTTTGAATTTATGGCTTACAGAAATGATTCTGCTGATATTATGACCAGCTGCATTATGCAACCTGATTTATCCTCTGCCTTAGATGACCTGGTAAATTAAATTGCAGAGATTCGATTTTGTTTCCTGATTTGGGGATTTCATGAAAGCATTTGTATACCTTGTATCAGTAAATTTGCTAATCATGTTTACTCTCTGTTTTGAGGAACAGCTTACCTGAGTATATCAAACATTCTCATAACAATAATGGGCTGTATTTATAAAGCACTGCCATTAGGTTCCCGAATGCAGCAACTCTCCACGGTAGCTCAGGAGAACTGAAAGTCTGTAAGCATCCCTTGGTCCCCGCAAACCAATCGCAGGGACCAAGGGATGCTTACAGACTTTCAATCACCTGAAGGGCCTGCAGGTGTCTGCTTGAGCTCACTGGCGCTACATAGATTTTATATCACTGACCCGCAACAGCACCAGATCCCCAGTGAAGATCAGCGAGTTGCTTGAAACTTTTGGTTCCTGTTTTGTTTTATTGTAAATAAATATGGTGCTTAAACTGCAGTTACTGCCTCCGGGTGTATTATATATTTAAGTCTTCAATATTTTTGGCCTTTTTTGGCTGGTTACTTCCAAAATGTGGTGGGGTCTTACAAAGAAAACTCTGTCAGTGCTGGGCAAGAATTTTCAAGGTTGGCCAGGTTTGGAAAAAAACTCTGAAACGCTCTTTTGATTTCGATAGCTAGTCGTGGGCAGCTGAAGCCTGTAGCACCAGGCAGTGGAAATGAGACTAAATAACATATTTGAATGAGTGAAACTAAAGAAACTTGAATAGTGTGCCAATGTCAATATATACTATATGATATATTCAGGCGATTGAAAGTCTGTAAGCATCCCTTGGTCCCTGCGATTGGTTTGCCTGTGACTGTGGTGGTACATGACAGCTTCGTCTCCTCTCTGCAATCTGCTAAAAACACAGCTTTCCACTAGATGGCAGCATTGCCTGGTGGCTACAGAACATATCTGTTTGTCATCCTGAGCTGCACGTCTATCAGAAAGCCGTGGAAATGCTGCAAAGGACTGACGATCCCTTACTTTCAACAGCAAACAACAACGTAACACCAATAGCCAATAATCACATTGACAACAGAAGGACATCAACAGACAAGAAACTCTGACATCAGACGCTGTTTCTTACACGCAAAAAACAGCTTTCTCCAGTCGGGTTTCCTTGTGAAGCCCTTTTGATATGGTAAAATCTCCACCGTCTCTTACTTTAACTGCAGAGGGCGTACACACAGCAAATGCTCTGATATGCATGCCAGCTGTTTTGATCAGTTCTGGCCTTTAAAATGAGATGTTTCTTGTTTGTTTATTTTTACCCAGGCTGGTGTTGTTATTTAATGTAAGTCATGCAGTGTTTCTAGTGTTATTCCATTTAACCCTTTCTCCGGGTGAGCCTGGGTAAATAAAATAAACCATTATGAAGTCTCGTTCAGCCAGCATGCAATTGAACTCCCCTGCAAAGCTGACACACTTGATAGTCCTAGGCTGTTATGTAATCCAGACAGCTGCTCCTCTGGGGGAGTCACTGTGGGCTGGAGCAGCTTTGTAGCTGTTGTAAGGGCTGAAGGGTAAGAGGTTTCCAATATCCAATGAAGGGTCATTATTGTTAGATCCATTCTTGGCTGGCAATAATTGTATTTCACATGGAGTGCTGTATTTTTGCATTAGTAAAAAAATAAAACACCTTCATATTTTACTTTAATTGTTACGATTTGTTAGATGAAACTGACGAGAAGTGGCATTTCAAATAAACAGTTGTCAGGACTATTTTCCTTATTGCTGAGAATACAACAGTAAATGCTGTTAGTTTTAGAGATACTATATATAAATGGATTTATATATATATATGGTTTTTTAGAAGCCAAGTGACATATTTTCAGAAATATAATTCAACATCACTTGGGCACTCCCAAGCTGTTTTATTATTTATTTTGTCCTATTAACATCCTTTTAAAAACATGAGTTAATGTAACCCCCATGTGTGCCACTATATTATTTACTGTTTACTGATTACTGAAGTTCGTGTAAGTGAAGCAGAGCACAGATAGCCTTTGGAAGGATTGTACTTGGCCAGACTTTGCCTCATGTTTACTAATGCTGACCATGTGCAAATATTTCCTTTGCTGCCAGGGGCTGCTACTTGAATATTCCATATGGCACAAAGCCCCTACACAGCACAATCACAATAATAATAATAATAATAATAATAATAATAATAATAATAGGGTGATTCTCTTTGTATTCTCTGTTGAAGAGGTCATATTAGGTACACCATTTGAAACTAATTATGCTGCTCAGTCACCTGATTTCTTTTTATTAATCCACACTGTTCCAGGATTTCCTAACAGAAAGCCAAATAATGTCATCTGTTTAAAAAGAGAAGACGAATGTGAAAACATGCCATAAGGATGGAGGCCAGCATCTGCTGTAGATTTGTTAGATCTTTTCTTGTGTAGATTGTTAGAACTTTATATCCTTATTTTTCTATAGTAATTATTCTAGACGTATCATCCCCAGAGCCTAAACAGCCTTGTGATTTAACAGGGAGCCAGTTTATACTTTTTGCAAGCTATCTACAATTCCTTTCGTGCAGCACCATTCTTTGGTATTGCATGGGGAATATTTTTTACTACATAGATGCAAATGCATTGCTTTACAAAATATATTTAAAAATACAATCAAGAATTATATAAACTTCATATCACCCAGAGAAGACTGTGACTCCACAGAGATATATGTAGAAATGCAAAAGTCTGGTTCTGGTGTTAGAAAAGATTAAATTCGACCTATTTAAAAATAATGAACTCATAGCATGTTTTTGTAAGTGTTTATTAAAATGATAACATATTTAAAGAGTTCTGGCAAATAGCTACACATTTAATTTTGTTTATCTGGCCCTTTACCTTTTATGATGTGTGCAATCGTTCTACGTGGTTCTTATAACACGTTCTCAAGTACTGTGTGTGTTTGTTTGTTTTTTTAAATGTCTGTGTTAAGGTGCTTTCACCCTATTTCAGGAGCTGCTTTTGAATTCTAGTTGCCTCCCATAGATATTTGTAATGCAGGCTAGGTCTGCAAGAGCTAGCGCTTACTAAAATAAAGACACTTTGGCTGATGTAGCCTAGATTACATATATATATTTCTGGCAACTAGAACTAAAGCTCAAGTGAAAGCACCTTAACACAGACTTTATAAAATAAGTATTTGAGTAATTTTGATAAGAACCACTAAGAATTTTTTTTTTTTTTTTTTTTAAAAGGTAAATGTACAGTAAACAAAAAAAAGAAAATGTAATTTGAACCTATTTACTATTTAACATTTATTTTTGGTGATAAGATTATTAGAATTAAATAAAAATGACTCAAAAAAATAAACCATGTTATTAACTGGTGGTTTTGTATAATCCCAACTGATCAACTCCCACTCTGTCTAAATATATATACACCAGAATCGTTTTAAAGGAAACACCCATCTAGTTTGGTTTTGTACATCGTACTGATACAAATATTCCAGTACATCTTACCTAATATATATTGACATCTTTATCAAAAACACACACATTGTGGTAACTGTGAACTTGATTTTTGTGGTAATTTTTTTTAAGCTTAGTTAAGAAAATTACTGAGTGCTTCTTGCAGACACTTCAGTGCTACACTGGTCAGCTTTCATTACGTTGCATGAAGGATTAATAAGTCAACAATCAATGGTATATGTAATGGATCTTCTCCTAGGGTCTGATGAATTAACAATACTGACATCAGCGCAAGACCTTCGTCTTTGAACCTTATGGTTTACGGTTCCAGCCCTTGCCTTTCCACTCAATTCAATGGGCTGAGATGTCAATTCACTACAGTAGGGTGAAGGGCTTCTGTAATTCAGTTGGGCATTTTTAGAATATATATTTTGTCCCAGGTTCCTGCTCACCTAAGACTTTGTTTATCTGGCACTTTTCACAAGAATTCGATTTCTACCTGCTCACACAGGCAAGCACACAGAGCATATCCTTGCTCGCACAAAAAACAAACACTGCTTTGTTGGAATGAGAATCTTGGCTTTATCTTCCCAGCAGAGCCAATCCTTTGAATTTACTTCTAGTATTTTCTGTGAACCCTCTCAATCTATTCCTCCAGCAGGCCACTAATAATAAAAGGACATTTCAGTAATACAACCCCTCCAACATATTGAGGTCACATCTTATGCTGGGTTGGTTATTTATTGAGAAAGTCAAATGCCAGTTTTTACATGCCCATTCAGCATGGTCCTTAAACCCTTCTGTTTTCTTTTCAGGATCCTGCACTTTTCTTTTGTAAGCTAACAAAATACCTTATCATACCATACCAGTTTCATTTATACAGCATGCTTCATGTGCAAGCAACCCAGGGTGCTTTTCAAAAAAAAAAAGAGCTCCAACCTGCTCATGAGCTTAGATTTAAACATACTGACAGACTCAGCAGTCCAGATCAAATTTGGAAGTGGGCTCCAAAGTGAAAGAGCTTGAAAAACTAAAAGCCCTTGAACCGTAGGTTTTTAATGGAGTTCTTGGAATAACCAAGAGGCCAGCATCTGCCGATCTCAAAGTACAAGGTGGTTTACAGGGAATAAGTAGCTCACACAGACAGGCAGGGCAAGAACCATGAATAGCCTTGTAAGTGAGGAACAATGCTTTCAAATAGTGCTGGAACAAATATCCGAATATTCAAACGAATATTTTTTTACATGTATTCGGATACAAAAATGAGATGTTCATATTCTCTACAGATGACAAAAATACCTTGTACTTATTTACCGTGTCATCACAGAATCAACACAGCAGCTCTTGAGCCTCTATTTTAAAGTTTTAGACAGCAAAAAGTAAACAAACCAGATTATGCATCTCTATGGAAAGTCATCTGGGACAAAAAATGTGTTGTGCTGCTTAGAGCGAGACAGAATCTCATGGGACTGAAATGCCTCGCTTAAACAGTACTCAACTTCCTGAAAATGTTGTGTAGTGATTTTTATATAGACTGCATATATTATATATATTTTGTTGTGACTTTCTGTTATGTGGAATGTAATAAACGAGAACCAAAACATTTTTCCCCTTCACTTTACAATGTCATTTCCACGTTTGTTTTATTTGAAGTGTTTAAAGTTACATTTCAGTTTTCGTATGTTTGTTCAGCTACAAAAAGGCACAAGTAAACCTCATGTTATTACTTTATGAAAAACGTGTCAATGGCCACTGTTTACTATGAAGAAACAGTAATGGCAAGGAATGGAAAAAATAAATACAATGTGGTGTCAACTTTATGTATATTTTTATTTCTATGTTATAGCAAACCTTTATTTTCATTTTAAAACATGATTTATAGTACTACATTTGGTTAAAGAAAGTTCTCAGTTTCGATGGCTTGCTCTGAGGAAATGTTACATTCACACTTCCTAGGGTATTTTACCTCAGGGTTAAAGCATGTTACTGGCTAAAAGCACGTCAGTGAAACAAGTGTAACACTTACATGAAACCTGATGATGTACCAAATACCTTTCTTTTTTAAAATGCATGTTTACTATAATATGTGTTTCTTAAAAAAAGAGACCTATAGAAGTGCACAAGAATGTAATGGAAGTGCACAAGAATGTAATGTTGCACATTTATTTGTAAGAATTTTGTTTTCATCTTTATGTTCTCAACTAATCAAATGAAGATTATCCTTGCTTCGTACTACCCATGACTTGTATTGCTATTGGAGAAGATATCTGATCCAACATCCATTGGGTAAAACAATGTACAATAGAGAAAACTAATTAAAACACAGTTACAGCTTACAGCATTGCTAATGCCAAGGTCAAAACCTCAGGCCATTTATCAAAGACATTATGATACTACAGTTTCCAAGGCACCACAAATGCCCTTTGCTAGAAATTATTATTATTATTATTTTTTAAGTTCCTCAAATAGCCCATGAATGTATAAAACAAAAACTTCTAATCCAGTGTCTCTGTAATTGTGTGTGATCCTTATACATGTAGGCAATAAACTACATGGAAAATTAAACAGCATTCATTTGTTCTACTAAATCCAGCAGCAGGATTGTGATGCAGCATTTAATTTTATTTTTTTTAGATACACCAAATTTATTTAGACAGACCTCAGATGGTATTTTCAGCTGAAGAAACTGGTATGTGGGTATACTTGTGCTATAAATAAAATGGTGAGGGAAGTTGCCAAATTTGCTAAAGTGGTTATTTTTACACTGTAAAGGACTATTTTAGAATGATTTAGAGACTGAAAAGGAGCTTTATTTCCACATTGAAAGCAGCCAAAGAAAAAAAAACTGAACTTATAAATAGATGCGCCTTAGGCCAAAATATAGACACATTCATTTATCATAGGAAGCACAGATCTGTAGTTTTCTTGTGACTTATAGGTATACAAATAAATAAGAATTATAGATGGGGTTTTTTTCTGAAGGGGTGCAGCATCATAATTGTACACTAGTAACAGATGTGAATGTGTTTTCAAAATGACCTGTGTTTACAGTCACCTGAACTAAGTGGACATTACCAGCCAGTTAACCCTTAAGGAGTGCATTACAATGGCATTATGAATAGTGGGCCAGGCAAGAACACTAGGCAAAAATAACTGGACAATTTTTTAAAATGTGGATAAACACATATGTTACTCTTTGGTGCTTTACATTTAACATAATGTGTTAACAAAGTATCATACAAAAAATTATTGAAAATCGTCAGTGTGGATCATGCATGGCAATTCGAATTGAGGGGAATTGTTATGCAAATAAGCATTTGATTAAGCATAAGACAATTATTCTTCAACTGGAAATTAAATATAAATAAATAAGTCTTGAAATTAATCCTTATGCTGAATAAATTATAATTTTGAACCCGTTATTTATTATGTTATTAGTAGTTGTATTAGTATTATGCCTGTGCATTTCCTCCTCTTAATTGAAAGCTTAGCTGTACAAAGCTCAGAAACAAGCCCTGCATTCACTGTAACTCCAACCACTTGACACGGTCCTCTACGTGTGTTATGTGTTACTGGCATGTTTATTTGGGAGTAACATATGTCATTGTTTTATTATAGTTGGAAAAAGTGAAGAACTCCAGATGATATCATCAGGTTATATGGTTTATATTCCTCAGAAATCCACATATGTGTTAATTCAACGATCCTGATAAAAACCCTAGTGGTGTTTAATGAAATCCTTTTTCTGGGATGTAATGGAAATTGCCTGCTGGCTACTGCTTATACCATTGCCTATACAGTAAGTATCTTAGGGTAAAGCTGGGAGGCATCTTGTTAGACGAACAACAATCTTGTGATTTAATATGGTCTGGTAAAATCAGGCTGGGATTAACTTTGAGGGGAGGCCTAATATACACCACGCACAAAGTCAGGAGTGGTACCACAGTATCCAGGGAGGGCGGGGGACGGGGTTGGTTTAGTTGTGAAGCAACCCCTGCCATGAATCATTTTTATTTGGTTTGACTTTTTTTTAAGTGAGTGGCTTTGCTAAAATAAGACATTGTATTTTCAAATAAAAACCTGTGGGAGTGTTGGACACCATGGGGATTTAGTTAAGCTAGCAGCAAGTTTCAGCCCACAGTCATTACTAAAGTCACAGCTGTTATTGTAAATAAAGAACAAGCCCCATTCTCAGTGTCTGCATTGTAGTCTAGTATCTCCTCCATGTGCTTCATTAAAAGGTCACATTTAAAGATGAGTTTTTCATTACAATAACACTTGATTTCCCAGAGCTATCTGTGGGGGTGGAGTAATGCTACTGCAACTATGCAGTATAGTGATCCTGTAAGGCAGCTGAAGTAAAAGAGAAAGGCTAAAAGATACTAGAAGGCTTCTAGCCAAAACGTTTGTTTCTTTCTGTATTTCTAAATCATTTCGAATGATTGAGTGTTTAATAGTTATGGATTAGAAGATGTGGCAGGGAAAAGTTAATTTTTGTTAATAGCATTTATGTTTGTATCAGGGCAGGGTTTGTGTTCTTCAATAGGCAAGCCCAGTTGTGTTAGAATATGGCTGGGCTGGGTGTGATCTGGTTGGAGGGTAACTGTAAAGCCATGTGCGAATGCGGCCAGGTTAAAGTGATCAGGGGCCTGTGCTCTCTGTGCCACTCACAGTAACTATACCGTGGAGGACTGTTGCAAAACTCCCAACCTGCTTCTTTTTGTTTTGTATTGTGTTAAACGGCATTCTCCAAAGCTGGTTTTAGCAGCCATAGCCAGGGAGGTTATACATTACATTAATATAATCAGTTCAGTTTTTAAGATTAGCATTATTACTTAGTTTTTTTTTTTTTATTTTACAGGTAATATTTTCTGAATATCATTGTGGACCAAGTATTGTAAGAGACCAATGGTCAGCCAGGGTTCTCCTTGTTATAATTTAAACTGCGGTGTGTGCACTAACAAAGCCACTAATCAACAAGACGGCAATGGGAAACAAATACAGCCCTCAGTGCTCAGTCACCACTTACTAACAAAATACAAAATCCTGTGGGATTATTAATACAAAACATGTTCTTTCAAAGCTCAGGAACAACCTGGGCTGGGCCTATGTGGGTTACAACAACAGCATCCCTGTATTGAGAAAACCTCCTACAACCCACCCACTGCAATAACAACTTCACACCAGAACAATCCAACAGAGATTTTCTTTTTATTATTATTAACTACTCTAAAAACTGTTGAGAATACTTAAATGTCTTAGCAGAAAATGACAACCTATAGACCATAATATATATTACAAACATTATCTTTTGTATTTGTTACAAAGAATGAGCACTCAATTTAAATACAATACGTTTTCCTTTCAATATAGGCAATATGGCAGATGTTTATGTAACTGCTGTGAGGGTTGGGAATCTTGTGTTCCTACTTTCATTTTTGCTGCTAGTTATTTTATTTGTCATATTGTTTTAGTCAATGAGCTACATTCTCAAATTACTTTACTTCCAATCCTCATTAGTGTATTATTTGTCTGAAAGAAAAAATGTCTGCATTGTTTATTTCTGGGTTGGTAGCTATGGGCCTCATTTACTAAAGGTTCTTAAAAGTAGCCATAAGACACGTCTTAAAACTATAAATGCGACAGACGCGACAGATGCTGCTTTGAGAGTTGCTGTCCTAGGGTCCGTGTCCCGTGACAGACAAAGAGCTGGTCAGACTGATGCAGAGCTCTTGTCCTGTCCACGTAGGATCTCAATGCCCGCACCGGGAAGAGGAAATTCAATCTCTCATCCTCCCTTGAAGAAAACGGGGGTGGATGGAAGGCCTCCAGTTCCACAGACTGATTAATGTGGAAGGCTATGATCACCTTGGGAAGGAAAGCAAGGTTGGTGCACAGTGACACCCCGCTGCCATCCTCCCAAATACGCATGCAGGAGCTGTGCACTGACAGCACCTGCAGTTCACTGACCTGCTTTGAGGAAGGCTGTCTTTATGGTCAGGTACTTCAACTCTATGAAGCATATGGGCTCAAAAGGGTGCATTCGTGAGAGACTCCAATACAATATCAAGGCTCCATTCGGGGAGAACAGTCCTCCTGGGAGGGCGTAATCGCAGAGCGCCTTTAAGAAATCGGGTATCCAAAAAATGCGCACCCAGACATACTGAATCTATGGAGGCATGGCATGCAGAAATAGCTGCTAAATACACCTTCAAAGTGGAAGGTGACCTAACAGCATCAAGCAGTTCTTGCAGAAACTGTAAGATAACCGGCATAGGGCAAGAGATTGGGTCATGGCTTCTAGCCAGACACCTAGCTTGAAAATATTTCCACTTGTAAGTGTACAACGACCTAGTGGAAACTGCGCTAGCATTCTGCAAGGTACCCACAACTACATCTGATAGCCCTAGGGCTAACCAGCGGTCCCTTTTAGGGGCCAGACCCATAGCTGGAGCCTGCCCAGTTTCGGTTGCCAAAGAGTGCCTCTTGCCTGACTGAGCAGATCCATGCGAAGTGGGATCTCCCAGGGCTGGCCTTGTAACAGCTGGCACAGGGTCGAGAACCAGATTCTCCTGGGCCACTTGGGGGCCACTAGGAGAACTGACGCCTCTTCTTATTGGACCTTTTCAAGAAAGGCCGGGAGCAGCGGTATAGGCAGGAAAACGTACAAAAATGCTTTGGGCCAGGGCGTCGACGCCGAGTGGACTGCCTAAACGGTGGAGGGAGTACCACAAGGGGTAGTGTGTCGTCTCCGTCGAGGCGAAGAGATCGACCTGCGCCCTCCCGAATCATTCACAAATGCGCTCCACTACCTGAGGGTGGAGTCGCCACTCTGACGGAAGGGGACCCTCTCTCTCTAGGAGGTCCGCTGCCCAGTTCACCACTCCGGAGGGACAGCAAGTTCCTCTGAGCCCAAATCAAAAGCCTGAAGGCAATGCGTAGGCCACCCTCATGGTTGACATACGCCACCACTGTTGCTTTGTCCATCCGGAACAACACATGTGTACCTCTTAGCACTGGCAGGAAATGGCGGAGAGCAAGGGAGACCACCTGCAGCTCCGGTATGTTTATATGCAGGGACGTCCAGTGGTCCGACCAGGATCCGTGGACTCCTCTGCCTTCCCAGACTGCCCCCAACCCAAGTTGGAGGCATCTGTTGTCACCACTTGGCGGTTGAAAACCACTCCCATGTTTACATCCTTGCGCAGGTAGGGCTGCCGAGCACATATGAGACACCGTCACCCGACGGTGTCTGTCATGCTTGGGATGTAAGTGGAACGCATTGAGCCACTCTTGTAGCAGGCGCATGCGAAGTAGACCCAGCTGAATGACTGATATGGCTGTGGCCATCAAACCCAACAGTTTCTGGCACAATAGGAGGATGACCTGCGATCCCTGTCAAAACAGGGAGAGACAACCCTGGATAGCTGCTACTGTGTTGTCCGACAGGTATGTGCGCATCGTACTGGAGTCCAGCTGGAGCCCCAAGTACGTTGTGCACTGAACCGGTGTAAGCCGACTCTTTGCATCGTTGATGGTGAGGCCCAGCCTCGCCTGATGCTCTGTCACGACCGCTCTGTGGGCCAGTATGCCCTCTCGCTACTGGGAACAGATCAACCAGTCGTCGAGATAGTTTATTACTCTGATCCCCTGACAGCCGCAAGGGTGCCAGGATAGCGTCGATGCACTTTGAAAACGTATAAGGAGCTATGGAGAGGCCGAATGGCAGAACAGCGAAGTCGTAAATGCTTCCCTGAAAAGTGAAGCGGAGATACTTCCTGTGCTCTGGAATAATGGGAACGTGAAAGTACGTGTGGCAAACCAGTTGCCCGGCCGTACTGACTGGGGAATGTGACGGTGAGACAGCATCTGGAACCTCCTTTCTTTTAAGAACCCATTGAGAAGCCTCAGGTCTAGGATGGGGCGAAAGCTGTTGACTTTATTGGGTACCAGAAGTCCGGGAAGGCCGGGAACTTTTGAGGGCGAGGAACCATCGCCTGCGTCCAGAATACAGACCGGCGTGGTTCTGCCACTGGCATCCAGTGGACCTGCAGTATCGACACTCAGTCCGACAGGAAGAGCGCTGGCTTCCGAGGCTACCTCGAAGTTAGGTTCCTCCTCGGCAGGGGGTTCGGGCTCCTCTCCTACCTGCATGTCAGAGAAGAAGGAGGCCCCGTCCCCAGAGGCAGCCATGAAAAGCGTGTCCTCTTGTGCCAGCTGGGACACCTCTTCCCATCAACCTTGATCTCCCCTGGGGGAGAGAGGGTATGGTAATTGGGGCAGTATAGGAGCTGGGACTGCGGCAGGAGCCGCATGTGCCTGTTTCAACAAAAGCTCCAGGACCTGAGCGCTCTGGGCTTTCAGGTCCATAATGTCCCTCGCCTGCTTCAAATTTTTCACCCTTCTTGCCTGCGGGGATGGGGAGCGACTACGGGGGGGGGGCCTGGGTGTCTGGATGTCCAGCTGGGGGTCCTGGGACAGTTCATGGAGGAGGGGCTATGGGGCTCCGAGAGCTGCCGACGGTCTGGCCACCGAGGACGCGGAACTCGCCCTCGTGGCCCTCTCCAACCTGTTCTCCCTTACCTGGGGCTGAAAAGCTGCACAGATACTGCAGGCCACATCTCTCTTGAGGGCCAAGGTGACATGTTGGACACCCAAGCACCGTGCACAGAGGTAATTCTTATCCTCATGTGGGATCTTTGCCTTGCAGGCTGTACAGGGGTTGTGGAAGGGTGGTGGGCAATTCACTGACCCACATGGGAGACAGAAGGTTTATTTGAAAACACTGCACTGGTGCCCAGTTTTATTATTTTAGAAATTTTCTTTTAGCCCGCAGAGGGCGATGTTGTCCGTGGCCTGAGTACCGGCAACCGTAAACAGGACCACAGAAATACCAATACTGGTAAACAGATTAAAGCTGCCACACTCACAGATGCTCAAAATAATAATGAAAACAAAAGGCGAAAAGAAAAGGGAAAATAAAACACAGTAATAAACCTACAAAATAAAGGTGCTGCTTACGCAGTGCCCCCACTGCCGCTAAGCCAGTCAGCTCAGGATCTCCGTCCTACGCTGTTATACACTATACACTGGGGTGGCCAAGGTTCCCCTATCACTACACACATACCCTCGGACATGTAACAATATATCTTAATAAATGGTTTATTTATTGTTGGCTGTCTTCCTCAGCCGTGCTTGCCTGTTTTGGTCGCTCGCTCCAACCACTGGTGTTCTTGCCTTGTCTATGTTTACAATGGCCTTCTCAGCCAGCGTCTCTGTGTATTCCCAATCACGGCCATCCGAATGCATAACCAAGCACAGTACTTATGGGCCGAGCAATCCCCCAAGGCCCGCCTCTCAACCACTCAGAGAGAGGGAAAGCCAACACACCCTCTTCCCCACCTCTCTGTGTCACTGCCATGACTGACAGGTGGATGTACAGGGCTGCTGCCCCCTTCCTGCAGTACCACGCATGTGCCAGATAGTCAGCACAGATCCCCCCCCCCCCCGTTACAGTTGCAACGTACTGGCTGCAACGTGCGCTCAAGCACTGATTGTATCGCGCGGCGCCGTACGTTCATGCACTAGCGCTGTAGCAATCGGCACCGAGCACCGTGCACACCCAGTACCGTGAGCACTATGTGCACCGTGTAACGTGTGGCACCGTGTCAACTCGACTCAGAAGCTCTTTCTATCAACATACTCAGCTAGACATAGAGGTCTTAACGTACCACCTTGAGAAGGAAAAAGAGAAATGGCTTTCTCAGGATGATGGTTTTAATCCCTTGGTGGGCGGGACCGAGTGTGTCATCCCAGGAAAGAGCCTATCGGCAGCTCTGGTATACAGAGCTCAGTAATACCTACCCAATGGGCAGGGATATGCCATAGTCATGTTGGTGGTGGTCTTCGAATTGAAAGGGAAACGCAGTTGTCAGTTTTTGACTTTTACTAAATATATGTATTAAATACTCTATAACAGCGTTTGAAAGGCAGGATCACAAAAATAAATGAATAAAAAGTTATAAACAATCCTACCTAGACACCGTCATGGCTGTACGGTATATATAAAACGCATTTCGCTTATACAGATAATAGCCTGTTCGTTTTTTTATCCATCATTGATTAGATCAGTCTGCAGCCCTTAAGCTACATTAATGAAACTGTGAGTACAACAAAGTATGGAGTTGGCATTTAGACCAGGTGGCATATTCCAGCGATGAACGCATTTCTGTACATTGAAATGCCGTTCATGTGTTTTACAACGTGGATCTCGCAGACACCAATTGCAAGAAATGCACAGGTAATAATAACTAGGAGTAACTATACTGTACAGAGCCTATTGTATAATCTGTTGTAGCAAGACAAAGAATCATTTTGTACAGAAAATTGCAAATTGGTTACGCTGTGAAGGTTCATAATTGCAGAAGGTATCGACCCCAGTGCCAGCAGACACATGCAATGGTATAGCTGTGCCCAAATCGTGTGGAGAAAAAAAAAAGTGCACTGTATGCAGGTATGTGACTTCTTTGATATTATGTGCTGTTGTGATTGTAAACCAAATTTCCTTTATTTATTTATATTACCGTGTTTCAATTATGTCTGTATGAAGGCATTTATGTCTTTTTGTTCTCTGCATAGTAAATTATGACCATTTTTTTTTGTTTGCATAGTAAGGTTTTGCATGCTTTTTATTATTTTCAATGTCCTGTTACTTATTTTGTTTGTACAGTTTTATTTAATCATAATATACCTGTATAGAGACGCATTTCTCTTCAAAATTTGTTTTTCTTTATTTATTTATTTTATGCAGTCGGCTGGTATATGTGCATTTTAGTACGATATAAACACATTTATTTTTATCATTAGTCTCACTTATTTACAGAGTTTCGGATGTGTAGTATCCTACATACATATACCTGTACATTGCGCTGACAGACAGCTTTAAGATGGATCTCGGCTCGTCACATCTGCTTTCCATCTGTGCTATCTAGCATGCAATTTAAGGTGTGCTTCATGGTTAGCACAGTTTAGTAAATATCATCTGAATATCATTAGCCTCATTAGTGCTCTCATGCCACTTTATTTGAATACATCACCATGCATTTTGTATATTCAGCAGATGGTAATGTACCCATCGTGTTATTTTTAAGGCGTGCGTGCTAACTCACGTCTTATGCTTTAAGTCATGCTTTATTGTGGTTGATAAATACGAGATTATCTAGCACGCTCCTTATCCTTGGATAACACGAGTGTTATTGCATAAGAACCTTAAGTAAATGAGGCCCTATATTAGGCCGACCTAACTCCTCCACCCCCCCCCCACCCCCCCCGGGCGGCGCTCAGTCAATTGTGCGCCGCCCCCTGGGAGCTCCCATCCACGGTTGGCAGTGGAATAGCCTGGACTATAGGGCACATCCTGCACTCCACGCAGAGCGCCTTTACTGGATGCGCCAATCGGGAGCCCAGTACATATATGTTTAAAATAGACTTGATCATGTATGTGTGTGAGCAACCTGAAATCACATAAAGTGTATTATTTATTAATAATTAATTATTTATTTTTTACTGGATCACATTTTGGAATCTATAGTCTGGAATTCGCACCAATTCCCAAGAAGATGCAGAAATAGATCTGAAGAAATTCATTCTCTGAGTTCATCTGTTTAATTTAAGTTTAATCATACTTTCTCTTTCATACATTGTATTTGTGGTGTAAACAGAATACACCATGAATGTATATGGCTATTTCACTCATGAGAATAGCTGTAAACCCACACACACGTGGAGTAGAGCGTAAGAACATAAGCGCATTTCCATTCATATCCGGTTCCTAGAAGCTGATTGGTTTGAAAACTTTGTCAAGTTGGGTCTTAAAGGACCCCACTTACTCAGCTTCAACATCATGACTAGGTAACTCATTCCATACCCTCCCCACGCTCTCCTTAGTCTATCTCCACTTATCCAAACTCCAGTACTCTTTGGACATTCCATATCCTCAATGTATTCCACACACATGTTTTGTATATGCAGAGTCATTTCACATCAATCCCATATAAGTTTAAATAAAGGCTGTGTGTTCTCAGGCAAGCAGGCAGCTTAAATTACAGAGCCTCTATACAGCATTGGCATCACGTCCTGTAGGGGCATTCACATGATGTTGCTGGAAATCAATATTTTATTGTAAGTTGTGGCTGGACTTCTATTTATAGAATTTGTACTTGCCTGTTAACATCAATAAAAGATGCAGTGTTTGTTTGTGGTTTATGTGGAATCTTTTGTCAGCTTTGCCAAATCATATTCAATGGTGGACAATGTTTTTCTTTTGTAATTGTAAGTCAGTTTTAAAAGGATTTTTGGTAATTAGAATATTCACAAAGAACACTGTGGTAAAGTGGTCTGTAGTGCACAGGTGTAGCAGTGATGCAGTGATTAGAAACAACAGTCCAACAGTTCAAGTGGTGAAAACGAAGCTTTATTAATTGCTTTAAAATGATAACACTGACTATACACAACTATGTGTAAAGTCAGTAAAACCACAGGGTTCAGTCCCGAAATAATAACAATAAAGACGCACACTTTTAAACACACACACGGTCACAATTCCAGTAGTGAGTTCTCCTTGGTGCAAGTGGTGAATTATATAGCAACAGTGAAACAGTAGTGTAGTGTAGTCCAGTTTAGATGCTGGCTGATTAGCAACATCTCCCGGATTTCCGTCTTCTGTTAATTTTAAAGGTGACAATTATTAGACAGACAGATACAAAGCAAAACACTCACAGTTTCCTTTTTACTCCTTCTGGTCATTTCCTTAACCATAACAGAGGAACAGATCACTCTGCCACATACCCTGATATACCTTCAGTCACGCCCCCTTTGGTAGCGCAGATAAAAGTGCCGTGTATTTGTTATTGTTTTTATATTTTAAAAACATTGTGAGGATGTGTGACTGATCAGCTAGTGATTTATTTAGCTAGCTGACAGTTACGCATCCTTATTAAACTCATGCAGACGGTGACCATCTCCCGAGTTAATTCATTGATTAATTGTTGCTAATCGGGAGATGGTCACTGTATATAAACCTGCAGCTCTCTACCCTCGCGTTGAAAGTGTATTAGGCGTGAGAGCAGAGAGAGCGAGGAGAAAGAAAACGAAACTTGAAAATAACTGCTAAGCGTGCTGGTTTACACCAGCACGATATTTTTGTTTGTTGTGTTTCGTTTTGTTCAAATCATTAGTTTTGTTTATTTAATAAAATAGCTGAGCGCCATAGCGTTCAGTTTCACCGCCATTCCACCCATTGTTTGGTTTGTGTTTACTTCCTGGTCCGTGACGTCATTACCCACACGTCACTGCAACAACAGCTCGGCCACTGGCATTTACAGTATAATTGTGTTATATGTTCATGTTCTACCAAATATCACACTGTAACACTTTACATTAAGTGTATCTAATTGATCCCAAGCAGGGGTGGTGTAAGTAGGTATGTCACAATTTATATTTTTCCATATACAATCTCTAGTCTCACTTATATGTTTGCATAGATCTGGAAAAAAAAATTATTCAGTTTTGATAAAGCTTTGTATTAATATTATTTAGCATAAGTTTTAGGTTGTATCAGATGAGGATATATGGCGGTGTCTCTCTGTATGTCACACACTTTTAAATGTATCTTGAGAATACAAGGCATTATTCTAAGACTATACAACTATACATTTTAATATGCTTTACCATGATACAAACTCCTTATTTGCTTACCTAATGAAATCTGATCTTTTCTGTACATACTGTTGCTATACATCATGATCACTTTTTCGTCATACTGACGTCTCTAATTTTGAATTTATGGATGTATGTTACTGACATACTTGTTGATACAGCCCTGTTCTGAATGGTAAGATTTAGCTCCTCTTACTAAAATATTCATATTTTGTTACCCAATTAAGTGGCCATTTGGTAAACAAAAAAGCCATTTTGCCTCATTCCTTCCATTCAACGGGTGTAAGCCTATAAGCTGCACATGTTTGCACCCATAGGATACAAGCTTAGAAGCAAACAGCTTTGCTACTTGTCCATATTATATATGATAACATCTCTGACTGCAGCCTCACACCATGAGGACACATCACACTTGGCCAATCTTCAAAGGTAAGGAGAGGGTTGCTGTGTGCAGTCTGTAAAGCTGTAGATCTGTTTAGATCAGGGTTGGAATACTTCATCAGTAAACAGGGGAGCAGTCAGTATCTTGATGTACACACAGCTATTTTGTATGATTGCAAGTGCTAAATGAACAAACCTTTCAGCATTGGCATATAAAGCACAGTACCTAAAGTGAAATGATATTTTAAAATTGTGAAAATTTGAAATATTTCTAGGAATTTACTGAGAGCCATTTCTTCCCTGTTTATGCGAATATTCGATCAAACTGTCACAGCCTGATCCAACCCCTGCATTAGGGCTATCTGTAACATTTTCTTCTCTCAGGGATAAAACTGAATTTTACTTGGCCTCGGGTGCTTTACCCCTGTCAGTTGTACAGAAACAATATGAACAGGGTTAGTGTAACAGGGGCGGGGGTAACAAAGCCAAACCAGTATAAAAGCATGCACAGCTACCTCGGGGGCAACTACGCTCAGGGTAATCCACCACTGTAGTATGCAGTAATCAGACTATGCCAGTTCTATAAAGAAAGAGCAACTAAATTATAATGTTTCTCAATTTTTCCCTATAGTTTAACAGCACAGGTTATTTTATTGGGAAAGAGCAATGCATGAACCACAAGGAAAGTAGAGGACAAGCAGAATGGAGTTCAATGTTTTTATTTATAAGGTAAAATATGCTTTTCACATTTACAAAAATAGAATATATCAAATGGATCCTTTTTTCCAGGGCTTCGTAAAAACAGGGGCATAGTTAGTTATCAGCTCCACAAATTAGACACCATCGTTCACAAATCAACATCACAGTTTGTAAAGCACTGAAGGCATTGGGCACGTATTCCATTGACTAAATAATCCCATTCTCCCAGCTATCAAAGAAAGGAAATGGATTTTCATTTTACAGGCTAAATAATCACATAGGAGCCATTCTAGATCTCTCACTACAGACAAAGCCAGGGCCAGGCTAAGAATGTAGAGGCAGTGGCAACACAGGAGCTACAATTGCTGTATGCGGATACACACCACTGCCAGTATACGCTTCAGGTCATAAACTTCACACACAAAGACCCCTACCACTGCTCCTACTTCCCAGAACGGCATCCATGCTCACGCGAACTGCTCGTTATCCTGAACGTCCTCCCAGCTCTCACCTCATTCTTTGTAATGAAGCTTTAAAAAGTATTCAGCTACAAACACTTGGACTAATTAATCAATTACAATGTGATTTCCTTACACACATTCACACATGCTTTAAAAAACATATAAATATAAAATAATCAAAGTGCAGTTGAAAAATGACACATCTTAACTTATAAATATAAAATAAAGTACAAAAAACCCTGTTAACCCTTAACCCTGTTACATCAGGGTTAGGGTTAGGGTTCTGCTAAGAGACAAAAAGGAAGCTATTGGTCGAAACGCATGCAGCATAAAAATATATTTGCCTTTTTTTTTTAATGGTCTCAATTCACACTGAAACCAGTGCACACACATACAGAGGGTAGTCATAATCACATAACACAGTAACCAAAAGGTTAAAAATACGTATATATGACATTGAGAGTTTGTCGAATTATATCCAAATGCAAGCACATATCTATAGGAGGCTAGGTGTATGATAAAACTTTGGTGAAGATTGGTGTGTGACGGACGGATGGCACATTATCTGAGCATAACAGTCCCCATTTTTTTAATGAGGACCCTTAAAAAAGACTTATGAAATTTCAGGGCGCAGGGGCAGACCTTGGGGGTAACTAGATAACTGATTTCACAAGACAGGGTATCTCTATAAATACCATCCCATGCAGACAGATGCAACCCCCCACTGACAGCAGTCAGGCTTTATTAGTGCAGTGATATCATCTGCAGTGTAACTGGTTACTGACACTTTAACATTCCATTGCTTGCTGTTCCGCGCACAGATCAATGCTGTGAAATATACTAGATGTTCTGGAAGCATCTTTCCAGGGGTCTCACGTATATATTAGAGTTCAATAGCAATTCTCAGAAGTAGGAAAGAGAAGAAAGTGTCACAAAAGCTCTCAACATCATACGAGACTTCAGTGGACTGTATAAATTACTGTTGCCCCCATCTTGAAAAATCATTCTCAGTTGTATATATTAAAGAGTAAGTAGGGAGGTTCTGAAAAATATAGCGTTCTACGTCCCCACGTGTTGCTACAACTGTTTAAATAACGTACCTGTAATTTTTCTTTTTGTTGTTAACGTCCTGACAACTTTTTACACTTATAACTTTAAAATCTGTTTCAAAGCTCTTTACAAAATGGCCGCACTAGTGCACTGGGATTTGAGATCTGTCCTCTAAATCACTGCAGGAGGAGTTATTAAAAATAAATAATAAAACCAAACAAGTGCTCTGGCTTTTCTGTCCCGTACCACATCATGGATCGTTATTGCTGTGCTACCTGTTTGACAATGAGGGCAATAATCCTTACTTTCAAAGAGCTTTCAAACAGGCTGTATAAGTGTAAAAAGTTGTCAGGATGTTAACAACCAAAAGATAAAACTACAGGCTTACGTTATTTAAACAGTTGTAGCAACATGTGGGGACGTGTGATGCTATATTTTTCAGAGCCCGCTACTTACTCTTTAACAGCCTATATATTTTCCAAAATGCATTTTCAGTTCTGTAACAATATCTTAAGAAAATATATGTATTATTATTATTATTTGTTTATTTAGCAGACGCCTTTATCCAAGACGACTTACAGAGACTAGGGTGTGTGAACTATGCATCAGCTGCAGAGTCACTTACAACTACATCTCAACCGAAAGACGGAGCACAAGGAGCTTAAGTGACTTGCTCAGGGTCACACAATGAGTCAGTGGTTGAGGTGGGATTTGAACTGGGGACCTCCTGGTTACAAGCCCATTTCTCTAACCACTGGACCACACAGCCTCCTAATATGTATACATGTATACAGTAGAAGCTCAGAGTTCCAAACCCCTTGGGAATGGAGGTTGTTTGTAAGTGACATTTTTGTAACACTGAAAATCAGTTTTCAATGGTTTTAATATATGTGCGCACCTTCTATCTACACCCTCATTCAAGAGAATAATACAAGTATACAGCACAGTGATGCAATATTCATATTGTTATGGTTTTAAAGTCAGCTTTTCCTTTTCTTGATATATATTTAACATGGTATATGAATATACTTATACTTACTTACATAAATGAACAAAATGAATTCTAAGGTATGTGTCATACATAGGCGTATGTATGCAATAAATTATACTATGTTTGAACATCCAGTCTCCTTGTAAATACTGAAACTCATGAGAAATATATATAATCTATAAATATATAATCTATAAATATATAATATCCAATATCCAACATATTGATAAACTGTCACAGATTCTTATTTTTAAAGCTTCTTTACACTGGCGTTTAAAATAAAGTCCTGACCGATAGAAAGCCAATCTATTTATGTCCCTGTTTCTTAATAAAAGTGAGTTTTATAACATTTGTCAGTTGACAAATGCTGGTGAAATGATGAGTATAAAAGCTCTATAACTGAGTGCAAAGGCAAGAGCTGGATGCAAACAGCAAAACACAAACTGTACGGTTCAAAGTTGAGAGGTAAATATGGGTGTCATTAATATTACCACATCAGCCAGTAGGAGGTCTATTACAGCTGGTATGAATATGGTAAATTAAGAGCTTATTGACCACTAACATGACATGTTAACAGTTTATATTATACCACTATAAAGTGTAGGCAAGCAAGGTAAATCACAGAGAAGTATGGTATGATATAGGAAATACATTGTATAAGTTAAACATTGAAATTATTATGCATATTTACCAAGGTAAACGTATAAGGAATGTAATATTCCTTTTGGATCTCCTGTGCTATAGTTAAACAGCTTCCAAATGTCTTCAGCAACGCTGACCTTTCTAAACGCCAGTCCCCACACCGAGCCAAAGATTGCTGGAGTTAGCAGTGGAAATATTGACATTCTTGATTTCTGAGCAAACCTGGCTTCATGAACTGGATGTGCAGATGCTTCCCAGAATCTGGCTGCTTTCATCTCCCTGTATTTGAGAAAGCTTATTTTAGTCTCTTTGGAGTTTGGAGTCAGCCTGGCTTCAGAAAATAATTTTACAATGCTGCAGAGGCTTTGAAACACTCAGTATGTAATGTTCAGCACCTTTATAATTTAGAGACAGGGCTCTAGTTTCTGTGCAGAAGTGAAGCAAGATATAGGTTTAATAATGTTTAGCCAGTAGAGTGCAGTGAAGACCTCTACTGAATGAGAAAAAAGGGTGTGCTTCTCAATTGAAACCGTTTTCATAAGCTACCAAGAAGATAGAAACCTGGCTGTCTGTGGTAACTAAAAATACTTAATTGTATAGGGTTTTCACAATGCACATTTAGAATCCAGGAGGCACAATACTGTATGTTTTATTTACATTCAAGATTTGTACATTTATTTGTTAAATATAATTTAATTTGGTAATATTAAAATGGTACCGATTCCAATATAGAACGTAGCTCAAGTGGATGATTATACACAGTGTCCTATACGTCAGGCATAATATGTCATGCTGGATGTGCTGTGTTACATGAGGTGTCACCACCCTGTTAGCCACACATCACAAATGATCCAAATGACTTTTGTTAAAGACATTTCACACCTGAAAGAAATAGAGAGACAACAAGTATTAACAATTATACCTGTGCTGCCCAATTATGGCAGCAGTGTGGAGTAGTGGTTAGGGCTCTAGACTCCTGACCAGAGGGTTGCTGTACCCTTGAGGAAGGTACTTTACCTAAATTGTTCCAGTAAAAAAAAAACCTGTATAAATGGGTAATTGTATGTAAAAATAATGTGTACAAAATAATGTAATTGTATGTAAAAATAATGTGATATCTTGTAACAATTGTAAGTCATCCTGGATAAGGGTGTCTGCTAAGAAATAAATAATAATAACACAATGACATGTTTATAAAACAACCTAAGAATGATTTACAAACGAGAGCAGGCCATGAGGCCCATCTAAGCTTGTCTTGATCCTAATAGCTGATTGATCTCAAAACTTTGTCAAGTTGGGTCTTAAATGTTTCAAGTGATTCTGCCTCAACAACATGATGAGGTAACCCATTCCATACCCTCACCACTCTCTGTGTGAGGAAGTGTCCACTTGATGCAAAGCAGCACCCATAAAACTTCCACACACTTATATCAAAGAAGCCACTTACATAACTTAATTAAAGATCAAATATGTGATATACAGTATACTACAGCCAATGTATTTTACTATATATATATACTGTACAATACTGCTATAGTATGCTTTGAATCAAAACTTGCCTTCATCCCTTCAGGATCTCAAACAAAGTTAGTTATTAAAGAAATAAGGCAGCAATGACAAATGCTAAGAAGTGGGATTTCGAAGCAAGCTGTTTTTATCTCTGCCTGGCTTTGTTAGAGGATGAAAGGGACATACACGAGGAAAGTAGTCCTAGCTGACACAGCATCAGGGACCCCTCGTCTGGGGAAGGAGCAATGCCATACAGTCTAATTACCCAAGCAGAGCAACAGCTTTCCACTGAGTGTCAACAAAGAGCCCCCACTGAGATAAGACACAAAGGGACTTCACTAAGCACCAAAGCTGCAGTATAATTTTTCCATGGTGCTATTGTTAAAACAAAACATTCGCTTGTATAGTCCTCCGAGTTTAAGGAAGCAGTATTACGTAGGATTGAGAAAACAAGATGTGATTGATAAAGAAAAGGAGCATTAGATCTGACATGCAGTGTCTGAATTGTCTGTTAAAACATTAAAAGCGCTTTGTATGTCCCAGAAGAGTATTTCATATGCTTTAGTGCTGAGCAAAGAAATCTCAGGTTTAATAAGTGAGATTTTGAAGATATGGGACCTTTCAATACCATTGTATAGTCCTTAAAGGAAATGGAGCTAACAAAATATTTTCGTGTGGCTCGTATTTTCTTTTATGTAAGGCAATACGGTAAACGTGATGTATTTGATTTGTAAATGTTATTTTGCATTTCTGTGTACAGTCATTCAAGAGGTCACTCAAAGGAAGGCAAAGGCATTGAAAACAGAATAGGAAAAACAGACAGGAAACCATGTACAGATTACAATGACAAGAAAAATAGTTTGTAGACATTTAGAATGTTTGAAGTTTTTTTAGACTCTTCAGAAAATATATATTTTAAACATTTTATTCAAGATTGGTAAATGCTTCTTAGGGAAAACATGACTTTCACAGGTCACAATCTAAAACAAACTAAACATTGTATTTTCCTTTTACAGAAATCTTATAGTCATTTCAACTTCTACACAATAACCTCTCCTAACCAATGTCTGCTTTCTATATTTTGTTTCATGTGATGTTTTGAAGAGGTAATGCTGGAATATGATGCATGCACATTTAATTTAAGAACATTTGAGACCTATTGAGAGGATTTTTGTTAAGTCTACTGTTGGTCTTTTAAGTTTGCCACTCCCCTTATAAAAGTTAACTAAAAGCATAGCAAAGTGTAATAAAGCATAGTGAAAGCATGGTAAAGCATATTCAAAAACATGGCTAAGCATGGTAAAAAGTGCACTTTTCTGTTCTCTTTCATAGCTGCTATAGCGTAATGACAGAGAAAGTACAGGTAAACAGGCATGAGACCAGTCTTTGACAAACATGTTCTATTAACTATTGTAATTGAACTTTTCAGTCAGATGTCTTGGTTATATGCAAATACATGGTAAAAATGTCTAGTGGTCCCCCTCATCCACAACATATTCCTTTCAATACTGCACTGCTGTCACTACTGCCATCTACAATTCTTACGTACAGTATAGCCAAATGTGATCTATTTGTGCTTTGTCTAATCTGAGATGCCAGGCCCTATTTATAACTTGTACTGAGTTCATTTCATTTTAGTGCATTGTAGATTAAAAAACATTTTTGGGGGGCTCCCGAGTGGCGCATCCAGTAAAGGTGCTCCACGCGGAGTGCAGGATGTGCCCTATAGTCTGGACGTCGCGAGTTCAAGTCCAGGCTATTCCTTTGCCGACCGAGGACGGGAGCTCCCAGGGTGCGGTGCTCAATTGGCCGAGCGCCGCCCGGGGGGAGGGAGGGTTAGGTCGGCCAGGGTGTCCTTGGCTCACCACGCACCAGCGACCGCTGCAGTCTGGCCGGGCGCCTGCAGGCTTGCCTATAAGCTGCCCGAGAGCTGCATTGTCCTCTGACGCTGTAGCTCTTGGGTGGCTGCATGGTGAAAAAAAGCGGTCGGCTGACGGCACACGCTTCGGAGGACAGCGTGTGTTCATCTTCGCCCTCCCGAGTCAGCGCAGGGGTGGTAGCGGTGAGCTGAGCCTAAAAATAATTGGCCATTTCCAAATTGGTGAGAAAATAATAAAAAATAATTGGCAATGACTAAATTAAAAAAAAAAAAAAAAATGCATTTTTGGTACTTCACTGATCAAGCACTGTGTACAGACAGGCCCCTGAACTACAGACAAGTGTAGACATGTTTGCTACAAAGATACAATACTGTGGTGTAGATAGGATAGTCCAGGCTATGTATAGCAGTCACAATAATGTCCACATCCCTTTGGAATTTAATTATTTCATACTATTAGTAAACAATGACTGCAGTATGCAGTTGCCTAATGCCCATGTCAATATAATGGGATGTACAGTAATTTTCAAAGGCTCCCATAGGCTTTACAACTACACAGCAACTGTTTGCTTGCTTGATGATGCAAGCAGCCAGTACCAGATATAGATCACTGGTTTATCTAAAGAACCAGTTGTCTGGTTACATGTAACTGGCAACTTCTTAACCTGCTGAGGAACCAGCTATCCAGTGTATTGGGCCTCAAAGGAGGCATTCAACTGGTTATGTTTCAATTATTAGAACATAACCAAGTAAAGTTTCCCACAGTAAAAGCATAGCAAAGTCCAATAAAGCACAGATAAGCACTGTAAAAGAATGGGAAAACTGCATTACTGTGCACATTTAGGGTACTTTAATATCAAATATGCCTTATTTATATATGATATTAAGAATTTATTCTAGATGATATCCCCTAATATCATGCAGTATATTATCATGTTAAATTCTTGCCAGAGGCTTGTGAAATTCTTGGCAGCAATGTCTATGCTTGAGGCTGTTAAATTAAATGGGAAGGAGGCTAGGTGGCACTTACAATTCTAATGCACTGCACTCTCACTCTTGAAATCAAAGGAAATATATTAGTGGCTCACTTTCTTTAAAGAAAAATAGGAAATGTACTGAGATACCATGACAATACGAGTACATTACCCAAATCAACCACTTACACCCACTTTGGAACACATTTTGTAGTGTTTATTTAGCTCAGTTAATGATAAGGGACAATGGTACAGCAATGGATTACCAGTGTCAAGAAGTTAACATTTTACCACTCTGGTAACATTTATCAATGGTTGATACCACCTTGGCTGCCCTTGTTCAAACCCACTTGGATTGAGGGTCCTTCGGCAGGCTGTTTGGGCAAGACAATAGATCCCATGTGGTTGACCACAGGGTCATTGAAAAAGGGTAGGTATTGGGGGAGGTGGAAGGATGTGAATTTATTGAACGATAAGAGGGACTGAAAAGGTGAAAGGTGATGTAATGTGTGTGAGGGGCAGTCCTTCCCCCTTGCACTGAAGTTGGAAATGTACATGTATTGTCATTGTATTGCTATTGAAAATCATTTGTTCAGGATTTGTCATTTCATAATTTGGAGCAACTGTCTACATGGCACATTGCTTGGATCTCACAATTGACTGACTGTAGTATTTTACCATTTATTTTACAGAATTTACAAATTAAAAAAAAAAAATATTGAGGGGAAAGGCCTTGGCAAACCTGCATACATGAAGCATTTACAGAATTTCAGTCTCAGCACAGTCTCGGCTTTCTGGCCTAAGTACAATGCTTACTGTAGGTATATTTTAATGAAAATCCAAATCTGATTTCAGATCATCTTTCTACAATTCAGCCTCTACCAATGCACAGGAGGTTAGCCGCAGCTGGGAAACAGCTGCTGAAGACTTTTGTTTTCTCAGAAAAACAAAAATAGACAACTAGGCAAAAGGCAGCAGGGCACTGACTGTGGCACATCTGAGCAGAGAGTGGAGTGTGGATTATTAGAAACAGGAGGACAGGAATAATTTGATTGAGGAAGAGTGAAGAAGTTACTCAGTTCCAGATACAATATACCAAATATTTCAAGCCTTAACTCATTTTCCTTGACTGTGTTTATTCACCCAGTCATATAAAACTCTTCTTTGAAGACAATGCCAATATGTCAAGAGATTTGGAATTCATATGTGCGAAATACATCACCTATGTTAAATCTAAATAGAAATATACGGCAAATGTACAATTAATTGCTATGAGAAATACAGTAGTACTAATTATATATTAAGAAATAATTTAAAAACAATTGCCAAACATATATTTAGATGTACAGTACACTCTCGTAAAAGTCTGTTTATATTCAACAAGGACAGTGCAGTTGTCCGAGAGTCTATTGTATTTGAGAAATATGCGCTTTAATGTCCGTGAAGCATAACAAACCTAAAAAAGGTTGTTGACTTTTTTTTTGCAAATGAACTGTTTATCATAACATTTTGAATGTATAAAAAAGCATGCATCTCAGAAGAGGGCATGATGATAGGGTGAAGACCCTGGGGCATTAATATTGAAGATTTTCTTTATGTTCCAAGTGCAGCAGTGTGGAGTAGTGGTTATGGCTCTGGACTCTTGACCGGAGGAACGTTGGTTCAATCCCAGGTGGGGGACACTGCTGCTGTACCCTTGAGCAAAGTGCTTTACCTTGATTGCTCCAGTAAAAACCCAAGTGTATAAATGGGTAATTGTATGTAAAAAAATAATGTGTAAAAAATAGTGTAATTGTATGTAAAAATAATCAGGTTAAATTTGGTTAATTGATTGCCTATTTAACCTGACCACGTGTATGAAAGCACCTGGATCAGCCAGTCAGTTCAGGGAGGAACTGGGTAGGGAGTAGATTGGTCTGGAAGTGATGGAAGTGGTTGATTTCTAGGGGATAGTGTTTTTCACACTGCCTTTTAAAGGTTTGCTAATTGCGACTGTTTAAAACATGCTTTCAAAAGTTCTTAACAAATTGATGTAAGTGTCTTAATTGCCGGCAGCTTTAGTACATATCATTATAATATTTGATAACCCTGATTTGCACTCTTCACCCGCTTTTTGCAAAGTTATGCAGGAACACCCATAATGATATATTCATCTAAGGTTGAACCGCAAAGCATTCCCTAAAAAGTTGCAAACAGCATTGCGCTTGTTTAGTACATTTCACCCTAAGCCCCTTTCACACTGGCACTCCTACCCGGGTCTAACAGGGTAAAAATCCTGTGTAGTGTGAAACCATATACCTGGGTTGGACCCGTGTTACCTTGGGTCCCAGTGGCCCACCTCAGGATGTGGGTTGACACGGTTTGACCCGGGTTCAGCGAGACAAAATGCTTGACGGTTGTTCATGAGCCGACGCAATAACAAACAGCCATTCCAGTTTCAAGTTTCACTTCCGCAAGTTTATTCTGTTTAGCCATATTTTTGGTGATTGAGACACAGCATGAGTCAGATTGCAGCAGGGATGAAGAAACATTTGCTCTAATTAAAAATGTGGCCGACGGTTCAATCCAGAGAAACTTGGATGGAAGCGTCAGTAACAAGCTGTTTCCCGAGGCATTGATACGTGCATTGTGTACTTGCGTCTGTCATCCCTGGTTTATCAAAAGTAGTGTGAAATCGCGTACCCGACCCGCATGACACCGGGTCCTGCCCGGGTAGGTTCTGACCTGGGCAGATCATGCCAGTGTGAAAGGGGCTCTAGAATTCCTACTCGTTTGCAACTGGTTTGTCAGTTGACAACATACCCTTTACAGAAAATAAACATGACGGAGAGTCATTCAGTCACAAGAGCACATGCTCGTATCCTGGCTGTGTGAAGTTGGCTGGGGATTCCATAGGGAGGATAGCATTGGCTCTGGGGCTACCATAGATTTGGGAGGCAAAATCAGCAGGGACTGTTTGTACTCACTGTACAATAGCAACCCCAATTGGCCAGACTCCTGATAAGGATCTCAGGTCACCTGCAGGGCCTTTGTCCTTCTGGGGCTGGTAGCTTGTGGGCATCTGCTGTTGAGCTCCCTGGTGTGAGGCAATGGGATTAGACGACACCCACTGACCTTTATCAATCAATCAATCAATCAATCTTTATTTTATATAGCGCCTTTCATAGTGGACCACCATCACAAAGCGCTTTACAAGATGCAGTAACAACAAGAAAATCCATAATACTTTAAATACAGAGAAATGGATAATACATGCTATACAGTAAAATAAACAATGCTTAATACCTTAAATACAGTGAAAAGTGCATAATACATGATAGTAGCATAATACATGACATAGTAGCAGCAACACAGCAGCTATGAAGCGAGCGACAGTGGGAGCATCATGCACCAAAAATGGGAGAGAGTTCCAAAGAGTCAGAGCCATGAAGCTAAACAAGCATTCTCCGAGTGTGGTGCACTTTTGCTTGGGGATAACAAGTAGGCCAGAGTCGGAGGACCTCAGCTTGCGGGCAGGGACATAGCGGGTCATCAGGTTGAGGAGGTACTCAGGACCTGTGTGATAAAGGGCATTGTAGGTGAGCAGGGGAGTTTTGAAAATAATCCTGAACTTTACAGGTAGCCATTACAGCTGGGCAAGATGGGGGGTGATGTGATCACGTTTTGTACATCTGGTAAGGACCCTATTAGCGGCATTCTGAACTAGCTGCAGTCGGTTTATGGTGCGTGCCAGGAGACCACCATATAGAGCGTTGCAGTAGTCGAGTCGAGAGGAGACAAATGCATGACAAAGTATCTCCACATCTGGGAGGGAAAGTTCAGGACGGATTTTGGAGATGTTTCGAAGATGGTAGAAGGAATATTTAACCACGGAGGAGATGTGGGCATCAAAGGAGAGGTTGCTGTCACGGAGTACACCAAGGCTTCGTACTGTGGCGGAAGGCACCAGCAAACAGTTTCCGAGGTTCAGGGCAGCAATATGTTGAGTTTTAGATCCTACTAGAAGGAGTTCAGATTTGCTAGTGTTCAACTGAAAGAAATTGGCAGACATCCAGGCCTCGATGTCTTGAATGCAAGCCGAGAGCCGGGCCATGGCAGAGGGGCTTCCAGGGTCGACATCACAAGTGACTGGGTATGCAACACCACTGCACCCAGCATAGAAAATATACTGCATGCGTCCAGATAGGTAAGAGGACATCCAGGAGAGACAGGTTCCAGAGATCCCAGCATTCTTCTGAAGGCGGTCAAAAAGAATGCCATGATCTATGGTGTTTAAAGGTTTGTCAAAGAGGGAAAAGCCCTTTGGGGTGGCTAGATGCATTGAGTGCATGTCATTTACAGAGTGCTAGGTTTCAGCTAGACAGAGAAGATCAAGATTGGTATTGTTATAAGTTTGCTGAGAAGCAGAGATTTGTTAATCAGAGAGCAACAATTGAAAAAGGAGATTTTCAAGTTTGTAGCAGGCAGTGTAGGGGGAGAAGGAGTTAGTAAGGGTATGTGCAGCAAGTACTTACCAGTGTTTATTCTGGGAGTGAAGAACTTCTGAGAGGTTGTTGGGGGTTGCTGTGGTTAGGGGACTGTGGCAAAGTGCCCCCCCTGTGTGTGTTATATGTTACGTGTTGTGTGTAAATGTTGGTGTATAGGCATTGGTACACGGGATATAAGCGGTCTGTGTTTCACGTGTGTGTAAATTGTATATTTGTATTTAGGCACGGGGATGGCACATCACATCACGTGCAAGTAAAAAGTAATATGTGAGCACGGGGAATTGCACTTTAATTAATTCACGTGCAGTTGTACCGAGATTCCAATTGAATGATTGACTAGCAATCGAATCTCGGTACAACTGCATAAAAGCTGCATGTTTTCACTCACTGGGGGTTGGTGTTCGGTGAGTGGAGAACGGGTTAGGAGACGGAGGGTATTATAAAGTAAAAGTAAAGTAAAATCGTAAAGATAAGTGTTTTCACTCACCGTGTTTGTTCGTCTGTCCTGCACCGTCTGTTTAGTGGTTAGTCGTTTTGTATGTCTGTTTATTTTGGCGCAAGTGCCGTGTCCTGTTTTTGTGTTTTGTTACAAACGTTTATTTTCTGTCTGTTTATTCATTAAATGCTGAGCGAAAGCATTCGCTCAGCTCCACCAAACTCCACATCTCTCTGTCGTTTGTGTTCCTGTCTTCTGGTCTGACGTCACCCACTCAGCCATTCTTGTCACATGTGGTGTCAGAAGTGGGATAACAGCGCCTCCAGGGCTCAGGCCAGAGCGGGAACCGCAGTTTTTTTTTTGGAAAAGTAAATAAAAAAAAAAAATAAAAAAAAAATGGAAGGCTGGAACTGGAGAGACGGCTGCAGTGAGCTGGAGGATCTCCTCGGCAGGTTGGAGGACCAAGGTTGGTGCCTTGCCTGCGGGGTGTATGGGCACACGGTGGCTGTCTGCCCCTTCCAGGAAGAGGAGGAGGAACCAGCCCAAAGGAGGAAGGTGAGCAGAAGGAGGCAGAGAGGGGGAAAAATGAGGAGGAAGCAGAGGGAGCCAAGGTGGTGCACCATGTGCATTGCATATGGGCATGAGGACGAGGACTGCCCAGAGCAGGAGCCAGGGGAGGAGGAGCCCGAACGTCCTGCGCCTGAGTGGGAGGAGCCCGAACGTCCTGCGCCTGAGTGGGAGGAGCCCGAACGTCCTGCGCCTGAGTGGGAGGAGCCCGAACGTCCTGCGCCTAAGTGGGAGGAGCCCGAACGTCCACAGCCCGAGTGGGAGGAGCCCGAACGTCCACAGCCCGAGTGGGAGGAGCCCGAACGTCCACAGCCCAAGAGGGAGGAGTCGGTGCGTCCACGTCCCAAGAGGGAGGAGTCGGTGCGTCCACGGCCCAAGAGGGAGGAGTCGGTGCGTCCACGGCCCAAAAGGGAGGAGTCGTGCGTCCACGGCCCGAGAGGGAGGAGTCGGTGCGTCCACGGCCCGAGAGGGAGGAGTCGGTGCGTCCACGGCCCGAGAGGGAGGAGTCGGTGCGTCCTGTGTCCGGAGGGGAGGAGCTGAAGGCCCAAACCCCTATTTTTTTTTGGGAGGGACGAGGGCGTGAAGCTCAGGCTCCACAGCAGCCGCTGTTTTTGCTGCTGAAGGGAGCCCAGCGGAGACGCCCGCCACCAGCTCTACCCCCGCTGTCGGAGGAGCCGGCAGCGCCTCCACCACCACCCGAGGGAGAGGAGCAGGAGCTGCCTCTGCCTCCACCACCATCTCCAGGAGCAGAGGAGCAGGAGCTGCCTCTGCCTCCGCCACCACCACTGCAAGGAGCAGAGGAGCAGGAGCTGCCTCTGCCTCCACCACCGCCAGGAGCAGAGGAGCTGGAGCTGCCTCTGCCTCCACCACCACCACCGCCAGGAGCAGAGGAGCTGGAGCTGCCTCTGCCTCCACCACCACCACCGCCAGGAGCAGAGGAGCTGGAGCTGCCTCTGCCTCCACCACCACCACCGCAAGGAGCAGAGGAGCAGGAGCTGCCGCTGCCTCCGCCACCACCACCGCAAGGAGCAGAGGAGCAGGAGCTGCCTCTGCCTCCACCATCTCCAGGAGCAGAGGAGCAGGAGCTGCCTCTGCCTCCGCCACCACCACTGCAAGGAGCAGAGGAGCAGGAGCTGCCTCTGCCTCCGCCACCACCACCGCAAGGAGCAGAGGAGCCCCAGAAAGGGGAGCTGCCGGCCACGAAGAAGGGGGAGGAGGTCTGGAGACCACTTTCCCCAGCAGCAGTTTCGCTGCAGGAGTTCTTGTGGCCGGAGCCCCACAGGAGGGAGCTGCCGGCTATGAAGAAGGGGGAGGTCGGGGGACCACCTGCCCCCGCAGCTTTTTCGCTGCAGGACGGGACCAGCATGCTGTCAGCCGTGCCACTACCGGCAGGGGAGCTGACAGCATTTCCAGCCATGGGCCCACTGAAGCCTCCCTTCCCAGCCCGAGACTTTTGCCTGGACTGCTGGGTATTTAAGGGGGGAGGTGGCCGTTGAGGCCATGTGTGCGTTGCACAAGGGGGGGTATATGTGGCAAAGTGCCCCCCCTGTGTGTGTTATATGTTACGTGTTGTGTGTAAATGTTGGTGTATAGGCATTGGTACACGGGATATAAGCGGTCTGTGTTTCACGTGTGTGTAAATTGTATATTTGTATTTAGGCACGGGGATGGCACATCACATCACGTGCAAGTAAAAAGTAATATGTGAGCACGGGGAATTGCACTTTAATTAATTCACGTGCAGTTGTACCGAGATTCCAATTGAATGATTGACTAGCAATCGAATCTCGGTACAACTGCATAAAAGCTGCATGTTTTCACTCACTGGGGGTTGGTGTTCGGTGAGTGGAGAACGGGTTAGGAGACGGAGGGTATTATAAAGTAAAAGTAAAGTAAAATCGTAAAGATAAGTGTTTTCACTCACCGTGTTTGTTCGTCTGTCCTGCACCGTCTGTTTAGTGGTTAGTCGTTTTGTATGTCTGTTTATTTTGGCGCAAGTGCCGTGTCCTGTTTTTGTGTTTTGTTACAAACGTTTATTTTCTGTCTGTTTATTCATTAAATGCTGAGCGAAAGCATTCGCTCAGCTCCACCAAACTCCACATCTCTCTGTCGTTTGTGTTCCTGTCTTCTGGTCTGACGTCACCCACTCAGCCATTCTTGTCACAGGGACATACATTTATGAAAACATAATTTTCTATGAAAGACATACTGTCAACAATACATTTAATTTATCAAGTCAGATGCTAAAACCTTATTGACTCAAGTCATTTAACTGTACTGTTCAAAACATTACACAAACAAATATATTTCCACACTCGCCTGTCTCTAAATCTAAAAACAATAACAATGCTAACAGGCAATACAGTGGCGTGTATTGCTCTGTTTTAATCCACAGGTTGGTCCCGAAATAATAACAGTCCCATTCCTAAACACCCACATGTAACACAAAACACAAACACAAGTCCACAGTGAGTGCGATAGTGCTCATGGTGTAAATGAGTTATTGGTGAAGCAATAATGAAGTGTTGTCCGGTTAAGTGCTGGCCTTTGGCCACAGCTCCGGATCATGTTAGCCGTCTAATAATAACAAACAAGTATTCTTTAGACATGACAAACAAAACAAACAAAACACTCATGATAACAATACAGGTTTTCCTTCCGGTTCAGCATTTAACCATACAAAGGAACAGATCACTTCGCTACGCCCCCTTTTGTACCGTCAATCATGACCCCTTGGTTAACTAATGCAACCGCTCCTCCAAGCCGCGGCTGCCACGTCGTTTCCCTTCCGGGTCGATGATTTAAGGTATCGTAGCTCCGCCCCCTTTCTAGATGACGACTTCCTTCTAACCCTGGGAATTAATTGTCTGGCCATCCAGTCCAGGGCACTCTGTTCCCTTTACACAGCGCCCTCACAGGTCGGGAGAGAGTTTTATTACCAAGAAGCATTCTGTCTCTGTCACAATCATCTATATGATCTCATAGCTCTTATAATAGAATGACAAGAACTTTTGTTTTGAGGGAAAAAAAAAACATATTATGCATTAGTTCTACCTTTGATAGAAATATTATTTTAAAAATAAGGAGGGATAATCTGTCTCTAACAGTGATGTTAAAATTGCAGGTTGTAGGTAATATATATTAAATAACTCAAACAACCAATGTCAGCCTGACCTTTCAAAGCTCTTGAGAAAATCCAGTTTTGTTCCAATTGCAATAACATCATATACAGTGCTGTCCCTCCCCCGAAGAATAAGTCCATAAATGTGGTTGAAAGAAGGGGAGCAGAGTAACAAGGTAATATGAGACTTTTTAATCGTGTTGGCAGATCAAATATTGCTTTTCTGTGCAGTTAGCACTCTACAGGCCTCACATGGACAGAGAGAGAGATACATAAAACCTTTACTGATAAATCAAGCATAGTCAGAAATGAAGACAGGTCACCTAGAGAGTACGTAGCTTCCAAATCCATTTTGTTGTTTATCATTATGAGATAAATATAAAAAAGGTATTGATTAAAGTTTACATTAAATTACAGCAAAATGTAATGTAAACTGTTTTTTTCAAATATACCCTATGGTACTGCCATTGAAGTACATGGTGCTAACAAAATAACCCTAGTAAATATTACCTGATATACAGTATAACTACAGTATCATTTTAGTTGGTCTCATGTTTTCTTATGTGAAAAATGCACACATTATGGTAAAGGCAAATTTCTGAATGGTCATTTATTTGAAGCTGTTGGAGAAGAATATTTATTGAGTGCTCCAAACAGATACTTTAATGCTGTACTTCTGGTCAACGTCTTAAAGTCGTATGAAGTTATGAGGTCGCTGAAAACACATCAGTAATAGGAAGAACAATGGGCACTCAAATGCAAGCCAGTGTGTTTACATTCTGGGAGTTTGAGTACCTTTAAAGAAAATATATAGCAAACATTTCGATTTTTTTTTTTTTTAAATATATATATATTTAAAAGAATGTACTCAGGAAGATTCATTGTCTAAATTGATTGGTTCAGAATTGTTTTTCCTACAAGGACTCAAACTCCCAGAAGCAACTTACTGGATGCATTTCTTCAGAGGGAAGTGCAGTGTGGAAAGAGTGCAAGAGACGTTTGCCTATTTTATTGTTTATAAATGCTATGAAAAAATACCTTCAAAAGTAAAATACATGTTTGAGAGATCCAAAGTGCATATTAAATACAGTAAGATTATTTTGTTACCTATATTTACTTTAAAGGCGAAACAACTTCCACAGTAAATATTTCATTTTTGGCTGTCACTTTTAGGCAAAATTCCCATCATTTTTCACCATATACAAATTATTGCCGTTTTCATAGATTTTAGTTTGGTAAAATATATTATGAAATATAACATAATCTATATATATATATATATATATATATATATATATATATATATATATACTGTATATATATGAGACAATAAATATGTTGTAATATATTGTTAAATATATGCACATGGATACTATACATATACTTACTATATATATATATATATATATATATATATATATATATATATATATATATATATATATATATAATACATGGATGAAGGCTATATATTGCATCCTGAGCCATTCTAAAAAAAAGGCATAATACCACAGTAGTGACGTCAAAAAGTGATAATTCCTCTAGAGGAGAATACGCTTGAACTTTGACCCATTCGACTCCTCGAGACCATCACTTTCAATTCAAACACTAAATGTCTCGTTTTCAATCACTCGACAGCACCCACAGTACAGAATGTTCATTAATGATCAACAAAATGAGAATATGTTAAAAAAAAAAAAAAGATGTTAAACCTGGTACATTCGTATGTCAGACAAACTGGAGAAAAGGATAACGACATTGAACATCTGTACAGCACTGAAACACTACGTTTTAAAAAAATGAAATGTACTGCTGAACCTCGTCTTCTTTAATTTTAGCATCACAAGGGCATCCATGTATTATAAAAAAAAAATGAATAGCTGGGCCTCTTCAGTGAGTTACAGGAAAACAATTCCATCTTGGGTTTCTGTGACAGTTTATAAATTAGTCGACCTTCGGTCTCATAATTTATGATGTCACAGAAACCCTAGATGAAATTATTTTCCTGTAACTTACTAAAGCCCATCTATTATATATATATATATATATATATATATATATATATATATATATATATATATATATATATACACATACACACACTGTAGCAAAGCAGGGTGCTTTAAAAGGAATAACCCAGACACACATCAAGTCTCTGAAGACATGTTGGTGATCCCTTTTCAGGCAACAGCTCTTTTGAGTTTTAAAAAGTCATCAGTAAGTGAAAGTAACCCTGCCTATAACTTGTTAAACATACTGGTAACTTGAACTAAGACATGCCTAGAACTTTGGGCCCATCTATTTAAACGTATTAACATATGGGTATGTTTTCTGCCAGTGTTCTAGTTATAATTTAAAACTGTGGGTCCTCCCTTTGACCACTTCAAAATGTACATGCTTTAAGGTCAGGCTTCACGTGTGGGTCAAGTTATGTTTAACAGCCTATTCAAGTTTATAATCCCCAAACTGAACACAATAATGGGCCAAACTGTCTTTGTATGTCAGAGATTTTTCTCTTGGCACCTTGTAACTGTCTTATCAAAGTGCATTTGCGATCCGATCAGAATTGATTAGATTTACATCTGAACTGTGGGGATCCTTTATGAGGCAGTGGAAAGCTTTCGGAGATGTCATCCTTATAATGTTCAGTTACAGTACTAACACCCTGGTCCGATTAACATAACAAGAGAGCTGGCTAATGGGATTGAGCTTGTCACCTTTCTGTGCATCTGGCCTTTTAACAGGCTGCTGGGATGGTCTATTCAGGGGGCAGTTGGGAGGCAGTGGTCAAGGTGTTTCTCTGCATGGATAAACAGTCATTAATGCTGTTGGTCACCAGAGCCGTGCTGGACAGAGATACAAATGCACTGACAGATGGGCCCTTATCACCAGCTGCCTGTCACATGATTGCCATGGTTCCCTTCCCTTAATTCTTAGTAAAACATAGATTCACATAAAGATCACCCACGCAATAGGGATCTGTTTTAAAAGTCAAGAACAACTGCTAATTTCTGAATTAACCAAAGCATGTGTCGCCCCAAGTTGACATTTGCTTAGTATTTTAATAGCAAAGGCTGGTATTTATTTGAAAAGGTGTTTGTATTGGATTATGGTGTCAGTATTAACCAATATAACTCAGTGTCTGTTATGTGTGATGTGCTGGTGCTACTCATTCACAAGAGGCTGTGTGGTCCAGTGGTTAAAGAAAATGGCTTGTAACCAGGAGGTCCCCGGTTCAAATCCCATCTCAGCCACTGACTCATTGTGTGACCCTGAGCAAATCACTTAACCTCCTTGTGCTCTGTCTTTCAGGTGAGACGTAATTGTAAGTGACTCTGCAGCTGATGCATAGTTCACACACCCTAGTCTCTGTAAGTCGCCTTGGATAAAGGCATCTGATAAATAAACAACTATGCAATGTATTATTTAGACACAATATGTGTTTAATAAACTATAATAAAATATATAAAAGTGGCCCATAACATGTTTTAGAAATAATTCAAATACAAAGGCACATGCACTGTAAGCTTTTCACATATCACACACCCTTACTTGCACTGTAGCAGTGTAGAACTCATGTGGAATAACAATACAATGGAGGATATGGACAGCAGCAGCCTAGCTTGATAAATGTAGGGTTTTATTGGGTTTTTCTTAATATATTGTTTGCATACATCTTGTTTTTCCACATGTTTACTTTCACACAAGTTGGACCATCATGTTTAAACTTCATCTGAATGGGTAAATAACTGATATTAATTACTAAAACAAATGCACATCATACTGTATGGGGCAGATTTAAAACATACAGCTCTGCTTTTAAACCTGTGATGATTCCCTGCTTTATTGTGCTAAACTTCCAGATAGGATTACATTTTAATTGTGGCGCCTGCCATCGGTACCAGATAACAAAAAAAACAGGAAAACAGTGATAAAGATAACTGATGTTTTCAGCTTTTTATACAGAGTTGGCATTAAAAAAAATACTCACATTAAACAATAGGTAAAAAAAAAATAGGACAAATTGCCTTAAAAGAAACAACATTGCACAAGTGGCCCTTCACATGATTCAACACACATGGGAAAAATAAGAATGTGGCAATTGACATGTTCATTTCTACAAATACTGTATGATAGTTTAATTAAAGGTGAAGAAATCGCCACAATAAACGCATGTTTTGGCTGTCGTTTGAAGGCAAAATCCAATCCATAGACCCTTGCCCCTTGTGAATTTACATTAGTTGAGAAGTGCAGGCACAGGCTACAATTAGGTACAGTTCCGGCAGGTGCCATGAGAACTGTACTCACAGCCCTGATGTGTATCTTGACCTGAACACCTGCTATTGAGTCCAGGATGCCTTTCAAACAGATACTACCGGACTGAATAACACAGGGAATCCAAGGCAAAGTTATGAGGGGAAGCTTGCATGGCCCCTGCCTGTCTTTGTCATTGTTGCTGCCCTTGCATTAGCACTAAAACAAACAAAACAGTCATGTTAATCGCATACTGTAGGTTCAGAGATGAAAAGGAATAATTGATAAACCAACATATAATACTTTCCAGACCACATACAGTAAGTCCCTTACATTTATAGTTGATGTACTAAGATCAGATCAATGGGAAATCTGCTGCACCCCCTGGTAACAAAGGTTTCCTGGTATCAAAATGTAGACAAAGGTCTTCTGATTGGATTTCCAGTAGATTCTGCCCTTAAATATGCACTCTTTACTATTTTAAGTGGTAGGAGGTGGGTGTTATACAAAGTTCCTTAGTAACTGGGGCATATCGATGGGTTGTAAAATGGGGCTACATGGTTGGACAATAAATATATTTGTGGGAACACATTTAGTATGTCTGCCCCAGGAATGAAATGATTCTATGGTAGCTACGCAAGTGGGTCCCTCCGAATGAACTGGTTAGGATACCGTTCAGATACTGGGGAGACTCGGAAACCCCCCTTATCGCTCCTCAACTTCACCCTCCCAGATACTAACCTACCCTAATAGCAATCACGGAACTGTTTAACTTCCAGCAAAAGGCTTAGTATGTTATAAGTTTTGAAAAGCACCCGCATTGCTAACACATGTGCATCACATGACTGTTTGTAAAATGCGTTTTAAAGACATTTTGAGCATGGTCCCGTATTAAATGAAAGAACAGGATCCTCTCACACTTTCTTTGTACAATATTGAATGTGATTGTGGGACCCTGCAGCTTTCCTTTCCTTGTTACTAAAGTGTGTTTATTATGCAACCCATTCACAGGAGAACACGGTGACGTGTATAAGTTAAGAAGATTAGTTTAAGGGTCAAATAAAGGATAATAGGCCTGTGTGCAGGGAAGCAGAGCAGCTGACATCAGATGCAAACACAAAAAGATCACAGGTGCAGCACATTACACACAGCAAAAGCCAAAACTGGCCACAGCACGTGTCTTTCTCATAAAATCATGGGAGGGGGTTTGTCTCCTGCAACCAGGATCCATAACTATTGTCACCCACTGAGAGATAGCTGTTTCATTGAGAGAGAAGGAACTCCTGCCATGTATAATCTGAAAACGTTGCAGGCAATTTATTTATTTTTGGGCCATTTGACAAAAAGTAGTACATTTAGAATCAATTACTGGAGCACCATGTTGTGAGTAATGACAGTTCAGGGTTGCTTTTTAAAATCACAGCACAGTCTTAAAATGTCTTTTAAGGGCCTAATCCCACTTTTATTTAAATTAGGCATCTTAAGGTGTTTCAGCACCATCCTCTCCACAAAAGCATCTTGCTAGATGGCAAAGTTCAGTAACATTACACAGCATCTCCTTGGTATTTACACAAACACCAGCACTCATGTCACATAATATGTAGTACATTTCCAAGCGAGCATAGTCGCCCAATGCTTTTACTGTTTTCCATATTGTAAACAGAGTTTACAAGTGATGCTGGGAGTTAGGTCAACATAAATACCCTTATATGGCAGAAAACGGGAAAACGGGAAAACTAGTCCTACAGTATGTGGGCTACATTCCGAAAACCCATTAATTCAAATCGTCACACCTACAAAGCAATATGTAGGTGACACACCTCATATAAGTACTAATATAGATTTGACAAGATCTCTATGAGAAGAGTCTTACGTTATGATGTGCAGTCTTCTCCTAAACACAGCATAACATGTTTCTAGGAAGGCAAATGGCAAGTCAATACATGCCCAAACATGTCTGCGAATCACAAGAAAGGTCCCATCTGCAGCAGTCCAATTTGTTACCAGCTGCACAGGAGCAAGTGTAGCAGAGGAAGAAATAGAAAGTAACAACAGACAACTAGAACTGCACATAACACTGACTCGCTACTGCCACATAGAAATGAGATGGGGGACCACTCAGTCTGTCACACAACTCTCACATTTTTACACTGGAGACCCTGATTTTAAAATACCAAAATCTAGATCTCACTTATTTTTAATCAAACACAGCTTTCTTTTAAAGTGTACTTTGTGGTTTTAAGCCTCTCACCAAGTAAAGGTGGGTATTACAGGGAATGGTACATGCTCTCGAGGGTTAGATTAGGAGTATCTTGCCAAAATCCACTGTAGAGCTCCTGTGTGTAAAGAGACAATTGGCTTAGTCGTGGGATCAGAGGATGCCAATTCACCTTCAGTTCTACTGAGCTGTTGTGGGGAAATGCTGCGGTGAGGGAACATAATTTAGCATTCTAACCTGGGGAGACAATGTGGGTAAAATAATTGGGCACTGTAACAGGATAGCTTGGGTGGTGACAGCAGGCCAGGAAGTACACAGACAAAAGAGCAGGGGTAGGGAAGCGCTGCGGCGCATTTATTTCAAATAAACGAAAAGGTTTTCAACCAAAAACACAAACAAAATGGCTCGAGGGCCAAAACAAACAAAACGCAAAATAAAACAAACACTAAATCCAACAAGTATCGTGCTGGTTTTAAAGCCAGCATGAGTAGCAATTGTTTTCTTTTTCTTTTACCTCATCTTACTCCCGTTCTCAACTCCTAGACACTTCACTCCCCCCTCAGTCACAGCAGCAGGATTTTTATACCGGTGACCATCTCCAGATTAGCAACAAATTAATCAATTAATTAAACTGGAGATGGTCACCTTCTGCACAGGATTTATAGGGATGGGGCCTTCCACCCCCTCCATGCTGCCAATCAACAACAAACTATACACTTGTTTTAAATAAACACAAAATACATTCAAACCAATACTAACAATAACAAAACACTTGTTTTTAATCAACATAAACAAAGCCCTGGCCCCTATTTACACGCAGGGCTTTTCTGCTGCCCTGCTACAGACACACTAAATGATATTTGTAACATAAAACAGTACTATAAAAGTTCAAGTTCCATATACAATAGATTCAACAGCAAGCTATTCATTTCAGTCTTACCGAGCAAATCAATAAAAATGGAATGTTATAAGCATTACACCATCTAAATATTCCCAGAATAAAAGATTAAAATCAGCTCTCACATCAGTGTTTTTGCATCCATGTAAAGGTAGACGGTTCTGAATAAATGCAATCTTATACAATGCAGCTGCCTGTTTTAAAATCAAGAACAATTGTATTTTGTTAGTTTTGGTAGGTTCCCCTGTAGCCACTGCTACATATAGTGCAGCATTATGTAAAAACTCAAAAACAAAATAATTACCTACATAATTTTGCATTGGTGAACCGTGTTGATGTGTTTCTGACTATAAGGATGTGTTTTGTTTTTCTGTTTTAAAATATTAATAATTTGTTATTTTTAAGCGTTTGGTGTGGAATGGTTACATAAGCATACTATATATGTCAAAGATATTTTGTGTGATACAATTAAAATTGGGTTATTTGAATCCAAATCTGCATATGAATCTTGCCGAGATTATTGCAATTCCAATTGAAGGCAGTATATTGGAGCCAGTTGTGATTGTTGGATAATTTCCCTCTCTTTTATTCTGAAGGTTTTGCAAACTTTGAAATGATGGACTTGACTAGAATGGTGCCATGTAGCTGCATTATTCTTGGGTCTTGTAACACAAGATTTTCCAAGTATTGAAGTATTTATTTATTTATTTATTTATTTATTTATTTATTAGCAGATGCCCTTATCCAGGGCAGCTTACAGCTGTTACAAAATATCACAATACCAAGTATCAGATTACCGATAAGAGCAGTTATAAAATACAATAACATCAGTAGAAAATAAGAGCAAATTCAAATAAGAGCAAAATAAAGAGTACATTAAATAATTATGTGAATTATGTGAATTCGACTAAGAGAAGTTAGACTTATAGTAAAGGTATTTGCTTGTAAGATTAATAAATGCAATACAAGGATAAGAATGATTTCAAATAAGAAATATTACAAAAATGTGAATACAGTTACCTTTAAGTATAAAATCAAGTGCAGGACACAGAAAATATGGTTATAATTAAGAACAGTAGTAGAATACAACAAAGTGTGGAGCAGTTAAGTACTGATACAATTGGGTGCCATATAGTCCAGTATAGTCGAGAGTTGTGAGGTTTGCAGATGCTGTCTGAACAGGTGTGTCTTGAGGAGGTCCCGGAAGGTGGTCAGGGACTGAGCAGTCCTGATATCCATTGCCAATATGTGGCAACTACATCTCCCATATACACACACACATATATATATATATATATATATATATATATATATATATATATACAGTGCCTTGCGAAAGTATTCGGCCCCCTTGAACTTTACGACCTTTTGCCACATTTCAGGCTTCAAACATAAAGATATGAAACTGTAATTTTTTGTGAAGAATCAACAACAAGTGGGACACAATCATGAAGTGGAACGAAATTTAATGGATATTTCAAACTTTTTTAACAAATAAAAAACTGAAAAATTGGGCGTGCAAAATTATTCAGCCCCCTTAAGTTAATACTTTGTAGCGCCACCTTTTGCTGCGATTACAGCTGTAAGTCGCTTGGGGTATGTCTCTATCAGTTTTGCACATCGAGAGACTGAAATTTTTGCCCATTCCTCCTTGCAAAACAGCTCGAGCTCAGTGAGGTTGGATGGAGAGCATTTGTGAACAGCAGTTTTCAGTTCTTTCCACAGATTCTCGATTGGATTCAGGTCTGGACTTTGACTTGGCCATTCTAACACCTGGATATGTTTATTTGTGAACCATTCCATTGTAGATTTTGCTTTATGTTTTGGATCATTGTCTTGTTGGAAGACAAATCTCCGTCCCAGTCTCAGGTCTTTTGCAGACTCCATCAGGTTTTCTTCCAGAATGGTCCTGTATTTGGCTCCATCCATCTTCCCATCAATTTTAACCATCTTCCCTGTCCCTGCTGAAGAAAAGCAGGCCCAAACCATGATGCTGCCACCACCATGTTTGACAGTGGGGATGGTGTGTTCAGGGTGATGAGCTGTGTTGCTTTTACGCCAAACATAACGTTTTGCATTGTTGCCAAAAAGTTCGATTTTGGTTTCATCTGACCAGAGCACCTTCTTCCACATGTTTGGTGTGTCTCCCAGGTGGCTTGTGGCAAACTGTAAACGACACTTTTTATGGATATCTTTAAGAAATGGCTTTCTTCTTGCCACTCTTCCATAAAGGCCAGATTTGTGCAGTATACGACTGATTGTTGTCCTATGGACAGAGTCTCCCACCTCAGCTGTAGATCTCTGCAGTTCATCCAGAGTGATCATGGGCCTCTCGGCTGCATCTCTGATCAGTCTTCTCCTTGTATGAGCTGAAAGTTTAGAGGGACGGCCAGGTCTTGGTAGATTTGCAGTGGTCTGATACTCCTTCCATTTCAATATTATCGCTTGCACAGTGCTCCTTGGGATGTTTAAAGCTTGGGAAATCTTTTTGTATCCAAATCCGCAACAGTATGTCGGACCTGCCTGGTGTGTTCCTTGTTCTTCATGATGCTCTCTGCGCTTTAAACGGACCTCTGAGACTATCACAGTGCAGGTGCATTTATACGGAGACTTGATTACACACAGGTGGATTCTATTTATCATCATTAGTCATTTAGGTCAACATTGGATCATTCAGAGATCCTCACTGAACTTCTGGAGAGAGTTTGCTGCACTGAAAGTAAAGGGGCTGAATAATTTTGCACACCCAATTTTTCAGTTTTTTATTTGTTAAAAAAGTTTGAAATATCCAATAAATTTCATTCCACTTCATGATTGTGTCCCACTTGTTGTTGATTCTTCACAAAAAATTACAGTTTCCTATCTTTATGTTTGAAGCCTGAAATGTGGCAAAAGGTCGCAAAGTTCAAGGGGGCCGAATACTTTCGCAAGGCACTGTATATATATATATATACAGCTCTGGAAAAAATTAAGAGACCGCTGCAAAATTATCAGTTTCTCTGGTTTTACTATTTATAGGTATGTGTTTGGGTAAAATGAACATTTTTGTTTTATTCTATAAACTACTTACAACATTTCTTCTTTTCTTGATTTGGTGGTCCTCCATCCACACCTTGATTGACCTGGCTGTGTGGCATGGAGCATTGTCCTGCTGGAAAAACCAATCCTCAGAGTTGGGGAACATTGTCAGAGCAGAAGGAAGCAAGTTTTCTTCCAGGACAACCTTGTACTTGGCTTGATTCATGCGTCCTTCACAAAGACAAATCTGCCCGATTCCAGCCTTGCTGAAGCACCCCCAGATGAGTCCAGTTTTCAGCTTTGCCCAACACCTGGTCGTCTAATGGTTAGACGGACACCTGGAGAGGCCTACAAGCCACAGTGTCTCGCACCCACTGTGAAATGTGGTGGAGGATCGGTGATGATCTGGAGGTGCTTCAGCAAGGCTGGAATCGGGCAGCTTTGGCATGAATCAAGCCAAGTACAAGGTTGTCCTGGAAGAAAACTTGCTTCCTTCTGCTCTGACAATGTTCCCCAACTCTGAGGATTGGTTTTTCCAGCAGGACAATGCTCCATGCCACACAGCCAGGTCAATCAAGGTGTGGATGGAGGACCACCAAATCAAGACCCTGTCATGGCCAGCCCAATCTCCAGACCTGAACCCCATTGAAAACCTCTGGAATGTGATCAAGAGAAAGATGGATGGTCACAAGCCATCAAACAAAGCCGAGCTGCTTGAATTTTTGCGCCAGGAGTGGCATAAAGTCACCCAACATCAATGTGAAAGACTGGTGGAGAGCATGCCAAGACGCATGAAAGCTGTGCTTGAAAATCAGGGTTATTCCACCAAATATTGATTTCTGAACTCTTCCTAAGTTAAAACATTAGTATTGTGTTGTTTAAAAATGAATATGAACTTATTTTCTTTGCATTATTCGAGGTCTGACAACACTGCATCTTTTTTGTTATTTTGACCAGTTGTCATTTTCTGCAAATAAATGCTCTAAATGACAATATTTTTATTTGGAATTTGGGAGAAATGTTGTAAGTAGTTTATAGAATAAAACAAAAATGTTCATTTTACCCAAACACATACCTATAAATATTAAAACCAGAGAAACTGATCATTTTGCAGTGGTCTCTTAATTTTTTCCAGAGCTGTATATATATATATATTGTAAGACAGCAGGGAGGGAGTTAAAGCCTCCCTGAAGAAAAAAACATGTGCGGAATGCACATTTGTTTAATTTAATTGTATTTGGTTCATTGTTTAATTGTTGTATTAGTTTAATTATCACCCGCACCTGGTTAATTGTTAATTAGAGCCAGGTGCAGGGTTTAAAAGAAAGACAGCCAGTCTGTTCAGGGCTGCTGTGGGTAGAGCCCGCTTGCGAGGGTGTGCAGGCGTACAGAGAAGAAGGTACTGAAAAACCGTGAAAGGTTGCGTGTGAAAACTGTGTTTATTTTGTTTTGCTTTGTTGTACAGGTAAACAGCTTAGCTGTCCTGTTTTAGTTTAGGTTCCTGTTCTGTTTAGTTATTGCTCAAAGAGAGCTAGGTGTTTGTTTTTGTTTTAAGTGGGTGGGTTGAGTTTCCTGATCAATCCCATAATCCCACTTCTGTCTCCACTTCTTTGTCTGCTCTTTCTGAGCAGCGGTGTTGCGATTGAGCATTACAATTAATTCTTTCAAATTCATTTTCTGGGTCGTAGGGATGCCCACACTTTCTGACACCATATGTAATAAGATTGCACCTCACACGGGTTCGTTGCCCCTTTAAAAAACACTGACCCAACACAGAAATGTTTTTTTAAAGCGCGGTTGCGCTATTTTTAATAAACACAAAAACAAAATAAACAAAACAAACACCTAGCTCTCTTTGAGCAATAACTAAACAGAACAGGAACCTAAACTAAAACAGGACAGCTAAGCTGTTTACCTGTACAACAAAGCAAAACAAAATAAACACAGTTTTCACACGCAACCTTTCACGGTTTTTCAGTACCTTCTTCTCTGTACGCCTGCACACTCTCGCAAGCGGGCTCTACCCACAGCAGCCCTGAACAGACTGGCTGTCTTTCTTTTAAACCCTGCACCTGGCTTTAATTTACAATTAACCAGGTGCGGGTGATAATTAAACTAATACAACAATTAAACAATGAACCAAATACAATTAAATTAAACAATGTGCATTCCGCACATGTTTTTTTCTTCAGGGAGGCTTTAACCCCCTCCCTGCTGTCTTACAACTGCAAGAAACATTACATTGCCTGGCCTTGGGAACAAATTTTATACATGTTGGCAATATGTTATCCCCTGCATTAGAAAACAATTCAGTACCCTTACCAGTCAGCTTCCAGCACTAGCAAGCTTCTATCAGAGAGCAGATGCCCACTGCTGCGTCACAGCATCAACTGTGAATTTAAAATAAATCTGCGCACGAACTGTATTAGCTTTTTTTGACTTCCTGTATTGAAAGCTCAGTTCACTTCTATTGGACAGCAAATATTTTTTTACAGTAATAAAACTGACGCAATTGGTCCAAAATTATTTTATTATCCACCAAATACAGCCAATCAATACTTTGCACCAACGAAAGCAATCAGTCCTGAACTGCCTGCCTGCCAGCTCGACTGGAGCTCACCATCTTTCAACAAACAAAGACAGTTCAGTAATATTGCTCCATTCAGATATCTGGCACTGCTCAAGCGACACCTACATAACATTTAACAGCTTGCAATCGTTACATCTCCTTCCTTAATTCAATAAAGCCATTCAGATTATTTCCAAATTAATACAAGCGCATTGTCCTTTGAAAACCAATATTTGAACCAGACTACAGTTCACAGCATTTATTATCCAGCTGGGCTGGTATCTCAAGGTCATTGTTTGTTATCTTATATTCATTGTTCATTTCCTTCTAAGTCCTTTTATATGACACCGTGAGCGGTGCCCATACATCCTCTGCAGATATATATTTTAATGAAAAAAATGATGTCATGTTAATATTGCAATCTGTTAGTAGGAGTTATTGATCTGCTCTCAGTGTGGATCTCAAAAGCTGTATCAGAAGCAGAGCCTCACTGCATCTCAGTGCACATGTGGGCCTGCAGAGTATCAGATGAAACAGCAAGGCTGCTGAAGTGAAATAGATCCAATAGAAATTGGTCCAGCATGTGATTCCCCCAGCATGTGGGTGCAGTTAGCAATCTAATTCAATTTTCATGAGCTCAAGGAACAATGTGAAATTCATCTCTTTGGATTAATAAATTGCTGATGTGACCGGGTTACTTGCTAGCTCTCTGTAATGAGCTTTGTGAGGCTTATCTATATGGGGGCTCTGACAGTGAGACAGATTTCCGTCACAGTTGCCCTGCTTTGTGTGTTTTACTTACAATGGAAATCTAAGAGGTCCCTCTGTATTTACAGCACTGTTTTAGTTATTCATGTTCTTGTTTTGCTGCCTTCAGAGGCAGAAGTAATAGCAAACCTTTTTGTCAGCTGGCCAGTATATGAAGATAGTTGAAATAAAGAAATGTGATTCAGTACCGCGACACACAAAAGCATACAGGGACACATTTTGATCACAGCTCAAGGTGCAACGCAAGCAGTAATCCCATACACAGCACTCTTAAAGAACTGAAGAACAGATATCATTAGATTCCTATCCCAGGACCGGCAGGCAGAATTTACCACCCAAAAATATTTATGCTGTCACCTTTTACTAGCCTATAATGGACTATCCTTTTATTATCGTATATACAATATTATAAAATGTGTGTGTATAGGTCATTTTCGTACACTGATCAGGAGAACAAAAGGTCAACAGGTGGCCTCCATTCACACTTTCTTTAAGCCAATGAGACTGCAAAGGCCAAAGGTTTTGTCTGTGTGTCGCCAGCCAAGAACGATGAGTTGGTGTGAGCAGGATTGACTCTTACTGCCCTTCAAGCAGCCACACCCTGTTGACTATCTGCACCTTTACGTTAAAATGATCAACATCTTTCTTTGCTTAGAAATAGAGAGACAACCAATATTAACAAGTATACCTATGATGCCTGACTTGTAGGACAACCTGTATATGCTGAATAGCTTGGAAAGTAGAGCAAAAAATAAATTGGAATTTACTTTCAACTTTAACTTGCTTTCTTTATACTTTATCGCTAATGTACTGTATCTATTGGAGCGCTACGAGCTATTATAAAAGCACCAGGATGTAAGTGAAAATGTTGGATGATTTGCTGTAATCTTGCACACCCAGCAAGGAGTTGTGTTTGATTTACAGATGCCACAGGGACTTAACATTTCACTAATGCATACAGATTACAGTCACCAAAGGCCCTGATGCCCCAAGCAGTTACAGGATTTGCAGGTTTCTTCCATCGCCCCATTAATAAAGTTAGGAAGAGGAATAAAATATCAATTCCGCGTCCAAGGTGAAAGCCTAGGAAGACTGCCAGAAATACCATCAACTATCAGGCCCCATCAGAATCAGATTAGTAACCTAGCAACAGCTTACCCATTAAGAAAAGGTACTTGAGCAATTCATTTTAAACATCTCTTGTGTTATGGAAACAAAACAGTGACATTAAGACTCAATTCACAATTGATTGAGCTTTAATAACAACAGGAGTGGGGGGGGGGCATGTAGCAAGGGTAGTGCCTCAACTTATTAACAGCTTGTAGGTGGGCACTGGGCTATTGCAAATGAAAAATAGCTGATGTTTATTTTCAAACATGAACAGGAACAGGCAAGAACAATGGAGTAACTATTTACAGCGGTTGGCCAATTAAGATATAAAATGAAAGAAAACTAAATACTAAGGCAAAGAAAAAATAGAGTAGCTAGAGACTGTAACAGGAAGGTACCACCTTTTAAATGCAGGACTAGACACCCCTGGCTAACACTAGCTCACATTTTACACACAACCCTTTCTATGGCTCTATAGGAACTCAGGAATCCCCAGCCACCCCTTGAATTACCAATATAAAATACAGTATATAAAACAATTTACAATCTTAATTAAAACCAGTATACAAATAATACATCAATAGTCATAGTAGACTGAAAAAGCATGCACAACACGCTCGTGCCCTCAGTTCCTGGCATCGCACGCTAACACACTAACAAACAGGCATGTTCAGTTTACCTTTCCTCCTCTTGTCTTTTTCACAGGGATTTTAACATTAAAAATAAACGGATGACTTACAGAGTATGGAGACACTGCAAGTTCATTGACTTAGGGCCCCTGTTCAGTGAACTCCACCATCCCTACTTAGTTCATGCCCGGAACTTAGTTTATGTTACTTTTCTCTTTGTTTTTCAAGTTTATGTTCGTCTCTGCCTCCTGAATACAGGACCCCCAACTTCACGTATTTTCATAAATATTTGGCTGTAGAACATAAGAACATAAGAACATAGGACAAGTTTAGGACTTGTTAACACACCATTTCCCCTACTGGGGGGAACTATTTAAAAGCCCACAATCTAGTAGTTTTTTAAAATGTTTCCAGTGTTTTAGATCCTAGTACTTCACCTGATAGACTATTATACCATGCATTTATAACTCTCAGTGTAAAAAAGTGCTTCCCAACTTCTGTTCTAAACTTACTTTTACTCAGCTTCCATTTATGCCCTATTGTTCTTTGTGCTAAATTTGAAATAGTGTCTTAGGTTAACTTTATCTATACCATTTAAGATTTTAAAGACTTCAATCATGTCCCCTTTTTACCTTCTTTTTTCTAGGCTGAAGAGATTGAATTATTTTAACCTGTCTTCTAGCACATGTCATTAAGTCCTGGGATCAGCCTATTTGCCCTTCTCTGTGTATACAGGTGTAACAGGGCGAGGTGCCCTGTACATTGATTTGTTCATTTATTTTTAGAACCGGGTCTCCCCCTCCACCCCTGTGCAGGTTATTGTTTTGTATTTGTTTGTTTTATGATTTATTTATGTATATATTTGTCGGCGAAGCGCCATATGTTTTGTTATTGTATTTATTTTAAAAACATGTTCTGGCAGGTGAGATTGGTATTCGTCCTCTGCTAGGAATAATTAAAAAAACCTTGTGCAGAAGGTGGCCATCTCCCAAATTAATTAGATTAATTTGTTGCTAATTGGGAGATGGTCACCTTTTCTTTTGTGCTCTGTGAGCAAAGTGTTTTAGTTTAAATATTTATTTTATTTTTTGTATTTAAATAAACGGCGCACGCCGCGTTTGTTTTGCACTGCAGTACCTGGTCTTTGTTTTTGTTCCTGGTGCTGGCCTGACATCACTACAACGCCATCCCTGTCACAACAGGTACATGTACTTATAGACCTATTGTCATTGTATTCCCTCACTATGGTTATGTGCATGACCTCACACTGGTCCCAAGCCCATGTGTAATGGGTGTGCAATGTGATTTATTATTTAAGTTTCTTGTATGTGTAATTTTTGTTTTATTTTTGTATACTCTTTGTATAGTCTTACTTTTAAAACATTGATAATGTGGTACTGCTCCTTTTAAACCTCCCGAAAACATTTGGGTCTCCATAGCAACTGCAGTGCTAACCCCTAATTGGTCCAGGTGTATAAAAACATGTCAGGTCAATCAAACGAGAGAGCTCCCGGGTTTCGGAAATTGTGAGCAGATAGCATGGGTCTGTGAACTGCCATTTGGTAAGATTGCTTAAAGTTTAAACTGTATTACTTGCATGCGCTGGAAATTGGCTGGGGCATTAGGTGCTAATGTTAAACTTTCGCTATTCATATTGAATAGTTTAGTCCACTCTATATTAGAGTGGTTTGGTACAGTAACCCTCGTGCTGTCAGACCGGGGTAGCTATTTTGTATGTGTCTTGTCTAAACAAAAGAAAACTGCTCTTTTTAACTTTGAAAGAAATATCTTGATACCTTCTCCTTAACTACTGCCGTCCTGAGTATACCGTGGTAGTTTGTTTGAATATGTCCAATATATCTTTGAGTACTGTGTAATAATAATACAAATTCCCTTGTGTATCAGCATGTTTTAAATTTTTAGAACTAGCTTTTTCTTTACTGTCACTTTGTAGACTTATTGTCGATCCACAATATATTTATCTGTATACAGTACATCAGACTTTGATTGCAAACTTGTATTTTAGTAACATGTATAATGATTAAATGGTGTTTACTAGAGTACAATGGAGCATTTAAAGTTATATGGTGTTTTTATGTCTGTCGTTTCTTTTCTACGAGTCATAATTTGCTGCTATTTTGAAGTGTTGTATTTGGGGTTGCATGGTGCTTTATTGCTGTTTGTATCATTTCTGTGAAGATCACTGCTTGTTTTTGAAGTGTGTTATTTAAAAGCATATGAAGCTTTATTCGTCTTTGAATTGTGCTTTTGAAAATCACTATCTTTTTGAAGTGTTTGTGTGGAGCTCACTATTTAAAACACTGTAGTGCTTTGGGTCTGATTTGAATTGCTCTTGCTGACCATTGTTATTTGCTGTTATATTTAAAGTCTGCTGCTCTATTTAAAGTGTGCTGCTATATGTGAAGATCTGTATGGTTTTCGCTATCAAGTTGCTGAGTGATAACTATTGTTTTACTGCCAAGTGTATTTGTGGATGGAAATCAAGTGTTAAAATTATGGACTAGTTTGGATGTGTTAATTGTCATACTCTGTCCAAATAAAATCTTTGTTACTTTTTATGTTGGTGTCACTTGCCTTTCTTGATTGTTAAAGAACCTGTTATTTATTTAAAGCTAATTTAGTTTCAAATTAGCGTAGTCATTAAACCTACATAATTGGTCATTTAAAATCAATTAAATTTATAGTGATAACCAGGGGCGGTCTCCTTGTCCGCGGTTGTGGGATCTCCTTGGCTACCTCTTCCTTGCGTGCCGGAATTATGCAGAGTCGACTGTGTGTGTGTGTGTGTGTATATCACTTAGAAAAAAGAGCAATAAAAATATCTTTAGTGGGCCAACCAATACTTTTGACCTTTTAGAAAAGTTGTGCACTTCAGGTAAATATCTGGCTGATTCAAGATTTATACAAAGCATTACACATGATATATAAAATATCCAGGTTTCAGTTCTGTGTTGTTCCAGTGTTATGAACTCAGTCTGGTGATGCACATGAATGGAAACGAAGACTTCTGATATTTGAAATAATTTGTAGATTTGTAGCTCGAAGAGGAATATTTCTATTTGGTTATCTCAGTTTATCCTGTGGAGGAAGAATGTTCTCTTGGTAAATCCACTGTGCAATTAAAGCCAGCTGTGCTTATAGAAATCCACCTGGGTTTCCAAAGTTGTGTAAGTAAATGGCTTCAGATGTAATAAGCAAGGCTTTAAAAACAGTATCTTACCGTTCACATTTCTCTTGCTGCACATTTCTCAGACATTTTATTTGTGACTCAAGTGAAGCACAACAATATGGGTTTGACTAAAATAGTTTCTTCACCTCATTCACTTGTTACAGGTAATACTGTAGGTAGTTTACCATTACATATAGTAGCTTACTTTTGTTACTATTGGTTACGATTGATAGTTTTAAATTATGTACTAAGAAGTGGAAGAACCAAATAAATATGATATAAATACAAAAGCTACACAAATTCATAAGTGGGATTAGTATGGGTGGGGGTTGGGTGGTGAGCAGGGACTGATTTATAGTCCAGGACTGGAAAGCATTGTGTTTTCCTTGCTGTATATTGAGACAATTATCTGTGATGGCTAAAATATGCAATGGTGGAAATGTGTATAAATCTTGAAATAGATTTAGACAGCAAGTAAAGTCTCATACCTACCAATATAATCACCTCCCTTGAATATTGTTCTGATATCGTAGTTAAAATGTGAGGAGTGGTTTGACCCCTGGCATTATTTCAGCTAGTGAGGGCCTTGGAATTGCAATTTACTGTGTTTCTGTTCCCTATTAAGTAACCCAGTATAACCGTATAACCTCCCTTTCATTATCTAGACCAAACATTGCCGTCTTTCTTGTGACCCAATCTGTCACAAAGAATAGTAGGCCATTAAATCATATTCCCAACTATACATTCTGATTTCAGTTAGGAGCTTAACTTCCCCTAAGTTACTCCACTCTGAGCTCTAAAAAAACATATATACAGCATAAAAAATATGTGTTGTGCAAAAAATAAATAAAAAATGAGACCTATCGGTTCTGAATCTTGATACAGAATTGATTTTCTCCTATGGAATAAATTTAGCTATACAGCCTGGACAGATTTAGATCTGCTCCACCATCCTCATCACTGAGTTATGCCTGCTGGGCTATGACATTTAAAAGTATTAATCTGCAGCTTAAAGAAAGACTCAGGAAAAGCAACCATCTTTTTTGTATTGGTTCAGAACTAGCACAGATCTGCCCTGTGACCAGTGTTTCTATTTCAACATGTTTGCGTACTTCGTACATAATACAAAACCAAAAGCTTTCAGAGGGTTATCAAAACTTGGTATCAAGTGGCACATACTGCGATAGAGAAGGCACACTTCCCATTTCCCATTCCATACTAATCCGGCCAGAACCATCCTGCAGAGTGGTGTTGAATGCACTCCATGTACAATACTATGGATTTAGAATGTTCAGCTGTTCCCACAGTCCCAGCCTCAATCTGACGGTGTGATGCAAATGTAACCAGGCACCCTACGGCAAATCAGTCAGGGGTGGAACAAAACTCAAAGAAAATTTGGTAGTCTGACTATGCTAGGTGTTAATTTACTCACCCACTCAGGTTCTTTATATTTGAAAATGGAAGGAGTATTGGAACACAGGTCATGTAGACACGACACAGGAGTAGGCTTGTTAACAATATTTATTGTGGGATGTAGAAGCTCAGTAAAAGGTGGGGAAGCACAAACACACTAAGGGGCAAACAGGATATAAAAGGGCCAACATACAATAAAAATACAGAATATAAAAACTAAAATACAATAAAAATAAAACGGAGTAGACAAAGAAACTAACACAAATAGATCAAACAAACCTTCCCCTCTACACTCTGGTAAGACAATAAAATACTGTGACTTTCACATACAAAAATGTAAATGGGAAATAGCGTCTCAGCTGCAATGTATTGTTTCAACCAAAGACAACAAACAATGGCATTCTGTCATCCATAAAAAGTCCATGGATTGACTATAGCTTCTATTTAAAAGTCCCAGTACACAGATGCGAGCGAGCTTCAGCAGGATCGATGCAGACACAGGACTGGAACGCTGGATAGTCAAGAGGAATCAATCTCTCATACAGCTTGTTTTATTCAAATCAATGGGCCCTTAAAATCAAAGACAGCCGCGTCAGAACCGCCGCACAAAGCAGTCTCTTAAAAGCCAATTTAAAAAGTAAAGAAACACCATCTTCTACTAACCTCAAAAAACAAAGACAGCAGCATCAGATCTGAAACACAAAGCAGTTTGAGTGCTAGCTGTATTGTGAGCCTTTTAAACCTGACCGGACATTTACTAACAAGCATGCGATTGACATTCATTAAAAGCATGTGAAATCAATTCCTAACTGGTTAGCTGAAGGTTATTTTAGCTGTGTCAAATCAGTGCAATATATATATATATATATATATATATATATATATATATATATATATATATATATATATATATATACACACAGTACTGTGCAAAAGTTTTAGGCAGGTGTGAAAAAATGCTGTAAAGTAAGAATGCTTTCAAAAATAGACATGTTAATAGATTATATTTATCAATTAACTAAATGCAAAGTGAGTGAACAGAAGAAAAATCTAAATCAAATCCATATTTGGTGTGACCACCCTTTGCCTTCAAAACAGCATCAATTCTTCTAGGTACATATAGTCAGGTGTATGATTAAACAATTATACCAAACAGGTGCTAATGATCATCAATTCAATATGTAGGTTTAAACACAATCATTAACTGAAACAGAAACAGCTGTGTAGGAGGAATAAAACTGGGTGAGGAACAGCCAAAGTCAGCTAACAAGGTGAGGTTGCTGAAGATAGTTTACTGTCAAAAGTCATACACCATGGCAAGACTGAGCACAGCAACAAGACACAAGGTAGTTATACTGCATCAGCAAGGTCTCTCCCAGGCAGAAATTTCAAGGCAGACAGGGGTTTCCAGATGTGCTGTCCAAGCTCTTTTGAAGAAGCACAAAGAAACGGGCAACGCTGAGGACCGTAGACGCAGTGGTCGGCCAAGGAAACTTACTGCAGCAGATGAAAGACACATCATGCTTAGTTCCCTTCGCAATCGGAAGATGTCCAGCAGGGCCATCAGCTCAGAATTGGCAGAAAACAGTGGGACCCTGGTACACCCATCTACTGTCCGGAGAAGTCTGGTCAGAAGTGGCCTTCATGGAAGACTTGCGGCCAAAAAGCCATACCTCCGACGTGGAAACAACGCCAAGCGACTCAACTATGCATGAAAACACAGGAACTGGGGTGCAGAAAAATGGCAGCAGGTGTTCTGGACTGATGAGTCAAAATTTGAAATATTTGGCTGTAGCAGAAGGCAGTTTGTTCGCCGAAGGGCTGGAGAGCGGTACACAAATGAGTGTCTGCAGGCAACAGTGAAGCATGGTGGAGGTTCCTTGCAAGTTTGGGGCTGCATTTCTGCAAATGGAGTTGGGGATTTGGTCAGAATTAATGGTCTCCTCAATGCTGAGAAGTACAGGCAGATACTTATCCATCATGCAATACCATCAGGGAGGCATCTGATTGGCCCCAAATTTATTCTGCAGCATGACAACAACCCCAAACATACAGCGAAAGTCATTAAGAACTATCTTCAGCGTAAAGAAGAACAAGGAGTCCTGGAAGTGATGGTATGGCCCCCACAGAGCCCTGATCTCAACATCATCGAGTCTGTCTGGGATTACATGAAGAGAGAGAAGCAACTGAGGCTGCCTAAATCCACAGAAGAACTGTGGTTAGTTCTTCAAGATGTTTGGGCCAACCTACCTGCCGAGTTCCTTCAAAAACTGTGTGCAAGTGTACCTAAAAGAATTGATGCTGTTTTGAAGGCAAAGGGTGGTCACACCAAATATTGATTTGATGTAGATTTTTCTTCTGTTCACTCACTTTGCATTTTGTTAATTGATAAATATAAACTATTAACATGTCTATTTTTGAAAGCATTCTTACTTTACAGCATTTTTTCACACCTGCCTAAAACTTTTGCACAGTACTGTATATATATATATATATATATATATATATATATATATATATATATATAATAAACAAAGCACATGAAAAAAGAATAGTGATAAATAAAATTAAAGTAATAATTAAATAGTAAAGTTAAAATACAAAATGAGAAGTAGCTGTACTTACTAGCATTTTAAAAAAGTATTTTTTTATGGTGAATAATTAAAGACAAAAAAAAGATATATATTAATATGTGAAGAATCATTAATTCATTCATCAAAAAGGGTCTCTAATTTTAATTATTATATCAAGATTAATAGATAATTATCTTGTGAACAGAACATACATTTTTTATTTCATTTTCCCTATTTTGGAACATCCTTCAGCTTGGACCACCAGAGGTTTTCTCCCCTGTGAGGTGTATTCTTCCCTATTGAACTGTTGGAGAAACATAAAAAAGAGAAATGCAGATACAAGTACAACAATTTCATTTGTGGCATGAGTTAAAATTAATTAAATACACGAATAACATTAATAAAAAAAAGAAATATTGTGCTATTGGCACAAATAGTGTGTTTTTGTGTCAAGTGTTAAGTCTGACCTTTAGGCTGGCTCACTTGCATTTTGTTTCTTAGCGGTCTTGCCACCAGGGCTTTTCTGACACCAACAGTCTTGGTTTGTTTTTACTTGTTGGCACGGTGTTGGAATATGCACTAACGTTTTCTGTTCTGTTTTTATCCCTTTTATGTTCGGGGATATTGAGAAGAGGACAGAGGAGATTACGAACCCTTCTTTTTGTTATTATCTATTCCAGCACCCCCTCCCTCACGCCATTCTTTTTTTCATTTTTTTTTATTTTATCGTGTAACTAATAATATTAATAAAACAAAATATTTGGTTACACATAAATTACTGTCTGGACATTCCATTATTACTCACACGCCTCACACTGATATAGTGCCTAATTTAATGAAAAACATCAGTTTAAGAGCTATTTACATTTAAATACACAAATTATTTGACTGTACAAACAGAAGTTTTTCCAATTCCAATCAGTTGACTGATCCTGAATAAATAACTTCTAATAAATAACATTTGTAGTGCTACAAAGATCACATGATCAACCTCATTTGCATCTCTAATTCAGGTCAATGCCAAATCTAATTGGGTTAGACAGGTCCATATAAAGGGACCGGAACTGTATATATTTAGTTTTCTGTACATTTTTTTAATGTGGGACTGGTGTTTTCAGGGACCGTCTTGGGGATCAATGGTATACATTACAGTTATGATTGATCGTTGCTGTTAGCATGGGGCAAGGACCTGGGGACAACCTGAATCTTCTGTTTATGACTATTATGTTTATAATGAATCCAGAATTCTTTTTGTCCTCATAAAAGTAAGAAGCCATAAAGAAAAATGTGGGATAACCAGTTATTTTGACTGCTTCTGGTGAAAGACGGCTGATCTTTGATCTCTGTTAGGTTGGGAAAATGCAGGAACCCAATCAGTTCCATGCTTTAGGTCAGGGATACTCGAGTCGAGACATTTTAAGAATTGACTAAGATGACGCAGACTGGATGCTCAGAGACTGGACAAAATATTAGGAAAACCTACCAAAGCAGTGTTAATAGGTTGCAGCAAACTATTGCACAACAAACCAGTGAAGCAATCTGAACATAAAAGTAATTACATTCTAAACAAGCGTGACTATTTTGAGCAATCATTTTGTTATCAATGTACAAAAAGAATAATCTGTAATAAACATTTTGACTGGGTCATTTTGATATCATACTTATGTGTATAATAGGTTTATAATAAATATATAAGCAGTCAAAAAAAATTAGCCAAGAAGTAAGGGATAGTACACAGAGCTTTCTTATAGTGTGTTGGTATTTTTCTTTTTTGTTTGTTTAGATTTTTTTGTAACGCTATGTCAGGGTTTTTATTTTGTTTTTCTTGCTTTTTTAATAATATTTTTTGGTAGCCAAATGAGGCAGGCTGTACTTTATGGAAACCCAGTTTAAGAAAGCTGCACAATATCAGTAGTCATGCAAGGCCAATTGGAATCCAGCTTGTTTGCATTTGGAAGGAGAATTTCTCTCCCTAAAGAGAATTATATGGAAACCCAAGTTACCCGAAAGGTACTACCAAAATGGCGTGAGAGAAAGATGAGACTTATTTTAATTTTTCCATGGAAACCCTGCCTATGCTGGTGTGTCTAATATTAAACTACTGTACCAGCGCCACAATGGGATTACTACAGCCACGGTTATTATGGCTCACACAAGCTTAACTGTCAACATCCCGATTATTTTTCCAGGATCTAACACAAAACTACTGTTTTAATTAAAAGTTTTATTTTGTTACTCTCACTACCCTAAGTCACTTTCAATGTTAAACATAAGTGTTCAGACTCTTTCAGACTGAAAGCGTCACAGCTATACTGCTTCTCTGATAACACTAGCTGTCTCTCTAAATTTCCTTATTCCCACCCTTTGATTTGTCAACATCCTGACTAAACCCACCCCCGGGATCCAAACCGCACCCTTGCTCACTCGTTACCTTCCCTTGAGGGACGGAAGTACTATGTTTGCCATTTTAAGGGTTGTCCCAATTCCTTAGGGAACAAGTGAAGGGAGTTTTATGTGCCCCTGTTAAAACCTGATGCGCGTCACTTAATCCAACCCATTTATCTCATAAAACCACATCTGATAGGATAATAACTCGAAATACCGCCTTGAAATATTGAAATGCATTTTTTGTGTTTGACGCGTATAACATTAACGCCCTCATATCTCAAATATCCGACCCGATTGGCTAAATATTTAGTGAAGATGATACTGACACCTAAAACAACAAATCATGTAAATCTTACGATGGCCCTGATTGGTTTAGATAACAAAATATCTGAGTGATGAAGCAAATTTAGTTTTTTTTCACATTTCTAAATGTCCCACAAAGAAGGGCGCGCACAGACTGAAAGTTTAGACAGTCTTCTTATTGAATATGCAAATCTGAATCAAAATTGAGAGCTGACATGGAAGAGTAAGTTTAGAAATATTTAGATTCGGTGCCATGAAGCTGCCGTTGTCGCCAATTTTGAACTATCATCACTGCACTTTTAGCTGATGAGGTGTTTTGAGATCAATATATGAGACAACAAGCAAAATGAAAAGTAAATTGCACATGATATGTTTTCTTTAATTACTATATTATACTTAAATGTGTGTTTTCGAATCTGAATTAATATTTGTATTACATTTTTACTAGTTTCAAAATGCTTGAGATGGTGATATTTTCTGAAAAGGTTGTTTTTAAAGGGAAATAAAGACAAGATATACTTAAGAATGTGTATTGTGATTGTAATTTAAAAGGAGTATTTAAGATTATAAAAATGCAGACTGAATCGTATTCAGTTCTACGGCAAAGTTGACTGTTGTGTTTTATTATACAACAAAATTAAGACACTGGAAACCTAAGTAAAGTTAACGCTGTGTTTATTAGATGCTTCCATACAAAGTCTTTTGTTGTACTGCACTGTTATGCACTTGCGCAGTCTTAACAGTATAACGTAACTAAAGAAGCTTAACTCTTTGCATACTAGTGCTCTTGTATCTGAACTATTGAACTGAACTAGGTACACTACAGTCCTCCTCACTTAGCTGTAATGTCCATGTCTGAAGACAGTGATTAACACTAGAAAGTCAATTCTAAACTAGCTCCTACAAATTTAGTCTCTGTGGTGCTGTGCTCACTCTTGTGGAATATCTTTGCTCCCTATCAGTCCCAGGAATGGTAAGAACAGAAGCAGCAGGCAGATCCTCAGGGTGAACCAGTGTTGAGTCAGCATCAGGTGCCTTTGGAGTCTCACTGGTTAGTGGAAAGTTGACTTGTTCCTCATCAGACCAGTTCGGGCAAACAGGTCTCGTAGGACGTTGATGGTTTTGCTAGCTGTAGTTGTCGACATGTTGAAAACTTCTGGCCATTTTGAATAACTATCGACTACCACTAGAAATGTGGTACCTTGAAATGGTCCTGCGAAGTCTATGTGAATCCGCTGCCAGGGGAGCGTTGGCCAGTCCCAAGGGTGAAGCGGAGCCAAGCTAGGCATGGACTGCACTCGTTGGCATCCAGGGCAGTCTTTTGCTAACTTCTCAATTTGGTCATCACAGCCCGGCCACCACACGTATCCTCTGGCTAAGGCTTTCATCTTTACTACGCCAAGGTGCCCTGTGTGCAGCTCTTGGAGCACTTGTGTGCGCAACTTGGTTGGGACAATCACTCTAGTCCCCCACACGAGGCAGCCTTGGTGTATGGCAAGTTGTTCTTTCCTGGTGTAGAAAGGTGATAGGTTTACTTTCTGTTGTGGCGTCCATCCCTTCATGGTGGAGTCATACACTTCTGCCAAGACTACATCTTTTGTGGTTTCATTTCTCAACATTGCACACGTTACAGGGAGCTTTTCATGTTGAACATGTCCACTGCTGTGGGTTGTTCAGGCTGCTTTGCGTGTTTAAGTTCTAAGGGCAAGCGTGACAGTCCATCAGCATTTGCGTGATGATTGGTGCCTTTGTACAGAACATCATAGTTATGAGCTCCTAAAAACAAAGCCCATCTCTGTATGTGGGCAGCAGCTATTTCAGGAATACCTTTCTTAGGACTGAAAATGGATGTCAGAGGCTTATGGTCTGTTAAAAGTGTGAATTTCCTTCCATACAGGTACTGCCCAAATTTCTTGACTCCCCACACTAAACATAGAGCTTCTCTGTCAATCTGTGCATAGTTGCGTTCCGCTGAAAATAGTGATCTAGAAGCAAAAGCAATGAGGCGTTCGCGAACGTCTGGCATCACATGCGATATCACAGCTCCAATGCCATATGGTGAGGCATCGCAAGCAAGACGAATCTCCAATGCTGGGTTGTAGTGTGTTAGGACCTCTTCTGAAGTTAATGCCTTCTTTGCTTCTTGGAATGCTTCTTCACACTGTTTAGTCCATTGCCACTCTTTCTCTTTTTGTAGCAGCTGGTTCAATGGATACAGTTTTGTAGACAGGTTAGGCAAAAACCTGTGATAGTAATTGACAAGTCCAATGAATGACCTAAGCTGAGACACATTTGTTGGCTGTGGCGCATTTAACACTGCCGCAACTTTGTCTGGAGACTTATGGAGTCCCTCTGCATCAATTATGTGTCCACAGTATGACACTGCATTTTTAAAGAACTCGCATTTGCTGTGGTTAGCTCTCAGGCCAAATTCTTTCAGTCTCTGAAACACTGTTTGAAGGTTTTTTTAGATGTTCCTTGTCAGTTGCTCCTGTTACAATTATGTCGTCCAGGTAGCATCTGCATCCAGGAATGCCCTGGAGCACTTGGTCCATAGCACGCTGCCATAAGGCTGGGGCTGAGGCCACGCCAAAGACTAGCCGATTATATTGCAGAAGCCCTTTTTGTGTGTTGATGGTGAGGAATTTTTTTGATTCTTCCTCCACTTCCATCTGGAGGTATGCTTGGGCTAAGTCTAGCTTGCTGAATTGTTTCCCTCCTGAGAGTGACAGAAAAATGTCTTCAATGCAGGGCAGTGGATACTGCTCAGGTTGTAGCACAGGGTTAATTGTCACCTTAAAGTCTCCACAGATTCTGACTGTGCCGTTTTTCTTCACAACTGGCACAACTGGAGTTGCCCATTCACTCCAATTGACTTTCGTCAGAATTCCCATTTCTTCCAGGCATTCAAGCTCTTTGTCCACTTTGTCTCTGATGGCATATGGTACTTGCCGTGCTTTGTGGAAACGAGGATTTGCATCGGGGTTTAGCACAATTTTAGCTTTTATTTCTTTTAAAGTTCCAATGCCATCTTTGAAGATTCACGGCCAAACAATGGTGGTCCTCCTTTTTCAATGACATAGAGGTCCAATCTGCATTTCTGGTCTTTATACTGAACAAGCACTTTTGACAGCCCAAGTGGTGCAATCTTCTCTCCTGTATACGTTTTTAGTAGAATGGAGGTTTCCTGAAGTTTGAGTCCCTTGAAACATTTGTTAAACTCATTATTAGAAATAACAGACACAGCAGAACCTGTGTCAAGTTCCATTTTAAGTGGTTGCCCTTCTACAGATGGAGTAATCTTTGGAGTAAGCTTTCCTATCAGTATTAGCTAAGCAAGCAACATCAAAGCAGCCAATCGTCAAATCATCTAACGCACCATCACTATCGTCTGAGTCTTCCTGGATTGCATGTAGCTGTTTACTTCGTTTCCCTTTGTAGTTTTGAGCAACCTTTTTGGGAGCAGCTCGACAAACAATTTGGATATGCCCCGTTTTTCCACACTGCCTGCATACTTCATTTCGGAAACGGCAAGTTACTGGAGTATGTCCTGTTTTTCCACAGCGAAAGCAATTGTTAAACACTGCTGGTTTGAATTTACTTTTCTGTGTAACATGCAATTTATGTGCTGCTACTTCTGTGCAGTGTGTTGCTTGAAGCTCCAGAGTTTCGCGTGCTGCAGTTTCCGTTGAAACAGCGATTTCAACTTCCCTTTTAAAGGTTAGTTCTGCTTCTGTTAGCAGACGCTTTTGAATTGCTTCTTTCCTGATGCCACACACCAAGTGATCTCTCAAAGAATCCGGTAACACATCACCAAACTGGCAGTGCTCTGCTAGTTTCTTTAATTCTGTAACATATGTTGATATGGACTCTCCATCTTGTTGGTTTCTTTTATGAAATCTAAACCGTTCTGCAATTACCAGTGGTTTCGGTGCAAAATGATCAGGAAGAATGGCTACCAGTTCTGTATAGGTTTTAGTGGCAGGTTTATCTGGAGCTGTGAGACTGCGTAGTAAACTGTACGTCTTGCCTCCCATCAAACTCCGTAGCGCCGGTACTTTCTTTTCATCTGTAACGTCATTTACTGCAAAATACTGCTCCCGCCTTTCTGTGTATGATGGCCAATATTCCACTGCACTGTCAAATGTGTCTATTTTACCAATATAATTAACCATGGTGCCGTTTGTCTTTTTTTTTTTTTTTAATGCATATATCTCCGTTCACTTCTAAAGATCGCAGCTGGATGCGCTATCCCCTTTTCAATTCAATGCAAATATATTCATGTACATCCGTCCACTTAAGTTTCGTTTTGAATTATCGTTTCAGTTTAGTCCTTTCATCCATGGCTTCCCGTTACAGAAATCAGAACAAAAACCCACAGCTACTCACAGTTTTTCTTAGTTCTGTGTTTAAGATGTCCGCTGACTCGGCGCCTTTGCAACGCGACGATCCTCTTCGTTTTTGCTGTATTTTTATTATTATTTTTTTTTTAATTTATTGAACATTCCATACACAGTTCGGTTCTCTTAACACGCATCCTCGTCGCCAGTTTGTTGTGTTTTATTATACAACAAAATGAAGACACTGGAAACCTAAGTAAAGTTAACGCTGTGTTTATTAGATGCTTCCATACAAAGTCTTTTGTTGTACTGCACTGTTATGCACTTGCGCAGTCTTAACAGTATAATGCAACTAAAGAAGCTTAACTCTTTGCATACTAGTGCTCTTGTAACTGAACTATAGAACTGAACTAGGTACACTACATTGACGAGTAGCGCTTAATGCTCTGAGCAGAGCTCTCCATAGAGGCAGACTTGTAAGAGCAGAGCACCACCCATCCTAGCAAAGTATGTGTAGGTTCTGATTAACAAAATTAATGTCTTTGTACAGCTGGAAATGTAATGCAATTGTACTGCACCGTATGTAACACTAAGATGTTTTGTTTACTGTTATTAGGTGGTGCACTGTTTAGTATATTGTTTTTGATTTTTTATTTAATTGAAGCAAGCAACACTGTAATACTTTTCTTTTAAATTTGAAGTAATACAATGAATTTGTAAAAGCCAATGCAGCTGGAACTATTGTCTATGGTAAGGGAACACACACACAAGCAATGGCGGAATACAGCAGGGAGTGAATAACACGCAACATGCAAACACAAACAGACAGGGAATACAGTACATAAACACAAATGCATGGATCGCTATAATATCTATATTTGATGTATTTTGACAGTGCATTTAAATTTACTTGAAAAACTGAATAGTTTCTAGCAGTTTAACTTAAAATGAAAAACACTGTAAAATTAATGGAATAACATTCTGCAAACAAAGGTTATTTCGAAAATAACCCTGTGCATCTTCCTTTATTTATCAGTGTTGAGCATGTAGGGGAAAATCTATTGTAAAAAAGCTATTTTAACACAAAGTGTTTTTCCTAAACTTGAAGTCTCAAAAAGCGGGGAGCGAATTATTCCGGTGCGACCTATAAAACAATTTTTATGGTAGTTTTAAAATCTATTTCCTACCATTTAGCCATTTGAGTGTGCCCATATCGTTGTGTAATTCACATATACAGTATGATTTTTAATTGAGCATCATTTTTTTTCTTATCTGAAATATCAAATTTGAATCTCAACCCTGCAACACACAAAATGGTTCCATACTCCTGAACAACAGACGTCCTTCATATGTGCTGCTGAGCTTCTTTTCACCTGGCAAACCTTAGCAGAGGATGTTGCAAAGTTACTGAACCCCTGAGGAGACAGTTCAGCACAAGCGGTCTCCACCTGGCCTTGCCTGACCAGTAGGAGTTGCTGTGGCTCAGTGAGGCGAGACACAGCAACGCCTCCCCAGCCCGTGGGAGTGCAATGATCCAAGCTGCAGTGCTTTGACAAGGTGAGTGAAAGGGAACCCTCTCAACTTTTAATTTCTAATCTTAAAGTGAGTTATACAGTGAGATCAGAGACTGAATGAAATAGATTAATTGTATGTGCACTGATGAGGGGAGCAGTGGAAATTATATTTAAAGTTAAGAGGAAGGATTAAAAAAAAGCTAATTATGATGATTACATGCTTCTAATAAGCACCTAATTTGTTTCTCCTAAAAGCAGGAATTTAAGAGAAAATGCTCTCTGTTGCCTCGGACCAATCGTTCCAATTACGATGAGCCATTGTCCAGAAAAACAGAAGCAGTCACACATAATTGACCTTTCCCATTGTCTTTGGTCTGATGGACATTTCAATTACTTTCTACAGCATCTGAGGCTATATCCACAATAAAAGGTGTGCTTAATATTCTAGGCTTCCTCATTTCTCTCTGTCTTTTTAATGCAGCTTATTCTCAGCCAGTAATTGCTGTGTTAACACAACTTGAGTGATAAAGCAGCAATTATATTGACCGATGTGTATCGCATGCAGTGAAACTTTATGGGATGGTTGAGACTATTTTGTGAGGCCACCTTGCTGTCCTCTGTCTCATCTGAATGTTTGCTGGTCCTGGGCTGAATGACAGGCGATTGGGTTTGTAGTCAGTAGGGTCTCAGCAGAGATTTACTGCCTAATTTAATAGCCTCATTAATCAGGGTGTTGAAACCTAAGTATAGGCACTGCTTGTTTTAAGAAACCCTTCACTGGCACATAGGCATCGTTAACACAGACTTAAAGATTCAGGTCAGGTTTTCAAGCGGCCATTGGGAATGACAGCTTGAAGCAGTTTGGTCTTTTAAAACTCTGACTTATATCTTGCACCGCACCCACAGGTTAATCATTCTGTAGATTAGAAATTGACACTGGTCAATAAGCAAAAACCTCACTTTCTCATAGCATTAACCTGACTCTCATCATTAAGTACAAGTAAGATATTTGACCTTATTTCCACCATCAATAAAAGTTTATTGCTAGCTTAGGGATTTGTTAGTAGTCGACTAATAGGTCAGATTTTTTTTAAAACCCTTGTGTCAGGATTGTGGGAAGAAGTGACTGTCCAAACAAGAAGCATTTCAATAATAACGTCCGTTTTTTAATAATCACCCCCGATACCAGCAATGGTAGGGGGGGTTAAAACGGCAGGTTACATTCCCAAACAAAAATGATTTAAAAATAACAAACAATTATAATTCCAGGTGCTCCAGGTGAGTGTGCTGGTGTCTTGTTCTGTGGCAGTGCAGGTGCTCTGGGTCTTTGTGCTGGCTCTCCATCTGCCAAAACAAAAAACACACACAAAAACAGTGCTCTGGCTTGTTAGAATCGGCGTAATGGGCTGTACTTGTGTAGCTGCGTCCCCATTGTGCTGCCAAACTCCATGTGATCAGTGCAGCGCCACGCTCTATCCAATCGCCGCACCCAACCTAGCTGATCACAATTAATTTGTTTAGCAGTCTCACAGCAACAGCCTTTTCCCAAGACTTCTGGTTCCGTCCTACCATTGAGTCTGCCCATCACTGAGAAGGTGTACCACCAACCTTACTTGCCGCCCTTCCTGGTCGGGAGGTAGATTTGCAGCTTGGATTCTTTCTCAACCAGTCCCACTTATTACACTTTTAACTAAACCACTGCTGTCCAGTTTAAGAGGCATTAAACCTTTTATGATATTATGCATTCACATTTGAATCTACATTTTCTACAGCAGTGTTGCTAGGTTTACTGTTCTTCAGAGACAATGAATTGATTTTGCATTTGATTGCCACTGCTTTTTCTTCCGAGCCTCTGTTAAACATTTATCACCTGGTTGCCTTATTTGAAACCTCACGGCTCACGTAACTAGCTACCCAGTAACACACACTTTCTTTGTGAGTTGCTAGACTAAAGCTCTTTCATTTGTATTTATTGTGTGATGAGATATGACAGACTCTAATAAAATAATAGAATAAATTGTTATAATAGTTTTCTCAGTGTCTGTTATATTACTATGTATAATATGCATATGCATGTTTTTAATTGGATTTGGGGGGAAATGAATAAATAATTAGCTTCTCAATGCATCAATCATTGATTATTTATTTTCCAGTATTCGATTAGGAAACTTAGTTTCTTATTTTGTCTGCTAAGAAATAAGAAACTGGTTGCTGATATGCACAAGATATTATAATAGTCAAATGCTGGAACTGGCAGTTTCTGATTTTAAATAACAAAATGTATTCCTGGATAGAGACTCAGTTGTCAAATGTACAAAACAGTTTTAATGAGCAGCAACATTTTAAATGTTACCATTTACTGTAGTGTGCGAATGTTTCTTTGTTTTAGCTGAAATATTTTTTGCAATAGCATTGAATGCAGTATAAGTCTTGACAGTCAACCCACACGTGTAGTTTAGATTTTTTTTATATATTTAATCATAATTATAGGAAATTATATAAAATGTGACAAGACAAGAAACCAGCCGAAACAAGGAGTAATTACTGCCTCTTTTAACATGCTGAATACACATGCTTAATTGTATTTGCAAACTATTGATATGGGTATCCGAATCTTGCAGAGGGCAGGGCCCGGGAGCATCATTCTCAGCCATTCAGAGCAAAGTGGACTGGGCTTCAGGCCCTGCAGTCTTCGGCAGAGGAAAAGGGTAAATAATGTTAAATAAAGGAAGGAGCTTCAACAGTGAAATGCTAATTACTATTTAAAGTTGCTCTATTTTAAGATGCTGTAATGAACAGGCGCTTTGTCTTTCCCTCACTTTTCTCTATGAGCAGATGATACTGAGGTCTATGCCACACAATAATTGCCTTGCTTTGCACCAATCTTCACCAAACTGTTATCATGCACTCCTAACTCCTATAGACATTGCTGATTGCATTTGTCTATAATCTGGAAAACCAAGCGAAAAACATCAATAGACTGTCCAGTTTCTTTCCATGCAAATACTTCCAGTGTTCCTTATGACCATGCTAGTATGTAATAAGTTAATAACTAAACTATACACTATGACATACTTGTGAAATGCCCTCAGCTGCTTCCAGATATCAGACATGCCATTGCATTGCTCTGATATCAGAGCGAGCCATTTTAACAACTAAACTATAAATAATTCAAGTGTTTTCAAGGCCCAGCATGGAAGTAATAGCACACCTCTTTTAGTATTGAACAGTTTGTGTTATACCGTGGACCTCTAGACTGTTGCCATATGTTTCATGAATGCCTTTAAGGAGAAGCAGAGATTGGTCTATCATAATTCATGGCTTGGTAGCAGTTATATGCACATTATTTAATATCCAGTGGCACTCGCATACTGTACTGGCGTATAAGTACTGATTGTACCATCTGTACTTGAGTGATACAATGGCCAAGTAAAGCCAACACTTGCATATTAATGGCTGCCACTGACTTTCTTAGGGGTTCACTTGGCATGACCTATTAAAAGCTATTGATATAGATGTGATGTACAGAGCTAATGTGATGTGCCGTGCTGAATCAACTGACTTATCAGGCCTTGTTCTGAGTGAGTTATAAAAAGTCTGTTGTGAATAGCATCTCTATTTACATTTTTTGCCTTCAGTTTGGATTAAAATCTTAAATAAGGCTGTCAACCCCTGCAGTTATTATACATATGTAAAATGTTTACTAGTCTGACTACGACTAGCATGCCACCATATGAAAAATATACCTTACCATACTGAATGATTTTTTCTGGTGGGGGGGGGGGGGGGGGGGGTTTGCAACAAAGGCTAATTATTGTATGAATAGCACAAGCAGAAAACGGCATGAACCTTTTGCACAGGAGCACTCAGGTAATTTATAGTTCCCCTTCTTAAGCACAATCAGCAGGGAGAGCAAAAATGCCTCTTGCCTCCAGTTGTTCCTTTGTATCCCTATTAATTAAAAAGGCAAACAAGCTTGATTCTGAAGGACATTCATAATATAAAAGTCCTTCCTGGACTTCAGAGTGCATGTCTGATAAAATTGGTTTGAATGTTTATGATAAATCTCCCTCTATCTTTTTGGCATAATAACTGTTTGATCTATCAAAGTGGCTGGGTAACGCCTGTAGGTTGATTATGCACTAAGCTCTGTGACTAAACTAAGATCAGACACGACGGTTTATCTGAATAATCACCTTGTGCAAAAGTTATTTTCCCTCAACACTGTTGACACTCTGTAGCTTCACTCGAAGGATATTTAGAGAAAGCTGCTGGCCCGTCCACTTTCAATGTAACTCATGTAATCAAAAGCCACTATTTAAATGGTCAGAAATAATGTCAGCACTAGAGATGGTTTGAGACACTCTATCAATTAAATGGCGCATTAACCTTTTTGTAATAGGACCATTTGCCTTTCTATCTTCAAAAGCAAATCAGGAATCAAGGTGCTTTTTTATCATGCCATTTTTAGAACAGTCTTCTATAAAGCCAAGCAACAATACTAGTAGCTTAAGTGGACTGGGATCAAACAATGTAGAATATTTACTGTATGAAATGAAAGATAAACTAGCTAACTGTACATTAAGCCATAACTTCAATATTGTGTGCAATTTCCGGTTTTGTAACTTAAAGAGCAACTTGCTATGGATATAGCTATTTTCAGCATGGAGAATCTGCTATGAATGAATGATGATTGCAATTGCAGATGATTTATGAACTGTGGAGGGCACTCAGGGCCCGAGTGAAAGATAAATTTGGCCGTAGGCCTTGTCTGTGGGTGCCCGACGGCTACCTGCACAAGGCTGGCTGGAAATACATCAACAGTTACATGCATCCCAGTGCCGCAGATAGGAAGTGGCGGTGGCCACCTACCCCCGAAAAGACGAGGCCGCCAAACCATGAATGAATAATAATAAATAATTAACACGCCTCACAGTGGCGCCCTGCCACCTATCCCCCAAATATTGAAATTAATGAAAATCAGCAGCTGAGATATGGCCTTTCCCACAGAGCATGACTGTGATGGGGGACAGAGCCCAGCCTGTCCAACCCGACCACTCACAGAACTAAATACGTACCACTCAGCACCCAGGTAAGGAAAAAAACCCTACTTTTTATTTTTTAGGGGGAAACCTCAGGAAATCCGTGGCTGACGACAGCCCTTCCTCCAGGCTCTAAGTGGTCAACTCCCGTTTCTGCCTCCCAGCACTTGACTGAGCAGCCGAAACAAAAAGAAGTGACATGAAAGAATAACACACAGAGCTTTTATGTGCTTGCTGATGACGTTTTGGTTAGGGGTGGATTCTCCTTTGCAGAAAAGCAACCACGTTTACAAATCTTCTTGTTTATATTCACTATGTATATCTGCCTCTAGTGGATATATGGAACACATAAAACCTACATGCCACATAGAATAAACTCTGGTGAGTGTTGCAGGGGGACAGGTTAATGGTTACACTCTGGTGTACCAGCTGCACTTGGAGAGAAGAAATTTTTGAGAGCTATATAGACCACATGGGTGCTTTTAACTTTTAAAAAGTGACCAGGATGTAACAGAAAATGAAACTAGAAACTAAACAACAAGAGAACACATTAATGAATGTAACTGTGATATTTCAGATCCATATCAAGTTTCTCTTTAAGCAGGTGTTAATTTTGAATACCCATTAAGCTTCGAAAAACATTTAATACATTGTTTGTAATGCAGGCCACGGGATATCTGTTGTTTCCATTTCCATTTTAATATAAGTCACACTTCTACACTGAGTAGCTAAAATATTTCTCATTTTTAATGTATATTTGGTATTCTATGTATTTTTTAAATGTTACTAAATCCTAATCATCTTGCTCAGTTGCTTGACATTACAATAACACCAAAATAGAAACTTACAGCATAGGAGGCTGTGTGGTCCAGTGGTTAAAGAAAAGGGCTTGTAAGCAGGAGGTCCCCGGTTCAAATCCCAGCTCACTCACTGACTCACGGTGTGACCCTGAGCAAGTCACTTAACCTCCTTGTGCTCCGTCTTCTGGGTGAGACATTGTTGTAAGTGACTCTGCAGCTGATGAATAGTTCACACATCCTATCTCTGTAAGTCTCCTAGGATAAATTTGTCTGCTAAATAAACAAATAATAATATCAATTCTTATAAAACCTCACACGGTTGGGCCTATGTGGACATAAGTTATCTGTGGTTGCTGACGGGAGCAGCTGCATTTCCCTGCAGGTGACTTTTGACCTCATACGTACCACCTGATCTGCCAGTTTCTGACAATCAAATTCCCGAGGAAAGCCTTTCCTGGGTCTCTGGTGAGTATTCTGGCAACTGCACTCCCAGTCTATACTCATGACGCAGCTGAATCTGTCACAGTTGTTCTCATAAGAAGCTCAGCCATCACAGGCATGTGCTGTACTAGACACACGAGAGGTTTTGATTGGATGTCATACTCTGCCTGCATACGGTTCACTGGACTTAAAGGGCAGATTGGTACGGGGATGATCACAGTCTTAACTAATTTGATCTTGTTGTTTTAAGTTCACTTTGTATGTCACTTTCAGTGTCATCTTGGTAGCTTTTTAAAACCTGTTTATAAAGCCCCCCAGTAGCCTCAATACAGCAGAGTGCACATTTATTAGAACACCTCAAGATTTTTCATTTATATCCTTTCTATAACTACCTGCATGAAAACCTTTCAATTCAATTTTCGGTCAGTATCAGGGATATAGAAACAGTAGGCACTCGTGTGACAATGTTAAACCACTTTGTGATTTAATATGGCATCTTAAACAAGTCTCATGCATTTTTCCATTTGTGGCTATGTGTTCCTGTTCTCTTACTATTTTAAATGAATTGCATGTGTGACCTATTAAAGTAAACAATCACTAATTTGCCTATTTTGACAATTTTCCAAAATTCATTTCCAGTGGTTTGATTTTATATGCACAGTAAATCAAAACAGAAGCAGTGGGGGAGGAGTGATGCCTGGGGTCAGTTAACGATTACACTCTGGTATACAAGCAGTACTTGGAGATTGTGGCCTCCAGAATGGGATGACTGAAACAGAAAATGATTTAGTTAATTGACACAAGAACAATACATTAGGTGAGATAACTGTGATATTTCATACCCACAGCAAGTTGCTCTTTAAATGAATCAAATAGGAATCTCCCTTCTCTGCCTGCATGCCAGGTGTCTGTAAGGTGATTAAATACTGCTGCATTTGAACCTGCCTTATTCTAGTTCACTTTCCTGTGTATATATATTCTATTTAGGAATGTTAATAACAGATTAATTTAATCCTCATCAGGATTAGTATATTCAGTATATATATATATATATATATATATATATATATATATATATATATATATATATATATATATACAGACGTGCTCAAATTTGTTGGTACCCTTACAGCTCATTGAAATAATGCTTCATTCCTCCTGAAAAGTGATGAAATTAAAAGCTATTTTATCATGTATACTTGCATGCCTTTGGTATGTCATAGAATAAAGCAAAGAAGCTGTGAAAAGAGATGAATTATTGCTTATTCTACAAAGATATTCTAAAATGGCCTGGACACATTTGTTGGTACCCCTTAGAAAAGATAATAAATAATTGGATTATGGTGATATTTCAAACTAATTAGTTTCTTTAATTAGTATCACACATGTCTCCAATCTTGTAATCAGTCATTCAGCCTATTTAAATGGAGAAAAGTAGTCACTGTGCTGTTTGGTATCATTGTGTGCACCACACTGAACATGGACCAGAGAAAGCAAAGGAGAGAGTTGTCTGAGGAGATCAGAAAGAAAATAATAGACAAGCATGGTAAAGGTAAAGGCTACACGACCATCTCCAAGCAGCTTGATGTTCCTGTGACAACCGAGCTACAGAAAACGTTTGATTGCAGTGATTGCCTCTAAAGGTTGTGCAACAAAATATTAGGTTAGCGGTCCCATCATTTTTGTCCATGCCATTTTCATTTGTTTTATTATTTACAATATTATGTTGAATAAATAATCAAAAACAAAGTCTGATTTCTATTAAATATGGAATAAACAATGGTGGATGCCAATTACTTTTGTCAGTTTCAAGTTATTTCAGAGAAAATTGTGCATTCTTTGTTTTTTGTAGAGGGGTACCAACAAATTTGAGCACGTCTGTATATATATATATATATATATATATATATATATATATATATATATATATATATATATATATATAGTTAAAGTAATTGTTGGTAACAATTACTTTAAAGAAGGCAGTAAGAACACCCACCACTGTTTAATAAAACCGACACCCAATTAGCACCCACAAATAGAACAGCCCATGATCTCCAATACTGGTACTGACTTTTCTTTCAAAAGACATATGTATTTATAGTCACACTGTAACAGACTGAACAAAATACATGATACATCTGTTAAGTATAACCTAAATCTTTAGCTTTCAGGGTATGAAGTAAACCCCCAAGAAGGATGAAATGCCAACAAGGCTTAGGCGGATAAAGCAACTGCATATTTTCAGAAGCCAAAATATATCAAATGCGAATGATGAATTTCCCTTCCCAGGAGAGTTTTGTGACTGCTAGGAAGGGAGCAGAAGTTATGAAACCTGAGCTATTTAAATACAGTAAATTAACATTTTATAAACATCATTTGAAAGCAGGTGTTGGGAAGTTAGAAAAGAAAAAAAAAACACCTCAAAGTTCAGGAACTGTAAGTAATGAAATAAACATGATGTTAAATCTGAAGGCTGCCCTACTTAATGCTGCCTGTTTTTTTTTTTTTACTACATTCAGTCACTTTATTTTAAGGGCCACTTTTTTATGAACTGTGAGCAAACGTTGTTCATTTTGAGCTAAGGGTTATATATTAAGATCTTTATAACCTAATGTAACGGGCAGAGTTGTGTGATGCACTGCCATTATGGATTCTGTTCCCTGTCGGTAAGATGCGGTTAAAAGCTCTATAACTATGAATGCGGACCAGCCTGGCTCTTCCACATTGTGGTTAGGACTCCCGCTAATAAAAATCTGAACACTGTAACCATTTGAACCAATTTCAAATATAGGAGGCTGTGTGGTCCAGTGGTTAAAGAAAAGGGCTTGTAACCAGGAGGTCCCTGGTTGAGCAAGTCACTTAATCTCCTTGTGCTCCGTCTTTTAGGTGACACGTAGTTGTAAGTGACTCTGCAGCTGATGCATAGTTCACACACCCTAGTCTCTGTAAGTCGCCTTGGATAAAGGCGTCTGCTAAATAAACAAATAATAATATGATTGACTGGGAATTTATAATCCATAGGGCTCTGTTTGCAGTTTTAGCTGGCCTATTATATATTAACTATCAATGAACGGGAAAAGAAAACATGTATATTTACATGTTTATTAGCTGGTTGTTAATAGTTAATAGAAGGCCCTTAAAATAAAGCATGACCCTACCTTCTATCACTAGTCTGTCTGCATTCCTGCTGATATTATATGTGCCTGTTTGTAAATTCTTTGACAACTGCACCTGCTTTCCATGCAGTGTCAGGCACATACTCAGAGTATTTCTGCCTCTTACGTAAAGCGGACCATAAATATTTGAGCACCTATGGAACAAAGTCACTGCTCTCAAATTGCTTCAGGTTGCATGTGTACCTGAAGAACTCCAGTGACTATAAAAGGAATGATGGTAATACACTGAGAATGTGCTGTAGTGCACACATTGCTGTTCAAGCTTCCTATTGGGACAGTGCAGGAAAGATTATAAACACAGTTTGAAGTGACAGTAGAAGTTTACACTAACTTAAATTCAAGCATAATTCAGGATCTACCATCAGGAGTGTTAACATACTTCTATTTTATTTTATTCCTATAGAGCGAGATTAAGTTATAATGATAAATTAACAGTGCTAAACCCTTGAAGTATTATGACAGCATTTCTCAAACTGGGGTTCGGGCCACTGTGGGGGTCACAAAAAGGTTTTAGGAAGGTTGCTAAACAACCATACCTAACTCAGTTACATTGTAGCAATCTTGGTTAACACAGGCAGGTGTATCACAAAGGGCAAGGCAATCCACACACAGGCGGAGGGCAGGCAAGAACCCGGGACCTCTCGCACCAAAGCATAGCACCGATACCACTGTACAAAAGAGCTGGCAAGGAGCGTGCAAGGAGCGTATATCGGGGTTATGTCTTCGTGTGTGATTACGTCACCTACCAGCTCTGCTGCTGCCTTCCCCGTGCACGCTACACTCTCTCCTGCCAGTCTCAAGTCTTCTCCGGACTTGCTCACCAGGCTAAAGTCCGACGAGTGCGTGCCAGGGTACCTGCGTCCACTTCTGACACCAATGTAGTGATCTTGGTTAAAGCAGGCAGGCACATCACATAGGGCGAGGCAATCCACACACAGGCGGAGGAGGGCGTGAACCCGGGACCTCTCTCACTAAAGCATAGTGCCGATACCGCTGTACAAAAGAGCCAGCTCCTTTGCAAGGAGCGTATATCTGGCTTATGTCTGTGTGTGACTACGTCACCTACCAGCCCTGTTGCTGCCTTCTCCCGTGCACGCTACAATATTATAATTTGTTTATACCTGTGCAGTATATTGCAGTGAATGTTTTTTAAATGTTACAAATATATTAATAGAGGGGGAGGGTCACACCCAACCTAAGTCACTTTAAGAATGAGTTAATATAGTTTGTTCTGCGTTATATCTTGATTTAAAACAATAAATAATACAAATCCAGGAATTTCACTCTAAGGGAAGTTATATACCTAAATGACCATTATTTCCAGGCCTGATGAAAATCCACCAAGACTGGTACAGCATTAGAGTATCATAGCAGAAGTGACAATTGCATCTTTTTGGTCCCACCCATTCGAAGTAAAATTGATAACATTTTGGCCACACTGCAGACATGGAATAAATTCCCAACAGATACCTCCTGCATGATTAATGCTTGACACAGCAATTTCTAAAACATGACAAGAATACTTTTAATACTGATCTCAAACTTTCCTTCCATACTTTTTTTAATAACCCTGTAAAAACGGCAGTTACGTACTTTACTGAAACTAACTTATTTTAAACAAAGGGAACTTCTCCAGTTAAGGGCTATTCTATTTAATCTGGTTGACACTTTGATCTTCAAAATCAATTACTTAAAATAGAGAACTGAACATCTCAGAACATAATTTGATGTTTTCCTTTTGAGATATAAATTTGTTTCAAAGTCCAAATGCAGCATACAATAGCACATGACCCAGATTTTCAAAGACTCATTTTCTGCTTTCCTAATCTGCTAATAGAAATTTGGCCACTGTGACAGGGAGAGAATCAATCTGAGCTGAAAATCTCCCTCCCGACCTGAGAGGGTGCTAGACGGGGCTAGAAGTATCCCCAACAGGAGATGCTCCGGTTCAAAGGTCACCGTAGGGACAGAAGTTAGACCGGAAGTTGGCCATCTTTCTGTGGGGCAAATCTGTGGAGAAACCAGACTTCTTTACTGTGATCAGTTGTGTTTGCAGCGATTGGACTGGAGGCTGTGGCATGCTGATCATAGGGAGGAGTCTGGTAGTATTTAAGGAACACTTCCCCTAGTTTGGCGCTTGGTACATAACAAGCTGAAAGCCTTTGTGTATTTCTTGTCCACAGACGGCAGCGGGAGCCCTTGGAGCTGGAGCTGGAACCAAGAGGCAAGTCACCCAACCCTACTTCACCACCCTGTCATGCCTGCCTGGATCCACACTTATTATTTGTTTTGCATACCTGTTGGTATGGAAGCTTTGTTTATGTATACAGCACTGTAAAAATAACTCAAATATTAAAGGGCCCTGCGGGTTAAAGACATTATTTGAGATTGTGTTTTGTTTGGATTGCACCTGCACCACATCACCCTCCACATCCTGACAGCCACGAAACTGTGATTTAAAATGGCTTCAATTTTATTCTTACAGCAGCAAAGTAGCTTCACTCTGTGTGTTGTTTTTTTTTCTCATTTCCAATATATATTATGTTTGAAAAAAAAATTGGTGAAAATACAAACTTGCTTTGGAAAATGTTGATACAAATTCCTAAAAGGATTGTTTAAAAAAAGTTTACTGTGACAATCCAGGGAACTAGAAGCATGCAATGCCTCTATTAAGCTCTGTAAAAATACTGGTTTAGGAACTGGATGGCTAATTAATTCAAATGTAAATGAGCCTGACGTGGGCAAATATGCATAGTAAAATGTCTGTTATAATAAAATGGGCCCTGTGTGAGTTTGGGGCTAGTTAGCAGGATAGCAGGTCCCCATATGGGGCTGGAGGAAGATTTTGTGTTAATATGAATTTTGCACCATCAAAGTCATACTTGTTATTTGGAATGAGTACGCTATGGAGTTGTTTCACAGACCCCGATTATTATTATTATTTATTTCTTGCAGACGCCCTTATCCAGGGCGACTTACAATTGTTACAAGATATCACATTATACATTATTTCACATTATTTTTACATACAATTACCCATTTATACAGTTGGGTTTATACTGGAGCAATCTAGGTAAAGTACCTTGCTCAAGGGTACAACAGCAGTGTCCCCTACCTGGGATTGAACCCACGACCCTCCGGTCAAGAGTCCAGAGCCCTAACCACTACTCCACACTGCTGCCCGATTAGCACTAATCTTGGTCTACCTAACGTTACATTGGGTACTGTATTCCAAGATTAGTGTTAATCACTCTGTCATATTTGTACCTAATTTAAGATCAATCCCAATCTACGATCTGTTAAGGCTGGTGCCTATTGGGTTTACATAATAAAAAAAGATGAAAAAGTTGTTTCTTCCTCACTCTCTGACAAGAATTTCTAGCAGAAGCATAGTACACTACTATATTATTGTTTCATTTGAGGGTTTATGTTAACATGGATGATGTAGATCTTGGTCTGACTGGCTGTCCATTTATATGTTCAAAACACCAACATAGCAAACAATTACCACATTATAAACAGGCACTGTAATGGGTATTACTGTCTTATAATAATATCAATGAATGTACTGCACCAGATCATTTAAAGATGGTTCTTGTGGACTGAAACATTCAACTTTCAAATTTCCTTCAGATCTGAATTTTTTTTGTCGAATTTTTGTGTAATTTTGAAAGTGATCCACTGAAGTAAACCAATACAGAAGGGACAGGCTAAATATGTGCATCTGCTATTGCTTACAGCAGTGGTTTTCATTCCTGGTCCTCAATAACCCCTAATGAACCTGTTTTTTTATTTCCTTTTTTCTCTATTAATTTGTTTTGCAAGTTGGTAATGAACATATGCTCTACAGAAATCACCGCTTTTAAATCCTCAGAGGCTGTCTGTGTTGTTTTCTATTCACTGGTAAACAATGCATATTTAGTTCCTGGTCAAACATCTGGTGGTCTATGTGTCTCCAAACGCCCTTGAACTTCTACTTGAGTTCATGAGTGGCCTGGGGTAGATGTCCATGGAGGTTTAAAATTCACTGTGACACCATCGGGAGAATACATACACACATTTGTGTGTACGTGCATGACAGCTTAACAAAAAAATATTTTCTTTGAATCTTCAGCAACACTGCACTTTAATATATGAGAGTCCCTTTAGACATTGGAGAAGATTGGATTGTTTTCCCCAATGACACCCTGAAGTGATACTTGAAAAACAAGCAGTGATCATGAGAATATTGAGGGGTTTTGAGAAACACATGGCAAGACAGGTCGTCACCTTACTAGAAAGAATAATAGTCACAAACAAGTACTGCTGTTATCGGGGACCCCTGGACTGTTGTGGGTACTTAAGGACTGCAGCTGCTTATCTTATGCCATTGATCTGCCTAGTCCAGTCATTCCATCTGCTATGGTAATAAGTATGTGCTGTAAATGCTGAAAATATATGGACTCTATCTATTTTGTATGCAATGGGATCAAAACAATTGTGTATGCAGCTCTATATTCAGTAGAAATCCGAATGAACATTAATTGAGTTTTGATATAAGAGGCATGATAACAGTTCCAGCGTGAAAACGTCCCCTCTTCAAAGGGTTTATACTGTACCCCAGTGCCCTGTAATCATCTTTACTGTCTCCAAACTGCCTGTAATTCTGTTTGACATATAGCTAAAGTTTACTGCAAGGGATTATAAAGGAAGTGGAGAAGATTAACTGCCAATGAGCCTTGAAAACAAGCGCAATATAATGTATTGCAATACACCAGGTGTTACATTGAGATAAAACAATAACGTACACACACATGGCAAAAATCAGTCCCTTTGTTTTTTTTTAAGAAAAACATCCTGATTCAAAATGCATCCCCTTCTAGTAGTTCACTGAATGATGAGAGGTTACTGGACAGACAAGGTCAGCTACCAGGTTAATGAGCTACATTTAACTGATTTGCTCCCACTGGATGCAAAATATGTATTGCAGTGTTAAATATATTTTATAAAATGGTTGACAAACCAAGCTTTCTGATTATGCAATCACATGACTGACTTATGCAGCCATCATAAGTCAATTGCTCTTAAAGTATCAATGAACCTCTGGCTGAGCCGTAACTAGAGGTGGGGAGCGGGGCAGCCACCCAGGGTGCAAAGCCATGGGGTTCCGGAAAATGACTTAAATGCATTTTCACTCGAGTAATAATTTTGTTCTGCGGTTCTCAATGTTTTCACTTGTCAGCTGTCAGCGCCCCCCTAGCATAGTCTGAAGGTCGCAAGCGCCTCTACACTAGAAAAGGGAATGCGTCACTTCCTTAGCAACGGTCTTAATGATCACGAACCTGGTTCTACACAAACCAACACCATAGCGTCGCCAGTTATTATTATGGCACATGTATCTGTGTCGTTCGCTTCCCCTGCAGTGTGCATTGCTTATTTATTTATTTGCTCCTGCAGCCTTCAGGACCAGCACTACTAACGTAATGAAATGTAAAGGCAGGTTTCATAACAGGGATTAAGCACCTCCGTAATAAAGGTAAACCAAAACATTACGATAGGACAGACAACAAGTAAGAAATTAATTCATAAGAAAATGCAAATAGATAAACGGACCCTAAAATTCACCATCCTGAACTACAAGATGTTAAATGTGGTACCAGTATTTATTTATTGGAACAAAATTCAGAACAAATGCCCCCCCCCCCCCATTTATGCTTTAAAATATGTATTTTCTTTGTTTAAAATAGTATACAAACCTGCATTGCTCTTGATAAATTCTAAATTATTTTGGATCTTTAGGGAAACGGAAGAATTTTCTTTTTGCTAACTATATAGATGGAAATGCGAGTTTATGTCTTTCTGAATATGCCTCAAGCCATTAATTAAGTCATTGCATCCGTGTTTGTGTTACGATTATTTTCAATACATATTTTTTTTTACAGTACCAATGATTATGAGAAAATGCCACACATGAACTTAATTCAAAGTTATATATACAGGTAGTGGACAAAAAAATGGAAACACCTGGGTAAATGAGGGACACCAAGTATATTGAAAGCAAGGGCTTCCACACAGGTATGGCTTATTATCATTGGTTGGCACTGAAAATGTGTGCATTGAATATAATTGTAGAGGCAGGAAATATAACCTTGCAGTTAACACATGTTAATAAGTTCCTTTCTGTTTTAAGTAATATCTTGTTTCCTTCAAACATGTTAAAGGAAAGATTCTGAAATAACAATAAATTAATCAAAACTATGAAATGTGATCAAATACAGCATCCGCAAATATGCCACCGGCGCTAAAATACCTAGTTACGGCTCTAACCTCTGGACTCATTCTCATTGCGCAGCTGGTCACCATCAATCTTTAAGCTTTACAAATAGCTTATTTGTTTAATTATTACTAAAACACTGATAATTGAACTCGAAAAATGACTCCCAAGCACAAGCTTTCACTTGCTGTGGGAAAGAGACAATATAAAAACATACTGATTCATGAGAGAGACCTGCTGATCTGGGCAGAGGATTCATACTTAAAAAAAAATGTTCAATGTTTATAAAATATGCATATCAGTAGTTTTGTTTAACACGTCCCTTTTCAGTAATACGTCATGTTATTTATGTGTATATGAATAACCTAGTAGCAGCGTCTGGGGACCGGAGGGATATTTACAGTGCCAGCATTAGTAAACACCAGATGAGGGTGATTGTTAAGGCTGGCCAAGTGAAATGAATCCTACATCTCCAATGTGATGATGCTCGATTATTTAATTCATGCACAACTTTTAATATTGATATTAACACTGGAATGACCACGTTTATAGGCATACCTAGAACAACCATGACTGGTCAATTTGTCTATTAAAAACAATATAAATATTATAATGAAAGGACAAACAATTGAATATAAGTCATAGTTGTATTCAGGAACGTCATATAAAGCATCAACACAACCAAAACTTTGTAAATAACCTAGGGATGCACCGAATCCAAGCTTTGAGATTCGAATCCATCTCAAAAGATTCGGCCGAATACTGAACCGAATACCGAATCTACAAAAACTGTCAAGAAAAAAAACAAACAGACTGGCAGCTACTAACAAGGGATGTGCACAATCTATTGTTTTGAGCCTTTTAGTGTGTATATACAGGTACATCATATACAAACAATACTGCACAGCTGAAACAATGTAAATACAATGCCTTGAAAAAGTCTTCACACCCTTGAACATTTTTCACATTCTACTGCCTAAAAAATAAAACAATTCAAAATGCATTAAAGTAGGAGTTTGTTTCACTGATCTACACAACATCATCTACACTTTCAATGTGAAAGAACAATTATAGAAATATTCAAAAAGTAATTAAAAATAAAAAACCAAAAAGTCTTGATTGCATAAGTCTTCACACCCTTTGTCATAGCAAACCCAAATTAGCTCAGGTACAACAAATTGCCTTAACAAGGCACACAATAAGTTAAATAGAGCCCACCTGTGTCCAATCACAGTAGTTCAACTGATTTGAATACTCCTGGATGAAGAATCAAGCTGTTTCTGTTGTATGAAGTGAATTTGAAGCAAATGGCAAAACATGCCAAACAAGGAGCTGTCAAAAGAACTCCAGGATAAAGTTATTGAAAGGTACAGATTGGGGGAAGGCTATAAGAAACTTTTAATGTCTTTGAATATCCCTTGGGGCACTGTCAGGCCCATCATTGTAAAGTGGAAACAGTTTGGCACCACCAAGACACTGCCTCGATCAGGCTGTCCCTCCAAAGTCAGTAGCCGTGGCTTAAGGAAACTGCTGAGGGAGGTCACTGTGAGTCCTAAGATTACTTTAAAATAACTACAGAGGTCTCTGGCTGAGATTGTTGAACAGTCAACATTTTCCCCAATTTCAAGAGTACTCCACAAACATGGCCTGTATGGGAGGGTGGCAAGAAGGAAGCCACTGCTGAAAAAAGCCATATGATGTGCTGCATAGCTTTTGCAAAGAAACACTTAGGGGACACTGCACGCATGTGGGAGAAGGTTTTGTGGTCTGATGAGACCAAAATTGAACTTTTTGGTCTCAATGCTAAGCGATATGTGTGGCGTAAACCAAACACGGCACATCACCCTGCTAACACTATCCCTACAGTAAAGCATGGTAGTGGCAGCATTATGTTTTGGGGATGCTTTGCAGCAGCGGGGACAGGGAGGCTTGTGAAAATCAAGGGAAAGATGGATGGTGCAAAGTACAGGCAGATCCTGGAGGAAAACCTGTTCCAGTCTGCCAGAGACCTGGGACTGGGGAGAAGATTCACCTTTCAGCAGGACAATGATCCTAAGCACAAAGCAAAAGCAACAATGGAGTGGCTCAGCAAGAAGAAAATGAATGTCCTCGAGTGGCCTAGTCAAAGCCCAGACCTGAATCCTATAGAAAATCTGTGGCAAGACTTGAAGACTGCAGTCCACAGACGATCCCCAGTCAACTTGAAAGAGCTTGAGCTATTCTGCCAAGAGGAATGGGCAAAAACTGCACCATCCCGCTGTGCTAAGTTGGTAGACACTTATCCAAAACGACTCATGACTCTTATTGCTGCAAAAGGGGCTTGCACCAAGTATTGACTCAAGGGGTGTGAAGACTTATGCAATCAAGACTTTTTGTTTTTTTTATTTTTAATTACTTTTTGACTATTTCTATAATTGTTTTTTCATGTTGAAAGTGTAGATGATGTTGTGTAGATCCTACTTTAATGCATTCTGAATTGTATTTTTTAGGCAGTAGAATATGAAAAATGTTCAAGGGTGTGAAGACTTTTTCAAGGCACTGTAAGTGCCTACATAACAAAGTGCATGTACGCAACTGAAGCTATGCATTTATATACATAGTATAATAGAAATGACATGAATAAATAAACATTTGAACAGAATGGGCTTCAGTCAGATTTGTGCATATACAATTATATAATGTACATACAAAACTCTACAACTGAAACGATGTAAATAAGTATCAACTTTTTTTTTAATAAATGGGTTTATATTGCCTACATAACAAAGCGCATATAAACAACCAAAGCTATGCGTTTGTACACAGACATACTGTAATCAAAATGACATGAATAAAAAAAAACATTTGAACAGAATGGGCTTCATTTACAATCGTTTACAAAGTCTAAGTGCTGGCACAAATCACACAGAACCTGCGCTTTTCAAAATATGCAGTGCACTTACCTTTGGGCATTTGGCACAGCAATCAACAGTAACCTAGGCTTCTGGCACCAAAGGTTCAAAGGTCATACAGTAGTACAATGAAAGCTTCCAATTACTCCATCATGTTGGTTGGTGTCCAGTCTGCTTCAGAGCCAGATTGTTATTGTCTATCTTTGCTGCCACAGAATTGATGTTTGGTAAAATGTGCAGTAATTCCACACACTGCTTTGCTGTCCTGCGTCTTAGCAAAACATTTGCAATGTGTATTGGTTTAACAATGAATCCTTTGAAAAACGCGTGACTTATAGTAACTAGTGCAGACAGACGGCCGGGCTCTGTGAGCTGTCAAGGCTGATTGATGGGCTATCAGGAGGCTCATTGAAACAATAGAAATGTCAGACTGCTCACTTGAGGAATGCAGACTGATATAATCAAACTTCAATACATGTCTACAAGTCCCGACTGATAAATACAAATAATAATATGTTATATATACATATATATATATATATATATATATATATATATATATATATATATATATATATATATAGAGAGAGAGAGAGAGAGGTCAATTTGACCCCTCCTGGTCGGAATAGGTATGACAGTATTTTATCTTGCTAATTTTTGCAGCTACGCTATTCTTTCTTTGTCAGGGGAATTAGTACATATATTTAGGAAAAGTCAAGAGAGCACTTTAAATTTTAATTTAAATTCCAAAAAAGGTCAAAATGACCGCCTTGGTCGTTCTAGTGTTATAGTTTATGGTTCCTTCAATCTGTGTGGTTTTAGAAAAGGACAGATGTTGTGAGCTCAGGAACCGAGATGTGCTGTGTTTGAACTGAACAACAGCACGTAACTTGTATGTTCAGTTGGCGCCGCTTTCTCGGGATGCCTCGGGAGAAGTAAAAAATATCCTGAGTAAGTGTCTGTCCCAATTATACGAGGCATTTGAGACAACCTTTCACACTTTCTTCTTTTCAAATGAAAAGAAAAAGAAACAAATCACATCACATTATGATTAAATGTTAAATACATCATTTAAAATACAAGTTTTTTTTATTCCTAAACATAATATTTTTTACATGAAATTCTACATGAAATGAAAAATAATGAAATCCCATCTTATCACAAGGCAAGGCACCTGCAATGATGACACGTCAACTTTCTTTGCAATAGCAGTCTGAAAAACTGCAGGAGACTCCTCCTTCAAGAGTTCAACTGCACTGCACTGTGCTACGCGAACCTGTATCCGTATCCCGATTAGACCGCGCCGACTGTAATTCAGCTGTGAAGCAGGTCACAGCCAAATTACTATTACTGCAAGGCTATAATTACATATTTAGCAGTATAAGGGTTAGATTTTTTGAGGGTTAGATTTGTGCTGTTCACTGCGTAATAAATTAAGGGTCATCTGTACTCTGATTGGCTGAGGATTTACAAGGTGTACCCGATGTAATGAGCAGTTCATATAATTACAATTGTATTACCTTGAGCATCCTGCTTGGTGTGTCGTGCTTGTGGACACTCTGGAATATGCAGTTTTTCCCTGTTAAGGCGTACCACCAACTTTATTTAGCGCCCTTCCTGGTGGGAAGGGAGATTTACAATTTAGATTCATTCTCTCCCGTTCACACACCTATTAGTATCACATGTAATCTCCAATTCCTCAGCACATGTTTCTAATTAATTACAATTCTGTGCCTTACTGCTGGTGCACACCCAGTTACTGTTCATTATGAGCACTGATCTCAGCAAAAACGCACTAGAGCAATAATGGGCAGTTCGTCTTGGGGATGGAAAATCACATGCTGAAGTGACTATACTTTCCTTCAAAACACATTTGCTGTTATGGAACACTGAGTTTATAAAAGCCATATCGTTATCACTTTGTAAACCCCAGTATCTAGCTCAAGTCTCCTGCCACTATCAGCATCATGCCATCTGAACAGATTGACCAATCAGTGTTTATCACATACAGTACACCTGTGCAACAGCCACCACAAACTGATAATGGGCCAGATTTGGGTTGCAGAGCAGTGCTGAATTGAATGAAAGCCTTGGCATAATCAGAGCCAGTTTGACAGTAATAGACATTAGGGCTGGGTAATACCTGCTAACAAAAAGTCAATCAGAACACAAGCCTTAGTTATGACAATAGCAATGGAAGGGGCTGTATAAAAGTCTGAAGGTCACCGATTGCTCAAATTTAGTTTCTACAGTCGTGGTAGGGCTGTACGTATCTATGTGAGTTAACCTGCCATAGATAGGGGAAGGACATCTGTGTAAATGAGGTGCTGTATCTGACTGGATATATCCTGCATACAAATTTCCAAATCTAAAGCACTCAGTTGTGAACGAAAGTAATCTAAATTGTAAGGGAAGTAGAAGCCATGTGTTAGGGGTTTCAGATTCAAAAGTATTGGTCCCTAAGGAGAACTGATGTGAAGTGCTACGGTCTTCCCTCCTCTGACCTTCTGTAGAGAGGAATAGGAGAGGATGTGCAAGTGCCTAGAATGTTAGCTGAAAAGGTGACTTACCAGTTACAAGAAGGCATCCTCTGCCTCTGCTAATGAATCCCGCTACTCGTAGATCTCACAAAGGCAGGTGTACACTCGCAAAAATATAACAGCCGTCAGATTCTTTTGTGAAAAAAGTTAAACACTAGTGCCGGCGACATGACACATACACGCAACACAGGTGCTGCCGCCACCCTGACAACCTCTCGTTCTCACTACATTCCATCCCCCATGCTGCATAGGAACCCATCCTTTAAAAAGATCCAGGAAGGACAATCAGGGAGGGCCAACCTAAAACAAAAAACATCAAGTGCAAACAAATAAACAAGCATAGTGGGGACCCGCCACAAGGATGTCTAATGATGATGGATAATATCAAAGTTTTAGAAAAGTAAACCTTGAATAATACGTTGTCATGCACCAAGGGGTTTCTGCAAGCTACCAAGTAAAGTAAAGCTTTCACAGAGGAGTCGTGCTAGTAACTACAACTAAAACCTGGACACTCCGCCACAGTGAGGTAATTATCTAAACAATAGTAGATCTAACTGCCTCTGAATATTTGTATTACATTAATAAAGGATATGAAATAAATTTGTCCTCTTTTTCTAGCAGAGATGCCCAGGTCAGATAATTAAATTGAGTGAGATCCTGGAATGAGTCTCACTCCCCTCTTCTTGTGTTTTCTACTCTAGTGAGATTGGTTATCTCTCCTTTAGTTACTTTAATCCTAAAGCTGCGGTGATTAATGCTCTGTGAATTAAACCCAATGCTAAAGCCTGCATTGTCACATCTTATCGATTTTAAGAGCTGCTTGAAAAGTTGAATTTGTTTTTAAAGTGGGTGGGGAAGTAACAGTTGCCCTTTATTGGGTGTATTCTGTTGAAGTCTATTAAGGAAGACCAGAGGATGATCAATGTATCTCCTGTGCTGAGGACACCACCCTGTGTGATCTGAGGTCTTTAGTGTCATTGTTCATAGATTATATAATATGGTTGGGACAGTCCCGATTTCCTAGCAAAATGTCCTGCATCTCAATGCATAGGAAGAAAGTCCTTGAATTTATCCTTGAAAAGTCTTTCTCTCTCTCTCTTTGGGCTGCTGACCCTCATGCACTGCACATATATTAAAACAAAAAGGCCAAAAACGAAAAAGTAAACTTTTTCCTTAATGAAATAGTAATAGAAACAGGAAAATGTTTAAAAAACGAGAATGAAACTGAAATGAAAAAATAAACAGGTAAAACAAATATTCCAAGTTGTATTAATATCGTTTCAAGAAAATGCTATATAAATAACTGAATTTAAATAGCCTGTCATTTAACAGTGATTAGGGTAAAAAATATGAATTTATTCTGCGCAGTTAGTGAAAACCAGACGTTCTGTTCACTGTATGATAATGAGTGTTTGCATGTATGTGTGTTTTTATGGGTAGAATAATTTCTTACCTTGCTCCAAAAAATGATGTAAATCTTGTTCCATTCTTGTTTTTCTAGTTCTAAGAATGTTGCTTTTTAGAAAGGTAAGATACATGATTTTTAAATGTATTATTTTACTTTTTGTAAATATTTCTGACGATTTATTTATTAAAGGAAAACACTTTCAACAAGAAACTGTAGAAAAGAAAGGTCTCCAGGCTTGATCTATTGCTTGTTGCTGTATCTCTGGGCTATTTATTGTAATGACTTGACATTTGGAAGGCAAGGCATTCATTGTCTTTACCTTCCTTTCTAACATGGCTATCTAGTGGAAACCATTTTGGAGCTTTTTTCTCAATTCCACGATTGCTCTTAAACGACTCAAAGGATTTTAATGGACGATCACCCTTTATACAAAGATGTGCTGATGAGATTTTGGAGAATATATAATCAGAAATTAAATTACAAATTCTAATTTAAAACATCCATAACACTTATAACACTCATAAAGGAATTAACTGCTATGTTTGTCTATTTGTCTTAGTTTTATCTTAAATGCATTGCAAATGTTGTTTAAACTAAATTACCAGGCTTGACATCATGATAGTAAGATAAGAACTCAAAGAAGACTCCATCTTCCTGTTCTATTTTACCAAAAGTATAACAAACAAGAGTATATATTACAATTAAAGTTTGTTTAAACTGCAAAACAAAGCAGGATTGTTGTTCCTGTTGAACAAATGGATTAATTCATAGAACAAAGAGAGTCATTATGTGGCAATATTTATTTAGATCCCCTCCTGATTTCATTGTTTTAGTTTAATCAAAACATGTATCGCTCCATATTTGCACACTGTATTGTCTACATTCTAATTCTCCAAATTTTCCATTGCTAAAAACTTTATTATACTAAAGCCATAGGCCAGAGTGTGCTACACTGCATTTGCATTTAAACTGGTGGGTTTAGAGAAAGTGTGATGAAAGTTTAGTGCACTTACAGCAGTGTACATTTGTGGCAGTTAACCTCTCATGTTGTTGGCAGTTAAGTCTCTTATAAGTTAGCTAAATGTCAACCATAGTTTGATTTAGTAATAGCCAAGGGTACCAGAGAACTCAATAAGAAAGCTTACTAATGTAGCCAGTGCACAATGAAATGTAACCCGGACTGCTACGGGTTCAGAACTCAGATAATGCTGCACTTGGTTCTATGCAATCTCTGTTTATTATATAATATACACAATGTGTACAATAAATTGACCAGTTTGAAGAATGATGTGGGTGTAATGTCCTAGAAGTGTAAACAAAAAGCACTCTTGTTGAAAGGTTTGTTATTGGAGCATGTACGAGGGTAATTTAGGATCTGCTTGAAGAAAACAGACAGGGGGTTACATTTGATATTATCAATTAAATGTGGCCACTCTGGGTTCAGATCTCAGATACTATACTTTTTATTTGCTAAGTCAACATGTATGCAATAAACTATGCCTCAAGTGTGTTATTTGTATAAATTATAAAACTGGCGGAAGCAAACCATCAACCATGCACACCACAAGTGAACGTCTTAACCACTGTGCAAAAGAGCCACGTTCATCTGCATTCGTGGTTATAGAGCCCTTTTAAACTCATCTCATCTCACCTACAGGGGACAGAATCTGTAACGACTTTACAGTAACGACATTACAACGGCACACCATTAAAATAGGCCGAGGACCCCTATAGGTAAGGAGGAAATACAGCATTTCACCCAGCTTTAAAAATAATGGTTATTCAGTCAGGACAATCTTGCGTAAAATAACCACCTTTATTTTAACACAAAATCATACAGATTTCCAAAAACATTGAAACCAAACGGTTGAAGAAAAATAAGTAGAGTAAAAAATAGTTGGAGATCTTTCGGAGCGTCAACAAACAATATAATAAAAAAATCTATGCGACGTGTTCATCCTGGTGAACAAAAAATATTGGATAGAGGAGCACTGTATACTACCCCCCTCCAGACAAGGCTGGGAGTGAGGTGGTGGTGGTTGGGGAGGAGGTGGTTATTCAAAAGCTTGGCAGGACTGAATTTTTGATGACATGCGCAGGAATGTTTCGCTGAGCGGCTGTGGTTGCAGCTCCAATCCTGAAGTAATGGCACAAATAGTTTGAGGAAGAAAGGCTGCCTTTTGGAGCAGATCTTGGAAACCAGGATCTGGAGACTGGCAGGTTCTGCTCTGGGAGGTACCCTCCGTACTGACACCACAGAGCAAGCCACATTCAGGAGGCTTGTTCTATACTGACGGCTGAAGCCGTTAATTATTGTCTGATAGATTATCATGAATCCAGCACAAGCTTCAAAGGGAATAAGGTGCTGCTCCTACAGCCATGTGTAAAGCATACTGTGAATTAAAACAGATTTTCTATTTAGATGGGTTGTTTATCTGGAGGACTGGTGAGTGAGTGTGATAGAATGTCCATTTTATCAGCGGTTAGAAGCAATAATTTAGAGAAAGCAAGCACGATAGATTCTAAGGCGGCAAGTAGCTCTTGTAAAAACATGTAGAAATGTCTCTTTCTAACTTAAATGAAGTACCACAAGTACAAGATCCTGCTCGGAACATTTTGAACCCAGTCTCGTGGTAATATATATATTTTTAATTTCCTTCTGGTAAGTTCATACAAGCTTGTGGCTTTTCCGGAATCAATAGAAGAAATGAAGCCGAGATTTCATATATTCTGTAGATATTGGTACGAACTACCATATTATTTCAGGAAGGATTTTCAGTGGATTTTGACACAAGTAGTATTTTTACTGTACTATACACTGGATAAACAAGATATGAATGTCCTACCTAGGAAATAATAATGAGAGTGACGAAATTGAATGTCCCTCAGCAAAATTTACTGTTTCAATTGTTCTTGAAGAGTTGGCTATGTGACATTTAGAGACAACTGTCATATTGAACAGAAATTAACATCACTGTATGATGAACAGCACTATGTTTATAACCAACATTATATGTTTAATTAAATACTGGGACACCCATGTTATATAAATGAATCACAGTCGGAAAATTCAGATTCACTATAAGCAGACGTCAGTTATTCTGAAAAAAATCGTCTTGCCATCTAGAATCAATTTCTGTAGAGTATAAATATTTTATATTGTTATGAGCATATCGATTTCTGTACATAAAACAGTAAGCAGAAACACAGAATAACCTATTATCAAGCATGAATCTATTTGCAGATTTCGCATTTGTGAATTTATTTATTTATTTATTTCTGAAAATAACAATCACCTATGTAGCAGTCCTGAATCGATGCAAGATCGTCCCAGCATGTATTATCGAAAACATACACACACCTCAATAGAATATTGTCTGCTATGCGGTGTCTCAAAACATTCAGCATGTTTGTGTGGTTCCACGTCCAATGCTGTGAGGTCAGTGAAACAATTTATTTTCTTATTTCTGTTATCCTGTTAGACTGGATTGCTCTCGCATTCGACTACACCCCATGGCATAATGTGTACCTGACATTGGTTATGCGTCATGGGGCTGAGTCTGAGAACTGGCTGAAACAATTCTGGAAAAGTTACTTTTTTTCACAAGCAAGGTGAACTTGATGCCATGCATTTTGAGGAGGAGTAACAATATGGCTAAATTTACATTCCTACCTTTGTGTATTTTAAGTTTACTGGAATGGGAATGTTCGGTGACAAAGTGACTGGAATGAAGGATTGCTGAAAAATGAAACATTGCAGTGTTTGCAAGATGGATGTGGTTTTAGATGATGCCTGTCAGGATGTTTTCCTGCTGAATACTGGAACTGGTCTACGATTGGAGAGTCGAATTCATGATGCAAAGGTAAGGACAACATCGATACGACCGCCGGTGATACGTAACCAAACAAACGACAAACAATAATTCGAAAGCACGGCAGGACTGATTTTGAGAAGAAGATTTATATACCTTATAGGTTGATGGGAACTTGCCGGTAATTGGCTTGTAGATTGACCAATTAATGTACTAGGTGCTTGTATTAATGATACCATAGATTTCCTGCCGCAAAGCCTTGCAAGCTTTATATTAATTTCAATAATGTACATTTTCCGTAACACAATAAAAAACAATGGACTTATTTAATGATCCATTAAATCCAAACTCTTTCAGTACAGTATCAGGAGAAATGTTTTAATGCATTAGATTATTAAGTGATGCATAACTGATTACACAGGGAGTGTGAGTCACTGGTTTAATGCACAAATGGGCTCTTTTAGAAGGCTGGATCAACAACACATTTAAAAGGCAAAAAATATTCTGTAAACTCACTGCACTCATTAACTTACCTCCTATTTTATTTTTCGAAGTAGAACTGAAGTGTTTAATAAGTCTGTTTAAATCCAGACAAATAGACACTATGATATATTTGCCTTCCAGCACTGTTTAACAAAAGAGAATGTTACCTTAGGTAAGATAGTCCTAGATTAGTGCTAATTGGGGTCCCTGAAAGGCATTGTAGTCCAAGACTAGTGCTAGGTCTGTTAAATAAGCCAAATAAGTATTTAAAACTATATTAGGCAAGCACACTGTAGCAGAGCAGGGCTCTGCCCTTAGAAATACTGGCAGGGAAGGAGTTAAATTCTCCTCCCTGCCCAGATTGATTGCTTCAGGTGGGAGCAATCAGTCAATTAATTATTCAATTATGGACTTAGCCACCTGGCATAAAAGGAGGCCTCAGCCTCCCAGTTGGAGAGAGAGTTCTGGAAGAAGAAGAAGAAGAAGAAGAAGAAGAAGAAGAAGAAGAAGAAGAAGAAGAAGAAGAAGAAGAAGAAGAAGAAGAAGAAGAAGAAGAAGAAGAAGAAGAAGAAGAAGAAGAAGAAGAAGAAGAAGAAGAAGAAGAAGAAGAAGATTTTTGTTTGTGCTGTGTTATTGAAACCAGTGAAGGCAACGCCCAGCCTGGAAGCCTTCATTTGTAAGTTTTGTTTTGGGTCTATTTTGTGTTTTGAAACCTTTTTGTTTGGCCCTTGTGCCTGTTTATTTTGTATTTTTGTTTATTAAAAAGCTTTATTTTGAACTTTAAAACTGTCTCTGAGTCTCAAACCTCGGTCATCCTTGTCACACACACATTTCAGATATTTTAATTGTGATTGCAAACAGACATTTATACATAAAATGCATCATAAAAATCACCAATGAGAGTTCCCCTTCAAAGGAATCTTATTAGCATCCCTTTTGTAATTGGAAATACTTATTTTATTCATATTCTAATAAAACTGAGCTTGTAGGCTTGCTGAATTTCTAAATATATTTTCCTTTCTCTGAGGTCATAACTTGCCTCTTGTTTTGATTTCAAGATTGAAGAGTAAAAATAAACTAACACCAAGGATATTCACATGTTTGAAAGCCCATTTTAACATAAAATATGTAACAAAAAGACTGGATACTTAAGCAGTGCTATTTGCTTCATCCTGCATGTGTGGGTGTACCAAAATTAAATTATTTTCCATAAACTGATGGACAGTTTGTGAGAAGAAAAACGTCAAAAGTAATCGCCATCTGAGTGAAGTATTGCAAATTATGGGCAAATAGAATTTAAATATTATATCGCTTCAGTTGAAGCGATTAGTTGACTGGTTAGTCAATCAATTAAGCAATTATGCTTTCTTTAATCCACCAGGTAGATATTAAAGAAGCTGTAAAAAGCCAGGGGAAGACAGGCAGCAAATTGTGCTGGCAAGATGCGCTATTGCCTGCCTGTTGTTTCTTTATTGTCTTTGAATGTTTATTTATTTTTGTTACAAACAATAAAAATGCACTACCCAGTGCTTAACTGACCTTCCTATCACAGTAAGAAACAAAAAAACATGATAGTTCATGCATGGGTAATACAAACACAATTGATTTGTAAGGAAAGAAAGGTGCAATATTTCAAAAGCAAAATAACACATTTCTATCACCAAGAAAGGGGGACCAGTAATAAGGTCATAGTAATAAGAAATAAGAATTTATTTTAAACCCTGTCAATCACAAGACAATTGAAGGTTGTTTTAAAACAACATCATTATATATATATATATATATATATATATATATATATATATATATATGTATATGTATAGATAGATAGATACAGTGCCTTGAAAAAGTATTCAGACCCCTGACCAATTCTCTCATATTACTGAATTACAAATGGTACACTGAAATTTCGTTCTGTTTGATATTTTATTTTAAAACACTGATACTCAAAATCAATTATTGTAAGGTGACATTGGTTTTATGTTGGGAAATATTTTTAAGAAAAATAAAAAACTGAAATATCTTGCTTGTTTCAATGATGGCAAGGCGTCCAGGTCCTGATGCAGCAAAGCATCCCCAAACCATGACACTACCACAACCATGCTTGACCGTTGGTATGAGGTTCTTACTGTGGAATGCAGTGTTTGGTTTTTGCCAGACATAACGGGGCCCATGTCAGCCAAAAAGTTCCACTTTTGACTCATCTATCCATAGAACATTGTTCCAGAACTCTTGAGGATCATCCAGGTGCTTTTTGGCAAACTTGAGACGAAAATTCTTGTTCTTCTTAGTGAGCAATGATTTCCGCCTTGCTACTCTGTCATGAATCACATTTTTGCCCAGTGTCTTTCTGATGATGGAGTCATGAACACTGACCCTAGCCGAGGCGAGAGAGGCCTGCAGATCCCTGGATGTTGTTCTAGGGTTCTTTGTGACTTCCTGGACGATTTTACGCTTTGGTCTTGAGAGATTTTGGCAGGACGGCCACTCCTGGGAAGATTTACTACTGTCCCAAACTTTCTGCATTTGGACAATATGGTTCTGACTGTGGTTCAGGAATTTCTTTTGTTCGTGGCATGATGTGCCTCTAGAAGCTGTATGCTGACAACTTCACTCTGATGGTAAGGGCCAAAGTTAGTCAGATGTATATTGGGCAGGACTGGCCCAAATCAGGCCTGGTTGTTAACCAAAGTACTAAAACAGCTGACCCTAATTATCCCTTTTAATTGGGTTGAGTTAACTAGGGGGGGCAATAACTTTTTCACACCTGAAGATTGCATGTTTGATTACCTTGCACACCAAACAAATGAAAGAAGCACCAAACTTTGGTGTCATTTATTCTCTCAGACTCCCTCTATATACTACTACAACCCACAAAAAAAAAAAAAATCTGACCAAATACAATGTGAAAAATGTGCAAAAATGCAGAAAATCAGACGGGGCAATGCTTTTTCACGGCACTGTATATATATATATATATATATATATATATATATATATATATATATATATATATATATATATATATACATACACACACACAGTAGACTGGTTACATATAAATGTACGTGAGAATCGTAAAGTTGTGAAGAAATGCACGCCTAATGTTGCCAATGTATTATAATTCACTGTAGTGAGTGAGTTAATCTGATTATCACAAATGCTCTCAGATTTTATAACAATGGCCATTATCTTTTTCATTGTGAATCACCTTAGCAGTGCATTTAAATCAGGATAATGACTCAGATTCTGTAGGCAGTAAAAAGTAACAATGATGATAATGAGCTCAGTGTTAAAACTCCAGTTTCTTAAGTATGGTTTGACCTGTTGAGGTTAAAAGCTAGATTTATAGTGTATCATTTTTTTTATGGCTGCTTATGCAGATTCTCGCTTCATGTTATGAGTTATTTAGACCTTCAATGTCATTGCTGTCGAGTTGCAGTTCCACACATTATCTTCCATAGAGGCTTGTGTGTATAAAGCTTGAACAATGAGAAACATTGCATTCCATGCCCAGATAAATAGGTCAGGATATGAACAACAGGAGGCTATTCAGCTCATATAAGCCAGACTATTTTCATTAACAACAGTAAAGTTTGAAACGCCATTCTTTAAAGCTTTGTGAATTTATTGTAATGGTTCAAAGCTCTGTAAGCACACCTGTCCTGATGTGACCACCCCAGCTATTCAGTTCTTGCTATTCCACTAAACTGACTCAAACAAGAACCTTGTTTATAGATGAGGCATTGCATTAATAGTTATCTGAATGCATGGTCTGAATTTATAATGCTGCCCACACTCTAATCCCATGTTTACACACAGTAAAATTGTTCCTGTGCCATTTGAAATGTTGCAGAAGATTAATTTGGTGGTATTACTATTCTCCAGAAGCACTCCTGCCAGAGCAGTTCTGTATTTCTCTCCTACCCTTCACTCCCTTAGCTAATTGGGTTTTGCATGTTCCCTTACCCACATGTAGGGATGTGATAACAATTAACAACAGCCTTTTTTGCAGAACAGGATTATTGTACGTTTGCTGCCAGGATGTTGAAGCAAACATTGTCCTATTGTATAGTGGTGATATTTGTTTGGATTCAATTGAAACAATATAAAGTATCTACAAACAACAAAGGAGAAAATATCTCGAAGGTTTAATCCTTGTACTGTGTTGTCACTTTAGGTAGCGAAACAGTGTTGTCCTTTATAGAAACGGTTATAGAAACAGCATAGAATTTCATATTAAATCACAATGGGGTTGTTAATTTTATGAATCAGTTTCAAGTCACTTTCAGTCACGATGGGCAGTAGACTGGAAATACACTTTGATATACTGATATATTGATATATTGATAGTTATGGAAGGTATTTCACACTTGTGTCTGAAAATGTATACTGAATGATTCCATGTGGTGTTGTAAACATAATACAAATGTCCAACCATGTTTTATTTGGAGTGTTTTATAATAATCACAGGCAATACACAGCAATGTGCATTGCACTGTTTAACTGCGGGTTACAGTCCCGAAATAATAAACACAGTTATTAACCCTTTGCGGATCCGACATTAAAATTTTCCCTTTCCGGTCCGATCTCGAACCCTGTCCGGCATCATCAAAAAGACGTCAAGCTCAGGTCTCTAGTCATTTTTTTCTCCAGAAAAAAGCAGAGAAAATATTTCAATGGCTGACTGAGACTGATAGGAGCCGAGAAAAGCCGGAATAAAGGTGCAGATCTGAGCAGTACACATGGTCCCTGCACCACAGACTTAACATGGACATAAACAAACAAGATAGCTGCTCCCGTATCCAGCGCTCAAAGAATATCATGGACATTTGCCAAGCTTTTTGAGATGTTATAGTAATAAAATAATGACTTGGATCACATTATTGAGGAGTTTGGTGATAAAACGAGTGATCAGAAGATGATTTATCAGTATGCATGACTATGAACATGTATGTGATAAATACAGCGAACAAGGGGTGGGGCAGGGCTGGAGATGCAGTACTGAGTGTCCTGTTATTATTATTATTATTATTATTATTATTATTATTATTATTATTATTATTATTATTATTATTATTATTATTATTTGTTTATTTAGCAGACGCCTTTATCCAAGGCAACTTACAGAGACTAGGGTGTGTGAACTATGCATCAGCTGCAGAGTCACTTACAATTACGTCTCACCCGAAAGACGGAGTACAAGGAGATTAAGTGACTTGCTTAGGGTCACACAATGAGTCAGTAGCTGAGGTGGGATTTGAACCGGGGACCTCCTGGTTACAAGCCCTTTTCTTTAACCACTGGACCACACAGCCTCCTGTTGATATGCAGTACCTTTTAAACATGTTTACTTTGAATAAAATTACTTTTAAACAGGAAGTAGTGGGGCGAAACTGAAACGCTATGGCGTTCAGTTATTTTATTAAATAATAAAACAAACAAAAGATTTAAACAAACACAAAACTACACAAACAAAGAGGAACGTTGGCCAAACAAATAAACAATAAACTGATAACTAATAAGTCTTGTGCTGGTGTTTAAACCAGCACGCTTAGCAATCATTATCTTTTTTTACCTCCTGTCTCTGCTGTAGTTCTCTACTCCGAACCCTCTTCCCTGAACAAAGACAGCTGCAGGCTTTTATATTCTGGCCGAGGGGTTAACTAGTTATTAATTATCTTATTAACAATAATAAGGCAAATAATAAGGCAAATAATAATAAAACAGTGCATATATATATATATATATATATATATATATATATATATATATATATATATATATATATATGCCTGACAGGCACTGAATAAATGGACCGCTAAGGGTTAAACACACACACAAGAAGCACACAATCTCAAGTCCTCAGTGAGTGTTAAGGTGCAAGTGGTGAATATACTGTGAATCCGTGAACAATGGTGCAGTGTTGTCAGGGTTTGTACTGGCCTTAAGCGACAGCTTCGGATCGTGTTAGCCGTCTAATAAATAACAAACATTACAATTAGACTTGACAAAACAAACAAGCATTAATCATTCACGGTTATATTTCACTCGTCCTTTAGCGTTCTCTTAACCATAAACAAAGGAACAGATCACCTAGCCACGCCCCCTTGGTTAGCGAGTGCAATCGTTTCTCCTCCAATCCGCGGATGCCACATCGCTTTCCCTGTAGAGCTATGACTTAATGTACTGCAGCTGTACCCCCTTCCTAGATGGCCGACTTCCACTTAACCCTGGGAATTAATTGTCAGGCCATCCAGTCCAGGGCACTGTTCCCTTTATACTGCAACCTCACAGGTCGGGAGGGAGATTTATCACCAAGAATCATATTGTTTCTGTCACATATCCCACCGCCCAGAGTGGAGCCAAAGGAACACTCGGCTCAATCTACTTTTCCCATTACCCCCCCCCCCCCGGGAAAAATAATTAGCATCTCTTGGTGATCTTTCCCTGCACGGTGAATCATGTGATACCTGAAGGGCTGCAATGCCAGATATCACAGAGTTATCCGGGCATTGCTGTCCTTCATTGTGCTTAACTACTTGAGTGGGGCATGGTCTGTGACGAGATCGAATAAATGTCCCAGCAGGTAGTATCGTAAAGAGTGAGTAGCCCATGTAATGGCCAAACACTCCTTTTCAACTACGGAGTGGTTGCGGTCCCAAGGGAGCAACAAAACCACACCCAGACCATCCAAAGCATCGGTGTGGAGGATGAATCTCTTGTTGAAATCTGGTGTGATGAGAACGGGGGCCTGGCAAAATCTATGCTTGATAGTATCAGACGCCCCCTGACATTCTCCTGACCACTTAATCAAATTTGGAGCTCTCTTTTTGGTGATTGACCACTGTTGCATACTCGGGAATGAATCTTCGGTAATAACTGGCCAACCCCAGTAGAGACCCCACCTGAGCCTTGGTTTTGGGGATTGCCACGACCATCAAAGCCTGGACTTTGGTGTTAACAAGTTTCACCTGACCATTTCCCATCATAAATCCCAAATATTGAGTTTCTGTTTTGGCAAACGTAAATTTTCTCAAGATCTGCCAGCATCCCTTCGTCAGGTCCAATGTGGAGATGAACCTAGCCGTTCCCAGTCTGTCGAGAAGCTTGTCGACCCACGGCATGGGGTAGGCATTGAACTTGGCAATTGCGTTTACCTTACGGAAATCAACGCAGAAGTGGTTGGTGCCGTCCTTTTTGGCGACTATCACAATCGGACTGCACCACTCGCTCCTGGAAGGTTCAATCACCCCAAAGTTTGAGCATCGCCCATACCTCTTTGCGAACACCACCTCGTCAACTTTCTGGGATCCAGTAAGGTCTCTCTCGCAACGTGACACCTGGGGGAGTGATAATAGCATATTCAACAAGGTTAGTTCTACCGGGCAAGTCAGAAAAAACATAATTGAACTCCTCAATTAACTTACGCAGCTCTCTTTGCTGATCTGGAAGTAACTGTTCCCCCATTGGAATGTCTCTGGTGCTATAAGCCTCTAGACAGGGTCCTAAATCATCCTCTATTTCGCCTGGGGTTATAAATAAGGCCTCCCTTGCCTGCCAGGGCTTTAACAAATTAACATGATAAATTTTGCGTTCATTACGGCGATCGGGCTGCTTAATTTCATAATTTACCTTTCCTATAGCCCGACTCACCTCATATGGCCCCTGCCATTTAGCACACAGTTTCGATTCTGACAATGGAAGGAGCAGCATTACTTTGTATCCTGGTAGAAAGGTACAAATTCGTGCATTTTTATTGTAATGCTGCTGTTGCCGGTGCTGACCAACCAAATCCAGGCGATCTCTAAGTAGGAGCACATGCTGCACTACAGTTTTGGACAAGCCTTTGTGCTCTTCCCACCCCTCTCAACAGATCGAGGATGCCGCAAGGCTGTCGGCCATACAAGAGCTTGAAGGGGAAGAACCCAGTCGAATTGTGCGGCACTTCTCTCAGTGCAAAAAGGAGGTAGGGGAGAAGCATTGCCCAATGTTTTTGCTCTTGGCTCACAAATTGCCCATTGGGGTCGGCAGTCTGGGAGGTCTCGATCCAGGTCCAGGGGGTGGTGGTACTGGAAGTGGTGGAGCTGAGAGAGGAGTTGGTGCTCGGCTGCTCTGTTGGGCTGGAGTGGTGACTAGGCCAGTTGTGGTGGAGATCAGGGAGTCTTCGAAGTCTTCCGCCAATTTCACTGCCTCATCGAGGGTGTCGGGATTGTGGCAACGTATCCACACCTGGGTTTGGCACTGACCACAAAACTGCTCAATAACGATGGCTTCCCCTATCTGTGGTCCTGTCTTGCAAGTGGGGGTGAGCCAGTGTACCATGTGGTCACACAATCGTTGGGTGACCACCCTGGGGCGTGTCTCAGGCGAACGCTGGTACTCCCTGAATCGTACCTGGTGGGTTTCCTCTGTGATGTTCAGGCGGAAGAGAATGGCTTGCTTCACTAGGTCGTACTGGGCGGCTTCGTCGTCCAGCATGGCCTGGTAGGCTGCCTGGGCTTCCCCTATCAGACAGGCCTCTAGCTGGCTGGCCCAGAACTCCTTTGGCCATTCTGTGGTGGTAGCCAGGTGCTCAAAAGTGACCAAGTACGCTTCCGGGTCATCCTCCACCGTCAATTTTCTGTGCCCGCGCCTTCGGGGCCGTCATCACGGGTCCTGTTGATTCCTTGGGCAACATTGCAATACCGACCCTCTGAATGAGAGCCATGCACCTTCCATCTGCTATCCAGCACCTTCAGCAGCGACGACAATGTAGCGTGATCCATCCCGTGTTCTGACACCACGTGTGGCAAAGTGGTTTGCAGTGCGCAGGTGTAGAGGTAATGCGGTGCACAAGCAATGACAAACAAGTGATTTCAATGTCCAACAATGTTTGATTTGGAGTGGAGGTTTTGTAATTCCAGGTCTTTTGTGACCGCAAATAATAATCCCAGGCAATACACAGCAATGTGTATTGCACTGTTTAACAGTGGGTTACAGTCCCAAAATAATAAACACAGTTATTAAACACACACAAGACACACACACGATCACAAGTCCACAGTGAGTGCTAACATGCAAGTGGTGAATATACAGTGAATCTGTGAACAATGGTGCAGTGTTGTCCGGGTTTGTGCTGGCCTTAAGCGACAGATCCAGATCGTGTAAGCCATCTAATAAATAACAAACAGTACAATTAGACTCGACAAAACAAACAAACACTAATCATTCATGGTTATATTTCACTTGTCCTTTAGCGTTCTCTTAACTATAAACAAAGGAACAGATCACCTAGCCACGTCACCTATTTGTACCTTTAGTCACGCCCCCTTGGTTAGCGAGTACAATCGTTTCTCCTCCAATCTGCGGTTGCCACATCACTTTTCCTCTGGAGCGATGACTTAATGTACCGCAGCTGCGCCCTAGATGGTCAACCTCCACCTAACCCTGGGGATGAATTGTCAGGCCATCTAGTCCAGGACACTCTGTTCCCTTTATACTGCAACCTCACAGTTCGGGAGGGAGATTTATCACAAAAAATCAGAGCTTCACATAAAAAAGTAAAAATTCTCACATTTTTTGCTTCATTAAATAGAGAATATTGCATAAAGTGATATGGAGATTTGGTGTGTTAGAAATGTTATGTAGTCTAAAGTTTCTAAAAGGACAGCAGGTTTACATGTTTGTTTTTAGATGCCCTTAACAACACTCAATGAAACAACAACAACAGGAGTAGAGAGCTTAGCCCCACTGATTGGTGATTTCAGTTGCCCTGAATGCGATAAATAGACTCATACATCACTCCACGTCCATGATATGATGGTGACCAGATTAAGCAAGAACTGAATGCAGAGCGGATCCAATGTACAACACATGTGCCTTTTGAAGTCTTGAGTCAGCTGTGAGCATACTGCTGGAACACTTTCTTTTTAGGTTAATAAATAAAGGATTGTTTGCAGAGGTAGTCTCATTTGGCATGGCTGATAAGCAATGGATTTTCAGCCTGTGAATGAGAACAGATGGAAGGAGGCTATAAGCTGGAAGCAGGTGAGAAAGACACACAGAGTTGCCATTTGTTACTGCTGCATGACCTTAATATTTATTGTGCATCCCGTATGAAAATCACCACAGTGATTTTGTAGTTTGCCATGCTTATACAATACCAGTTATTCCCATAAACCATATTTTGCCATACTTCTCTGTCTCTTACATAGAGTTTTATTTTCTGTTAACATTGTATCATTTTTCCTAAACAAATATCTGTATTATTATTGTTGTTGTTGTGGCAAAAACATCAGATGGCGGTGCATTGTTGGGAGAATTGGGCGAGTTCTGGTTTGCTGCCCCAGTGTGTGTTAAGCTTGTTCTGGACAGCTCTTCTGTTGGAGAATCACCTCATGCAGGTCTGGAATGTAAGGAGGTCATGGGATTAAACCCTCAACATCTTCAGCTTGGCAACATGTTGTCAAGCTTTGTCCTACAGCAGCGATATCCCTTTTCTTTTTGGTACAGCATTTTGGATGAGCACCTAACAGTCCTGATCTTGCTGTGGGGTTCATCCAAACACTTGAATTATGTAAGCACTACAGGTGGTAAGAGGCCATGAGAAATGCAGATCACTGGGGTTCCTGTCTTGTAATGTTTATGTCACATCCTACATGGCAATGTTATCAGAATCCTGAGTATTTTTAATTAAGTATCTGTCAACGCCACTGTCACAAAGACGGCCGGAGTGGGTGGCGTCAGACCAGAAGCAGGAAATAAACAGCAGAGACTTGGGGGTTTGGTGAAGCTGAGCGAATGCTTTCGCTCAGCATTTAATAAACAGAACAGAAAATAAAAGGTTGGAACACAAAACAGGACACGGCACTATACGCCAATGTGGCAAAGTGCCCCGCCCCTGTGTGCATTTGTGTGTTCTGTGTATGTATGTATGGGTGCGTATGTTAATGTTGGTGTATAGATTGTGTAAGAAAGAAGTAACGTCGCCTTTAAGGAATGGCGGCGCTACTACAGAAAATGAAGCAAACAGCACCCAGGAACCGGAGCACTAATTGGTAGGGCGGGGTTCCTGGGGTATATAAGGAAGTAGGGTAGGACAGGTCGGGGGTGATCGTGGGGAGCACCGCCGGATTGTCCTGCAGGAAATACCCAGAGAACAGAGAGTGTTGTAAAACTTCGCAAGGTAAAGCGAACGGGTTTTGTTTGGTGAACACGAGTTTTGTTTTTGTGTAAATTGTGAGCGTTTTCTAAGATAATTTGTTTTATTTAAACGTTTGGATGAACGCCGCTCCTCAGTGTTAAGTAAAGCAGTTCCGCAGCTTCCGTGTCGGTTGAGAACCGTCACGGCGGCCGTCTGTGTGTCTGTGTGAAGTATCCGGGACCTGGAAGGGGATTGTATGAGTACGCGCTGCAGGAGCAGCGGGTAGAAATAAAAGGAAAAGAAAGCGGACTAAAACAACAGTTTGGTTTGCAGGACACAGTTTATTGTAACAGGAAATAAGCACGTTTTACACAGGGGTGCTCTGGAACCTCCCAGGACACCGGCTGCCGGGGTTCTTCCCCACAGTCTGGATACAGTCATCAACGCCGTTGGGCACGTCTTGCTCGGGAGGTGGGACACAGGAGTGTTCATCCAGGAGCTCTTATTCAGGGCCCCATTACATACTCCAGCCAAGAGTCTTCCCGGTGTTTGTTTCCTGTGTTACAGCGAGATTCCAGCAGAGGGAGTCGGCGCTGTACTTACCTGTTACCTGTGTTGCAGCGTGACTCCAGCAGAGGGAGTCGGCGCTGTACTTACCTGTTACCTGAGTTGCAGCGTGACTCCAGCAGAGGGAGTCGGCACTGTACTTACCTGTTACCTGAGTTGCAGCGTGACTCCAGCAGAGGGAGTCGGCACTGTCCTTACCTGTTCCTGTGTTGCAGCGAGGCTCCAGCAGAGGGAGTTGGCGCTGTCCTTGCCTGTGCTGCAGCGAGACTCCAGCAGAGGGAGTCGGTGCGTTCTTACCTCTGTGTCAGAGAGACTGCAGCGAGTGAGGAGTCCGTGGATACTTACCCGTGTTGCAGGACTACCCCAGCAGAGGTAGCGGTTGGACTACGTGGATTACAAAGCTCATACCACAGGGAGAGTCTACGCGGACCCTTCCTCGGGAGCGGACTTCTACAGGCTCCGACCTGTAGGAATTGGTATTCTATACTAGATAGAGAGGGGCGAAGAAGTGAGACAGTTAGTGTCCCGTACAGGGCATTCAGTGATTTAAAGAGTCTCTTGTGTTTGAATATTGTAAATAAAAGTTACTTGCCTGCAATCTATACGTGTCTGTGCTCGTCGGTGGAAGCCGTGGAAAGGAGTACCCCGCAGGGTACCCCTCCAGTTTGTTACAATTGGTACACGGGATATAAACGGGTCTGTGTTTCACGTGTGTTTAAAGTGTAGAATTATATTTAGGCACGAGGATGGCACATCACTTCACGTGCAGATAAAATGTGTATAATGTGTGGCACGGGGTTGCACGTAATGAATTCACGTGCTGGGATTCAAGTGAGTAATTCATTAGTAATTGAATCCCAGCACAACAGTATATATAGATGCACGTTTTAGTCACTTGTGGTTGGGTGTTCGGAAGAGGAGAACGGGTGAGAGAGAGAGGAGAAACTAGAAAGTAAAAATCGTAAACGTAAAGTGTTTGTTCTCACCGTGTCTGTTTGTCTGTCCGTGCACCGTTTGTTTAGTGTTAGTCGTTTTGTATGTCTGTTTATTTTGGCGCAAGTGCCGTGTCCTGTTTTTGTACTGTTAAACCTTTTTATTTTGTTAATAAACGCTGAGTGCAGCCATTGCACTCAGCTCATCATCACCACCGTCTCTGTCTGTGTATTCCTTTTCTGGTCTGACGCCACCCACTCTGGCCGTCTTTGTGACAGCCAAATAAAAAGATAAAACAAAAACGGACCAAACAGACAAAACACGGTGAGCTTCTTCTAACGATTATTACTTTAACAATTACTACCTCCGTCTCCAATCCCGTTCTCCACTCACCGAACACCCAACGCTGAGTGAAAGAAACGTGCATCTATATATACTGTTGTGCTGGGATTCAATTACTAATTAATTATTCACTTGAATCCCAGCACGTGAATTAATTCTGTGCAACCCCGTGCTCACATATTACATTTAACCAGCACGTGAAGTGATTTGTGCCCTCCTCGTGCCTAAATACAAATCTACACTTTTTAAATACACGTGAAACACAGACCCGTTTATATCCCGTGTACCAATGACTATACACCAACATTTACACACGCACGCACCATACAACACATAATATGCACACAGGGGCGGGCCACATTGCCACAGCCACACAGAAGAGAAATATTTTGCAGTATACTCCAAATTACTAAATAACTTGTAATGTATGTAATATAGTGCAATGTATACATGATTTCCATTACACGAGAGTAGATGTTAAAACTTGCTGATTTGAACTCGGCTCTCGCCAAGATAAGCACCAACTAAGACGTAGCTTTACAGTAAACTAATGTGATCCATCCATTTGCGTTCCTTCCATATTATGATGTAGATATCCTTCTGTCTGGTGTTGATGGCTGAAGTGTAATGCTGGCTCCAGGGATCAGCTTATTGCCTCCCTAGAGCATCAGCACACACAACGGCTGCGATGCTGGCTCCGGGGATCAACCACAATGCGGTCTCCCCAGCGCATCAGCATGACAACCGTCTTGATTGAGCTAAGTAGGGTATCTCTGGGGTCTTCAAGTGGGCACCTTCCATCCTCTGTGTTTCGTCGACTAGCCCACAACACCTCAAGAGGGCTCGACGGTGATTCTGTTGTCCCAGCATCACCCCCCTCGGTCCCCCACTCAACTCAGCCCAGCTTACTTACCCGTACATCAGCGTTTCTTTCTTTCTATTGTGCTTGAGATCCCCAGCCAGAATCTTTCTGTTTCAACCGCAGCCAGTTGCTGCTTCTCTCTGCTGCTTCAGATAAGTTCTTCACTGTGCGAGGCAACTCTTGGCCACTGAATCCGACGTCTCTGAGAAACCGGGTTGTAGAGTGTGCCACAAATCCTCGACAACCCACCTCCACTGGGTAAACCCGGACTCTCCATCCTCGCTGTTCCGCTTCAACAGCTAGTTGAGCATACCGCAGTTTCTTCCTCTCATACACCTCATCTACAGCATCCTCCCATGGCACTGTTAACTCTGTAAAACCTGTTGCCTGTCGGGTATGGCTGAAATAGCCGTGATACTTCCTCACGGACTGCATGTATGGAGAATAAAAAAGTGGTTTTCTTTGTTATTTACTTTTTGTCACTTTCACCTCTCATATCTGACTGCCTAATAAACATTGCTGATTTAAAATATAAATCTTCATATCTACAACATGTCCGCCTTGCTGTTCTATTGAACTCAGATACTGTAATAAAATAAGTATACAGTCGTGTTGCTGTTAACAGTACACTGACTAGCGAACTTCCTTCTTGTTAAAATAACTTGCTGTACATTAACATGTTTCTTTTTATTTATTTACATGTTCAATATTCCATTATGCATGTCGGTGTGTGCAAATTTATTAAAACAACCCCCTGCCTCTGTAATTTGATTTGTTGCACAATGTATAGCACCTTTTTAATTTGCAAATGGAGATCTGAAAGCCAGACCAGTTCATTAGTGTGGTACAATTAAATACAGACATTCTGCTGTAATATTTAGTTTTTCAAATTGATGGATACTTTTTATTTTCTCAACAAGTTTTGTAGCAGAAATTTAACTACAGCAATTTAACGTTAAGATTTGTTTTAAAACTTTAAAGTAAAGTAATTTTTTTGTTAAAAAATGACTTGCCCACAGTGTATTTCTTTAAATAGCTGTTTAACAACTAATTACAAAAAAATGACATTAGACCGCGGTACGATGATAACCGTGGTATATTTTGTGATGGTTACCATACCGTCAATATTTTATACCGTGACATCCCTAGATCTAACTAGAAAATGTAACTTGGAAACAGCCGGCTCCCTAACTTCAATTAAAAAATGTCTCCTATCCACTAGGGGTTCTTATTGATGATAATGGTCACACTTTTTTTTGTTTAACTGTCAACAAATATTTTAATTCCTTTTTTTTAAAACAGGTTTGAAAATAGTTTATACAGATTACAAATTGGTGTGGAAAAATGACAGATGTAAAAGTATTCCCTTTTAAGTGCTACCAGTATCACAAAAAACATGCTTTGGTGATGTACAGTACTGTAGCGATGTGAGCCCTCTTTATGCACACTTGAAATTAGACACAAACCCCATCGCTTACTACGTATAGTTGTTTTTTTAAAGCTTATATTTGTTTTAAAAGCATGTTCGTAGTTTGTGGAGTATTACAGATTATTAATTTTTTTTTACAAAATAAAGGTTTATACTTTTGAAAACTACCGTGCAAAAATTGTAATCTATTCTAGGTTAGGAGACAGTGCTGTTACGTATTGACAGACATATGGTTTAATGTACTATTCCAACAAAAAAACTCTGCTTTCACATTTCGTTCCCATCTAGTGCATTCAATTGCTGTGTACTTTATACTTATTGATTATTTATTGTCTTGCAGAACCAGTGTGACATTACAGCATTTGGCAAAATCTGCCTTGGTTGGCCTGAGCACTGTTAGATATAAGTGAAATCAGACGAAAGTCTATTGGGACCTAAGTGAAATCACGGAAGTCAATCTGAGCCATAGTGAAACCAGAGGTAAAGCCCATTCACTAACCTTTGGGTCGATTTTTACCAGTGCATTATTTACAGACTGGTTATAGACTCATGGCTGTTTCTATACACTCTATACACTCTTTACACAGATATGCAGAGAGCAGATAATTTCTCTGGACGTAACCCATTGTTCTGGAAACACTTGCAGGAGATAAAGGGAACTCGGATGTATGCGATATGGAATTGTATTATTTTACAAGGGTCACAAAACTAGAAGACTGTGGCAAAAAGAGTGGCTCTCCAAGTATCCATACCGATCCCCTGTTTCCCAAATAAACAATTCGATAAAGTATTTCAGTTGGCTTTGAAATTGCGTGCTTTAAGCTGGACTATTATGGATAAATGCTGACAGGCTGTGCAATGGTATGTAATGGTATGTAATTTCTACAACAACACACAAACATTCTGTCTGCTCAAATTATAAAAAATAAACAGCAAGTAAGGGAAACATTCGTGTGTGCCAAATGGAAAAAAGGTTTACATTTAGAAATGGATGTTTATTTTTTCCGATATACTTTTAGTGTGCCTTACTACACTTTGCTGTGTTTTTGCCATGGTATACAACACACATTTGCAGCAAAGTTTATTATATAGCATGTGTTTTACTGTTCAAATGCTTTTAAGCAAATGATGAGTTGACCTGCAGCCAAAAGGGATCAACAGAAGCCAGTGCTGTACTTCCAACTTGAAAAATATTCTTCCCACACACAGTACGTTTTTCATCTCGCTGCACAGGAAACATACCACATGCTGAACATTTTTATATATGTGATGTGAAGCAAACAGACTATAAACAGAGGGAGATGTAACACGAAGAATCATTCAATCTCTGTCACATATCCCACCGCTCAGAGTGGAGCCGAAGGAACACTCGGCTAAATCTACTTTTCCCATTACTCCCCCCTCCCGGGAAAAATAATCTGCATTTTGGTGGTCTTTCGCCACATGGTGTACCATGTGGTACACGAAGGGCTGCAATGCCAGATACCACCGAGTTATCCGGGCATTGTTGTCCTTCATTGTCCTTCATTGTCCTTCATTGTGCTTAACCACTTGAGTGGGGCGTGGTCAATGACGAGATCAAATGAATGTTCCAGCAGGTAGTATCATAAAGAGTGAGTACCCATTTAATGCCCAAACACTCCTTTTCGACCACGGAGTAGTTGCATTCTCTAGGGAGCATCTTTTTACTGAGGTACAGGATGGGGTGTTCTACACCGTCTACCGTTTGGGACAAGACTGCACCCAATCCGACATCCGTTGCATTGGTTTGGAGGATGAATCTCTTAGTGAAGTCTGGAGTGATGAGAACCGGGGCCTGGCAGAGTCTCTGCTTAACAGTATTAAACGCCCCCTGACATTATACTGACTACTCAATTGAATTTGGTGCGCTCTTTTTGGTGAGGTCAGCTAAGGGATTGACCACTGTGGCATACTTGGGGATGAATCTTCGGTAATAACTGGCTAACCCCAGTAGAGACCTCACCTGAGCCTTGGTTTTGAAGCCTTGGTGACAATGGGTTTCACCCTTCTGTTCCCCATTATAAATCCCAAATATTGCATCTCTGTTTTGGCAAACGCACATTTTCTCAAGTTAGCTGTCAGCCAGGCTACCCTTAGAGACTGAAGGACGGCCATGATCCTAGCCAAATGCTCTTGCCTGGTGGAGCTGTAAATAACCACATCGTCAATATATGCTGCCACATATTCATGATGTGAGTGTAAAACCTGGTCCATCAGTCTCTGAAAGGCACACCATGAAGCCCAAATGGCATGGTTGTTGAAAATGCAGTTTTCTCTCTAGAACTGCAGGTTAATGGGATCTGCCAGTATCTCTTCGTCAGGTCCAGAGGGGAGATAAACCCAGCTGTTCCCAGTCTATCGAGAAGCTCGTCAACCCAAGGCATGGGGTACGCAGTAGTGTTTACCATAGGGAAATCAACGCAGAAGTGGTTGGTGTCGTCCTTTTTGGCCACTATCACAATTGGACTGCACCACTCGCTCCTGGAAGGCTCAATCACCCCAAGTTCGAGCATTTTCCATACCTCTTTGCTAACGCCACTTTGACGACTGTCTGGGTCTGTGTATTGGGTTTTAATTTCTTTTTTAAGGTTCCAAAACTACAAGCGCTTAAACACAAAGTGTTCATATTTATGACCAAATATGGTCATTCCCCGCAGGTGGCATAGGGTTATGGTCTGATTGAAACATTCCACCAAACCATCCATCGGTGGATGACAAACAGATGTCCTGATGGGATGTATTTTTAGTATTTTGTAAACTTGCTGTAACGTGTTAAACAGAAAGTTAGTTCCATGATCAGTCAGGATTTCCTTGGTGATCCCTACTCCAGCCATAATCTGCAATAATTCTTTGGCAATCTCAGCTGCACTAGTGGACCTCAATGGAACTGCTTCCAGGTATCGTGTTGCATAATCTACCACCACTAATATATGCGTATACCCAGAGTCAGAAGGTAGCAAAGGGCCCACTATGTCCGTTGCTATGTGTTCAAAGGGGTTGGAAATAATCGGCAGTAGGACCAAAGGGGCAGGGCGCACTCAACCCGGCGCTACTCTCTGGCAGTCTGGGCATGTGGCTACATACATCTAAAACAGATAGGGGGGAAGGAGGGAACATTGGTTATTTGTCTGTCCCATTGCTGGTATGGCAATGGGGCCGGGGCAGCAGCTCTACTCCCGCTGGGGGCCAACCTTGCCCTCCGTGAAGAGGAGGTAAGTAAATACATGTATGACTAGTAAATACATTACCAAGAGAGAGCACAGTAACATAATGATAATTATCATTTATTAATGTATGTTTTCAGGACTGCACATCTCAATTAGGACCTGAATCAATTAGCATTGGTGGAACAGTAGTTATATGAGGCACCCAGAAGAATATCTCAAGCTTGACCTGACAGCAAAAAAAAAGAAAGATTTTCTAAATTCTGTGCTTCTAGGCCAGTTTTAAACCATAAACTCAATATAATGTAATTTTCTAGTTTAGTCATTGATGACTCACCTGCAATGTGTAGTTACATAACCATGAATTGAGTAAAATTCCCTTTGGGGGACAAAGTTGTTGAAAGGCACAGATCAGAGGATGGGTATAAAAAAAATATCAAAGGCCTTGAATATCCCTTGGAGCACGGTCAAGACGATTATTAAGAAGTGGAAGGTGGCACCACCAAGACCCTACCTAGATCAGGCCGTCCCTCCAAACTGGATGACCGAGCAAGAAGGAGACTGATCAGAGAGGCTACCAAGAGGCCAATGGCAACTTTGCAAGAGCTACAAGCTTTTATGGCCAAGACTGGTCAAAGTGTGCATGTGACAACAATATCCCAAACACTCCACAAATCTGGCCTGTATGGTAGGGTGGCAAGAAGGAAGCCATTACTCAAGAAAGCCCACCTTGAATCCCATTTGAAGTATGCAAAAAACACTCAGGAGATTCTGTAGCCATGTGGCAAAAAGTTTTGTGGTCTGACGAAACTAAAATTGAACTTTTGGGCCTAAATGCAAAGCGTTATGTTTGGCGCAAACCCAACACAGCACATCACCCAAAGAACACCATCCCTACTGTGAAGCATGGTGGTGGCAGCATCATGTTATGAGGATGTTTCTCATCGGCAGGGACTGGGGCACTTGTCAGGATAGAAGGGAAAATGAATGGAGCGAAGTACAGAGTCCTTGAGGAAAACCTGCTGCCCTCTGCAAGAAAGCTGAAACTGGGACAGAAGTTTACCTTTCAGCATGACAACGTCCCAAAGCACACAGCCAAAGCTACACTGTTGTGGCTAAGGAACAAAAAGGTAAATGTCCTTGAGTGGCCCAGTCAAAGCCCCGACCTAAATCCAATCAGAAATTTGTGGCATGACTTGAAGATTGCTGTCCATCAACTCTCCCAAGGAACTTGACAGAGCTTGAACTGTTTTGTAAAGAGGAATGGTCAAATATTGCCAAATCTAGGTGTGCAAAGTTGGTAGAGACCTATCCCAACAGACTCACAGCTGCAATTGCTACCAAAGGTGCTTCCACCAAGTATTAACTCAGGGGGGTGGAGACTTATCCATTTATGATCTTTCAGTTTTGTATTTTTAATATATAATTTTTTTCTCAATAAAAACGTTTTTTCCCCTTAACAGTGTGGAGTATGGTGTGTAGATAAGTGGAAAAAAATCCTCATTTAAATGCATGAAACTCTGAGGCACTGACACAACAAAATGTGAACAAAGTTCAAGGGGGTGTAGACTTTCTATAGGCACTGTAAATATGTTAATAATTAAAGAGCAGTAAAAACAAGTGATACTAATAAATATAATTTACAGGACTGTGAACACTCATAAAAGTAAGTTTTCAGTCTTATTTTAAAAACAGCAGCAGAGGAAACCTCCCTCACATATGGTGATAGGCCATTCCACAGTTTAAGGGCTCTGTAAGAGAATGCTCTGCCACCTGCATGATGACTACTAAGTTCTAGATACATGGCATGGATTTCCACCCCCTTGACTAGGCTTAAGCAGTTTTGAATAGCAGTGTGCATTCACAATATGGTACTCTATAATTGCTTAGGGATGCATCAGCTTAGCTATAGTGAGCAAAATCAAAAGTTTGCTGTAAAACAAACCAAACACAAGTTTATAGGTTCAAGTACTAGGATAAGCTTGTCATGCTCTGTTTGCCAATTCCTCACCATGCAGTGTCTGTACTCCATGGTATTTGCTGTCACCTGGTAAGAGCTTGGCCTCGCGGTGTCCAGGGTGAGTCATTCAGTCAGATGAGTGCAGGATTGCATCCTGGCTGTGCCAAGTTGGCGGCCTTCACTGGGGATTTAGGGAGTCAAAACCGGAAGGGACTGTTTCTCCTTACAGGCCCTATTGGCCAGGCACCTGGTGCGCTCAACCGGACACCTGCAGGGCTGGCCTTTGTCATCCAGAGGCTGGTATCTTGCTGACATCCGCTCACAAGTTCCTGTAAAGAGGCAATTGGTTGTGATTCACGTCTGCCTTACTGTGATGGGAAGTGCTTGTCGCTGGTTCGTGAGTGCATTTGTGCCTTTATGGAAGCAGCTGGGACGCAACAGGAGGCGCATTGCTAACGATAAATTGAGCAGATGGGCTCGCCCGGAACTGAGCTGATTGAGAGGTCTGGATTGGCTGGGGGGCTTGCCCAGAGAGGCAGCTCACAGCTCAAAAAAGCTTGAGGCGACTGCACCGCCATGCGACACAGGCGAGCACTGTTTGTTATTGTTAGTTCTATTGGCAGACATCAGATTCGGGAGCAGAAGCTACCAAGCCAGCACTACAACTTGGAGCACCTGCACTCTGAAAATCTGACTGAGCTGGAAGTTAAATGCTGTGGCTTTTGAGTTTTAAGAAATGGAACCGGAGACTAGGGAATGAACCTAAACATCCACACAGTGAAGTTACACTGATATACTGACTGACCATAGCACATATGACTCGGGGGGTCAATTCCACTGTGGTATAATTTGTAATATACAGAAATTTCAAAGGCAACACATCCTGTCCTGTAGTTCAGTTTCACTCCAATAGCTCAGCTGCAATCAGGTCATGGGAATGGGAATGGCTTGGTAGCTCAGCTGATTAAATTGAATGAAAAGTCAATTAATCTAGAAGGTCTTCTAGATTAATTGATAATATTACCGAATGAAAATATGCATCAACCCACAAACCCCAATCATGATCATCCTAGTTAACCTCACTGTACAATTTAACCTGCTAATTGTTTGTATTTTGGGGGTTATTTAGTAAGATTGCTCTTGAGGGGTCCTGACCTGATTGCACAGACAGATTCACTGGCAGTGGTGCCCCCATATATTAGGGAGGCAAAAAAATGATATGATAATAACATTGCTCTTGTCTGACAATGTCCTGTTAATGTAGAGGTCGGCTCGGGTACCCGTCAGGTTTTAAATTACCCAACGCTACCCGGGTCTCTTTTTACTACCTGGGTATTGATTTAAATATGTATCGTGCACTTAACATTAATATATGTGATTTTTCTTTTTTTCATTGCCCGAAAAAGATCCAGATACCTGGGTCCAGATTTTATACCCGTGCCGACCTCTATCTTAATGTAGTCTAAGTAAAAGCTAAAAATGTAAATAAAGACCATGTGACTTTACTTTGTATGGCCATATGGGAAAATCAGTTATTTAGGTTCCTAGGTTTTACTCAGAACTACTTTATATATATATATATATATATATATATATATATATATATATATATATATATATATATATTTTTTTTTTTTTTTTTAAAAATGGGATACCTGTGTGAAATTAATTGCGATGGTCTCAACCTCACAAGGTTCACAGTCACAAAACAGCCCAAACAATACCAGTTCTGTTAGAAATACATCTGTTTGCATGTTTCAGAACAGATGCTGGGTACCCACTGCTAACCGTGGAAACCAAATGTCCATTGTAAGAGAGAGATGAGCCTGTTTGCACAAGCAGGTATGATGCTTTTAACCTCAGCAGGGGTCAGAATCTGTTGGCAGTGCATCACACAATGCTGCCTGTTACACTCTTCCACCCAGCTGTAGTCAACAAGTTGAAGAGAAAGTGGTGATAAAGACTCCTTGTCCACACAAGAAGTCTGCTTGGAATGTGATGTCTTGCTTTAAAATGGCATTTATACTATATAGTAATGGTTTGCAATCGCAACTGCACTCCATTTGAAACCGCACAATTCAGTTACTTTCCATTTCAATTCAAACAGCTAAATACAATTAAAGCACTGACATTGCTAGTTTGATACTTGTAACTTTAGTTTTGCAGATAGTGAAATGTATTTCTGTGACAGACATCGAATGAGAACATGATGGGAGATTACATTTGGGGGCTGATTCGTGAAAGTGATTTACAGTTGTGAACTGGTGAAGTCCACGTAAGTATGAGATGTGTACGTAGTGCCTGTTTTGGTGCAGAAGAACGTGACAGAGACCCAGGTCCAAGGAGATTTCGGTTTTAATGATTTTCCTTTTCCTCTTATATTCTACAAATGAACACACAGAAGTTCCAATTATCAAGACAAATAATAACACAACTCAAATAAACACAGTCCAGGACTTTTTGTGGAACGAAACCCTCAGGTAAGAGATGGCTTGCTGTATCCAAGTTTCTTTGTTGGTGGCTTGGTATTGTGGCTTCTTTCTCTTTTCCAGGTTGTCGCGGACATCCACCAGATGGCGCTGTGGAGTTGTGGTAGTCCCCGTCCTACTCACAGGTTTGTAATCCCGACGGCCCCGGAAGCCTGTTTGCGGTATAGTGCGGCCACAACACCCGGCCAACCTTTCGTAAAGGTAAGTAATAACACTGCTGTGTAGAATAGAATTAATACAGGTGAAAAACAGTGAGCACTTGAGCGTTCTCTAACTCTCGCCTCTCTTTTGTTGCAGGTTCCACTGTTCCCCGGACATACAATAAAGTTGTTTTCATTTAAATCACCCTTTCTGTGTCCCTGCGTAATTTGTACACAACTCTTCCAGCCGAACACAGTTCTCCTGGGTTAATCACTTGCCCAGTTCGTGGGCTTTTGATACAGTCTTTAAGCACTCTGTTTACATACACACAAGTCCCGTACTTCCATATCAACAGTACAACACAGCGTACTCACTCTACAGCGGTCAGTGTTCTCTGAGTTGCTCCGATGCAGGGAAGCCTGTAGTCCGCCGTGTTGTTTCCAAGGTAAAACCACCGTGCACAGTCCCGCTGTCGAAACAATGATTGTCTCCGACTGGTGACAAAGGTAGTCCGCAAGGTTGCTTCAATGGAATGTCCCACTACGCTGTACCGTTTTAGAAACGAGTGCTACAATTGTATTCCTCTGATTTACCACTGGTTAATTTCCCAATTTCGCTCCCAATGCCGCTGCCCACTTTCGTCTGGGTTAGGTACTCTCCCGTCCCACGGCTCGTGTGTGCACCTGTTCTCGCTCACCCCTCTAGCTGATTCCCGCAGCTTTTTAAAGCTACCGCTGTTACCCGTCATGCACGGTATGTTTGCCCCGTTGTTGGGAATTGTAGTTCCTAGTCGTTCTGTGTCTCTAACCCCTTTGACACTCTTAATTTCACACATCCCTTTCCTCAGCTCTAACCTACTGGTTTGAGCGACTTTATCACCCCAGCAGTGTACCCTCGATAACCCATCGGCATTTGCATTTTGACTACCCCTACGATGTTCAATTTCAAACCTGTAGGGCTGTAATGTTAAAAACCACCTTGTTACCCTAGCATTCCGCTCCTTGTTCTCTTTCATCCATTTAAGGGGGGAATGGTCCACAACCAACAGAAACTTCCTACCCAATAGGTAATACTTAAGTGATTCTATCGCCCACTTCACTGCCAAGCACTCTTTCTCCACCACTGCATACCGTCTTTCTCTCGGCAGCATTTTCCTACTCAGATACATCAGGGGGTGTTCTACTCCATCCTTCATTTGTGACAGGACTGCCCCTAATCCAACATCCGATGCGTCTGTCTGAACAATAAACCTTTTTGAAAAATCTGGCACCGCTAACACTGGTTCGTTACACAAGATTTTTATGACTGTCTGAAATGCTGTCTCTGCTGCTGCGCTCCACTTGACTTTCACTGGAGCCGATTTCTTTGTTAAATCCGATAAGGGTGCCGTAATAGTGGAGAACTCCGGCACAAACCTCCTATAATACCCTGCCAAACCTAAAAACGCCCTCATTTGTTTTTTGGTTTGCGGGGTGGGCCAGTTTTTTATTGCGTCTATTTTATTAACCTGTGGTTTAATTTTTCCTCCCCCTACTACATACCCCAGATACTTCGCCTCTTTTAAACCGACAAAGCATTTCTCTGGGTTCGCTGTTAACCCTGCTTCTCTTAAACTATTCAGTACTGCCTCTACCTTCTGTACATGCCCTTCCCACGATTCTGAATATATTACAATGTCGTCTATATAGGCCGAAGCGTATTCTACGTGTGGTCTTAAAACTTTGTCCATTAAGCGCTGAAATGTTGCCGGTGCCCCATGAAGCCCAAAAGGCATCACTTTATACTGAAACAGACCCCACGGAGTAGCAAACGCTGTTTTTTCTCGGGATTCTGGAGTTAACGGGATCTGCCAGTATCCCTTGGTGAGGTCTAGGGTGGTTAAGTATTCTGCCTTTCCGAGTTTCTCTATCAGCTCATCTACCCGGGGCATAGGGTATGCATCGAACTTCGATACATTATTTAGCTGTCGAAAATCATTGCAAAATCGCCATGTACCGTTTGGCTTTGCAATCATAACTATGGGACTACTCCATGGACTGTAAGATTCTTCGATTACGTCCAGTTCTTGCATCAATGTGATCTCTTTCCTAATGTCTATTTTTTTTGCTTCAGGTATACGGTACGGTCGAAGTGTGACTTTAACACCGGGTGGGGTTATGATATGATGGTGTATGACACTAGTTCGGCCGGGCGTCTTGGACAACACATCTTGGTTACGCCGTACCATCTGATGTATTTCCTCTTTCTGCTCCGGCTCTAACTCTGGGTTGATATTGATAGATTCTGTTTGATTCTCTTCCCCTATGTGTACTTCATTTATGGACGGCGTTGAGCTACCGTGAGTTGAGTCGATCTCTACCGTTAATGCTTCTCTGTCTACCCATGGTTTTAACAGGTTAATATGATATATCTGTTCCTTTTTCCGTTTATCGAATTGGTGCACCTTATAGTTTACCTCGCCTACCTGTTCAATAATTTCATATGGTCCTTGCCAGTGAGTGAACAGTTTGCTCTCGGGTGTGGGCACTAGCACCATAACCCGATCGCCTGGGTTAAACTGTCGCAATTTAGCTGTTTTGTTATATTGTCGTGCTTGTCGTTGTTGTGCTTGCTGAAGGTGGCTAGTTACAATGGGTGTGACCCTATCTATCCTGTTCTGCATTTGGATGACGTGATCAATTACATTCTTACCTAGTGTGTTCTGTTCCTCCCACGTCTCCTTGGCAATGTCTAGAATTCCCCGGGGTTGGCGTCCATATAGTAGCTCAAAGGGGGAGAAACCTGTAGAAGACTGGGGCACTTCCCGAACAGCAAACATTAGGTAAGGTAGCAACAAGTCCCAGTCCTTCCCATCTTTGGCGATTACTTTTCGGAGCATAGATTTTAGGGTTTTATTAAATCGCTCAACCAGTCCGTCCGTCTGAGGATGGTAAACTGACGTTCGAATTGGTTTAATTTTCAGCAGAATGCACAATTCTTTCATCAATCTACTCGTAAATGGGGTCCCTTGGTCTGTAAGGACCTCCTTGGGTATTCCCACTCTTGAAAACACTTGAAGTAACTCTTTTGCAATGGTTTTAGAGGCCATATTTCGTAAGGGAATCGCTTCTGGGTACCTGGTAGCGTAATCTACAATCACAAGAACATACTCATGCCCTCGAGCAGACTTATTTAGGGGTCCTATCAAATCCATGGCCACCCGCTCGAACGGGACTTCAATGATAGGCATGGATTGGAGGGGAGCTCTAAAATGTGATTTGGGACTGGCTTTCTGACACTTAGGGCAGGATTTACAAAAGTTTTCCACCATCTTGTTAATACCGACCCAATAAAACCGTTGGCAAATCCTTTGTAACGTTTTCTCACTACCTAAGTGTGCTCCAAACAAATGATTGTGGGCTAACCTTAAGACTGTCAGACGATATGCTTGGGGCACCAAGAGCTGCTCCACCTGTGAGCCATTAACCATAGTAATGCGATACAGTAAATCATTCTTAATAATGAAGTGTTCCCTAGGATTCACAACAGCACCCTCTACTGGCACCCCATTCACCGATATAACCCTGTCCCGGATATTTACTAAGGTACTGTCTTGGGCTTGTTCCCTTCCGAAATTCTGGGCTGAGGGTTGAAAAGGTTCATACCAGTTTTCTGTTTCATCCCTCTCCCCTATATCCATTATTTCCTCCTCCGTGGTATCCATAATATCACTGACGGTACACTGGGTGCCTGTTTCTCTCCTTTGTTCCCCCACTAGGACTGGTGCACCTTGCGGTCCATACCCCTTTTCTAGCCGTCTTTGTCGTCGCGACTTATAAATCTTACTGGGTCTCGTTCCTTCAAACAGGCTGCTGTCGGTAAAGGGAAATAAGGTTAATAGACTCTCAGGGGTGGTATTGCCCTCCTCAGTGTTTAACTCAGGAGGACTCAATTTCCCGTTAATGTCCACCAGGGATTTAAACCTGGGATAATCTCTGCCCAGGATTACTGAGTGCGGCAAACTTTTAACCACGCCCACTCTCATGCTACACACGTGGTCTTGGTAAGTTATATCAACCAGAGCAGTGGGGTAAGGTTTAGTATCGCCATGTATACACATAATCCCTGTACTGAGATCATAATTCAATCGGAAAGTAGGTACCAAATTGGACACTACCAAGGTAATTGCACTGCCTGTATCAATGAGAGCCATGACCTCACGTCCATTTACTTCTACTGGGGCGAGGTAGGGCGCCCCTCTTTCTATTTTCCCTGGAACTATTATACTACCACACAAATAATCCCCCATATTACACTGCATAGGCTCGCCTTGTGTGCAAAACCTGGCTATATGACCCACTTGATTACACTTATAACAGCGGTAAAAAGAATAATCGATCCCCTCCCGGCTGCTGTTGACCCCCTGTCCCTTCACCACAGGTACTCGCTCTTCATTTCCTGTGGACTGCGGCTTACTCCTCGGGTCTAGGACACGTGGTCTCCAACTGTCTGGTCTGGTCGTCACTTTATGACCCGAGGCCCCAGGGCGCACTAGCTCTTCAGCCGCTAGTTGGCGCTCTACTAAGGCAATGAAGTCGTCCAATGTGCTAGGGTTCCCCTGGCCAACCCATTTCCTCATCGTTGGGGGTAGTGCTCTGAGATAACGATCCATTACCAACCATTCCACGACCGTGTGACTGTTGTTCACTTCGGGTTTTAACCATCTATTGGCCAGATGGACCAAATCGAACAGCTGGGACCTGGGAGGTAAGGACCCGCTGTAACTCCAGCTGTGGTACTTTTGTGCTCGGAGAGCAGTAGTAATCCCGGCCCGGGCCAGGATTTCAGCCTTGAGTACATCGTAATTGTTGGCCTTCTCGGTGGCCAAATCAAAGTATGCTTTCTGGGCATCTCCAATTAAAAAGGTTGATAATATACCGGCCCACTGCACCCGTGGCCAGCCTTCTCTAATTGCTGTCCTTTCAAAGGCCAGGAGATATGCTTCAATGTCATCGCCGTTGGTCATTTTATTCAATACGTGCGTTGACCGTATAGAAGCGGTGGCCGCCGAGGGAGCCGGAGTGCTCACCAGTTCTTCCATCCGTTGCAAAATGGCTACCCTTTCCTTCTTTGCTTCCTGTATCTGCTCGTTCTGCAACCGGTTGGTTTCCTGTTGGATGGCTGCGAGGTTCTGTTGTGCGGCCGTGGCATTCATGATCACACGGACCAGGGCTTCTAAATCAGCCATTTTCTGCAATCAGGTAACAGACAGGTGGGTGCTGTAATGGATACTACAGGCTTAACACATCCCACTTCTGACACCAAATGTGAACTGGTGAAGTCCACGTAAGTATGAGATGTGTACGTAGTGCCTGTTTTGGTGCAGAAGAACGTGACAGAGACCCAGGTCCAAGGAGATTTCGGTTTTAATGATTTTCCTTTTCCTCTTATATTCTACAAATGAACACACAGAAGTTCCAATTATCAAGACAAATAATAACACAACTCAAATAAACACAGTCCAGGACTTTTTGTGGAACGAAACCCTCAGGTAAGAGATGGCTTGCTGTATCCAAGTTTCTTTGTTGGTGGCTTGGTATTGTGGCTTCTTTCTCTTTTCCAGGTTGTCGCGGACATCCACCAGATGGCGCTGTGGAGTTGTGGTAGTCCCCGTCCTACTCACAGGTTTGTAATCCCGACGGCCCCGGAAGCCTGTTTGCGGTATAGTGCGGCCACAACACCCGGCCAACCTTTCGTAAAGGTAAGTAATAACACTGCTGTGTAGAATAGAATTAATACAGGTGAAAAACAGTGAGCACTTGAGCGTTCTCTAACTCTCGCCTCTCTTTTGTTGCAGGTTCCACTGTTCCCCGGACATACAATAAAGTTGTTTTCATTTAAATCACCCTTTCTGTGTCCCTGCGTAATTTGTACACAACTCTTCCAGCCGAACACAGTTCTCCTGGGTTAATCACTTGCCCAGTTCGTGGGCTTTTGATACAGTCTTTAAGCACTCTGTTTACATACACACAAGTCCCGTACTTCCATATCAACAGTACAACACAGCGTACTCACTCTACAGCGGTCAGTGTTCTCTGAGTTGCTCCGATGCAGGGAAGCCTGTAGTCCGCCGTGTTGTTTCCAAGGTAAAACCACCGTGCACAGTCCCGCTGTCGAAACAATGATTGTCTCCGACTGGTGACAAAGGTAGTCCGCAAGGTTGCTTCAATGGAATGTCCCACTACGCTGTACCGTTTTAGAAACGAGTGCTACAATTGTATTCCTCTGATTTACCACTGGTTAATTTCCCAATTTCGCTCCCAATGCCGCTGCCCACTTTCGTCTGGGTTAGGTACTCTCCCGTCCCACGGCTCGTGTGTGCACCTGTTCTCGCTCACCCCTCTAGCTGATTCCCGCAGCTTTTTAAAGCTACCGCTGTTACCCGTCATGCACGGTATGTTTGCCCCGTTGTTGGGAATTGTAGTTCCTAGTCGTTCTGTGTCTCTAACCCCTTTGACACTCTTAATTTCACACAGTATAATCGTAAATCTCGAAAAACTACTCACTTCTAAATCTTTTGTAGTCATTTTTGTATTACTTTAGTATAAATACATGTTAATTTGGATTCATATGTTGTTTTTTTCTGACTTTATGTGAACGAAAAAACACAAATTCGCCTGTTTTCTCATTGGAAATAGGTAAATTTCAAAATATCACTGTCCTGGTCACAAAAGCAAAGTTTGTGGGGAATAATAGCCATTTTCTATACTTTTGAGGCATAAGCAATTAGGAAATAACACTTACTACCCAGGAACCAAAAAAAAAAAAAAATTGTTACACGGTGTTATTATTTACAGGTGTTTGCCGTAAGGCTCTGGACATTGTTAATTAAATCAATAAACACCCTTGCACCTCGAAATCATTGTCTGTCTGTTTTGCATCCACTCTGCACTGCACTCACCTGTATTCACTCACCACTTTGCCACACTTTCTGATGATGCTGCTTTGAAACTGATGCACTGCAATGTGTGAGGTCAGCTGTCACTTTTCTATTTGATGAGTTTTTTCAGTCCATGAGAAGTGGAAACTGAGGGACAGATCAGTCTAAGAAAATTAACAAGACAACCCATTCATTACTTAGGTATTTGGAAAATAACACTTAGCCTACTCTACCATATTAAATTCAACCCCCTAGTCAAATCAGAACAGCAGAGGACAGTATAAACTTTATTCATGAAAGAATTTGTAACATTTTATAGCAACAGCTAGAAGATGAAAGCAGTGGATTTTTTAAAGAAAATATTAGGTCAGAATAAAAAAAAAAGATTGGCTGCTGCTAGCTTAGAAATGTACTCAGCAGAAATATTTCACAGAACTCCCTACAGATCTATAAACAGTATTTTCAGAAATAGGTGTGCCACTTAAAAAATGTTTCAGGAACTGCAGTTAACTTCATTTAAGCTCCTTTACTATTGGTAAAGCATATTGTTCCTATTTTTCTCCCCAGTTATGTTCACTTACAGCATCAAATCTCCACAACAGCTCAGAAGAACTGATAGCTAGTGGGCGTCCTCCTATCCCCCGCCAAGCCATTCACCTCTTTACACCCAGGATATCGACAGCTAATGTCAGCGAGCTACAGCCCCTGGAGTACAGCCATGCAGGTGTCCATTTGAGCCAGATGAGCCATTCAGGGACCCCTTTACAGTGGAGATTTATCATTGTAAACTTTTTAAGGGTGAACATGACTGAATATGAAATGTATTCCAGTGTGTATGTATTTATTTAAAACGGGCAAAATATACCTGTAATCACCACAACATTCAAAAGCATTAAAACTACACAGAGAACCGTATTTACCTTTTACCATGAAGATAAAACATACAATATATTATGCATTGCATAACTGTCTTATGCTCTAGTTTTTTTCCCATTAATTAGGACCCATCAAGCTGTCTGTTCAAGTCTCATTGCTCACCCTGGGGCTGTGTTTGAAGTGTTGTGCTTACAGAAGAATATTAAAGAAGCAAACACAGGCTGGGCTTGTTTGCTTGCTGCTTTGGGGCGTTGGGTGGGTTAAAAAGATTACATTGTTTTGTAAAATGTATTCAGAATAACAGCAGAGGTGGATGGATAATCTATGACGATATTGTTGTAATACCTGTGTAGCAGAGTAGGGGGAGGAAAGATATAGTCCAGGGGTTTGCTGCAGGACTACATCCCTCAGAATGCCACGGGGTTGGTATTAGCCAGGATTTGGAATCACCTGGCTCTAATTTTAATGAGGGACACCTGCCTGGGATTAAGCAGGTGTATAAAATAGCAGGTCTGCCGCTGGGTAGAGAGGTCTGCATGAAGGCTAAGGCCTGTGGGAACAAGCTGATATATATATATAAAAAAAGATAGATCATTTTGCTACTTGATAAGTATTTGTGTTTTGTTACTGGTAAACGGCTTAGCCATCTGGTTTTCTTAGCTAGGACTTGTAAAATAAAGAGAAACAAAAACAACAAAACAAAATCCTAACACCACCAAGGAGTGCTTAACTAAACTTCTCATAAGTCCTAGCTAAGAAAACCGGACGGCTAAGCTGTTTACCGGCAACAAAACAAATATACTTATCAAATCTGAAACCGAAAGCGTAACAATTACTTCAAAATCATATGATGTGCTATTAGTCTACTTTCTCAGGTCGACTGTCACTTTAATATCCAACTAGTCTGCTATTCAACTAGTCATCTATTTGGTGCTTCTCCTAGTGGTAACAAAAACCTGGACTGGAAAGGCCAATGTATCCAGCCCGCTGTAGTGGGTTTAATTGCAGCACATATAAACAGGCATTAACTTTAAGAACTGCAAATAAACAAATGTGTGATAAACAGGGAGTTGTGACCTGGGTAGATGCAGCTACAGCAATTCTGCTTTTGTATCCTGACTGAACAGTAACTGACTTATGAACCTAAATTAATTTCAGGATATAAGATATTCAGGGCCGCACTGTTCATCTTCCTCAGAAATGCGTATTTGTTGTAGCAAAGGCAAACTATGTTGAAAATGAAAAGGGCTGCTCTTACAGCGTTTTCAGTCCATGTTTAAACTGGTGTTATAACTGGGCTAAGCAGAGATAGTACAGTATAGCATTGGTTCATACAATGCTTAATAAAAAAGATAGCAAGGCAAGTTACTCTCCAATGCTAACACGTTAATTCATTCGGAAGAGCAATTCTAAAAGTAAAAGACAAAGTGTGACACGTACAGGCCTCTGCTATCTATGACGGGATATTTACTGCATGGTCTGCTGAGGTCCAGGTAGTGCAGTGGGTTAATGCATTAAGCTTTAACTTCTGAAGGCCTATGTTTGGTGGAGGTAGACCGCTGCATGAGTTTTGTCTTTTATACAACACCTCTTTCATGTTCATTGAACATCATTAGTTTATTATTAAATACAGTATATTCTCCAGTGAAGATAAATACACCGGAGCAGAAACATAGGCCAGTGCTTTGAAACCAGACCTTGCACACTGTACACATTGCTGACCTCCAAAGGCTCATGTCTGAGCAACAGAAGGAGCTAAACACTGCATATTGACACATCCACAATACAGTCAGCACTCAAATATGCAACCCTATACAATTTTGACTTCAGTGACGGTTAAACGAGTGTGGCACATATCTGATTATTTCATTTTGGCCCGTTCCAACCCTTGTTCGTTTTTTTCAGGGAACACAAAAAAGATACAATGTCAAAAATATATAGCTGAAAAGGTTGTGTTTTAAAATAAGGCTTCCATTTAGATGTACTGTAGTTGATTTTGTTGTTGGTACAGTACTATATTTTCAACAGAAAAAGTAGTTTAATTCATAACGATATGATTCTGAAAATATCACTTGCCAAAGGAGACGACTGTGGACATGTGGACTGTAATACAGTACATACTTTTAAATCCGGTACGTATTGTAGCGGTATGTAAAATTCCCCATTAACGACCCATCAGCAAAATGAAATCAAAATGTTACCCATGCACAGAACTGCAGGAAAACGTAAAAGGCAATGCAATTTAGCAAAAAACAACACCTGTTTCCAGAATTAAAACAGTGTCCAAAGTCAGTATTCAAAATTGCAGAATGTAGTGCTCGATAAGGTCCTAATGTCACATTTCACTTGCAAATGAAAATACACAAAAGCAACTAAAGATCACAGATTTAAAAAAATGCATCACAGTATCTAAAACTGTTTAATGATTACCTTTTAAATTACCATAGCTTGTCTATTTCGCTTTGTTTTTGCTGCATTTTCGTCATGTGAAATTGGAGGAAGCGCTGTGTAATTGGCATGCGAGATAAAAACAAAAAAAACAATGTGGGCTGTGATTGATAAACAAGTACATTGTAGCATTGAAGAGATGGGCTTTGTATCAGAAAACTGGTGATGGAGTTGGAAATCACGTGTGACGGGTAAGTGCATTCATTTGTTACATATATATAATGGGGATTGATTTTATTCTAAATACAAGAGCGGTAAATGCGCGACTGACGTGTATCTGGGTAAGGGAGTACTGACTGTACAAGGTTATTGGCAAATAAACTGCATGTGGTCTTATGACATGTTAAAAAAATAGCTACCTTACAGTCAGGATTTCTCAAGGTGTACAAGCGGTAACAAGGTTTGAATTTATTGTTGTCAATCCCTCAGGGGTAATTGTATAGAACCAGTTTTTAACATTATTACAGGCATTCACGATACAGTCAAATGAGATGTGCAAAAAGCATCAGGTTTAACTTTTTTAGGATGTCACAGTTTCACTCAAAAAGCTGCATACAGACGGCAGAGCTGTGCTGTATACGGTTGGTCCTAGACTTTGCAAAGTGAAACAAAAATTAATTAAAAAATCTAAAGGTGAGAGTAGTGAAAATATAAGTGAATCTAATAAAGGGAATGAAAATTGATTAACCTTTGCAGATTTAAAAGTAGTGCTAATTATTCCCAATGTATGCTGGTCTCCTCATGACCAAAAGCTTCCTGCAGTAATTTTACACCTTTTGGTTTTAAAATTCCACGTTCAGCTATTTTTTTTTTTTAATATTGCAGGGGTACTAAGAGCTGTCTTGACTGCACAGTCACATTAACAGGTAATGATCACAGATCAGTGTGCCTGGCTGTATCGTCAAGGTTACTCAGAGGTAATGGAAATGCTGTAATATAGACATGGAGGACTTAAGGCCTAGTCTTTGTTTACAGCCCTGCTGCTTTCCACTGATATGTGTTTCCTGTGTGACAGTATAGTCAGCCGAGGTTAGCAGACTGTATCGGCAAGTTGAGATCCAATCCTTTCTCTTTGATTTATTCATAGATGTCTATTAATAAGTGCTTGCATGGTCTACTCTTCCTATAAAACAATGAATTAATTAATTCTGCAAATGTTTAAATCCCTGTTATAGGTTTTGATTCAGGAGGTACTTACCTCAAAGAAGAACCTCCAATGTTTAGTGTGGCTGTGGAAAGCTGTCAGTTTCTCACGCGTCATAATGCAAAAACACAGAAAGGCTGGTAATGCTTTATTGTAACCTCCATTAATTACAAGGTAATTGCTTAGGAACTACTTTGTAATTACAATTAAATTCATATGAAAACAAAAATATATATAAAGCACTGCACTTGTGTATAATAAAACCCTGAACATGCAACAGGGTATGTCACAAATGATTGTTTTGAATCCGAAATGTACAGAGTACATACCAGACTCCAACTCGATTCCAGATCAAAACTGGTTACATGTAGGCTATATGGAGGATTTGGGAATGGATTCCTCAAACAGGTAGCTTGAATATGTGCATATAAACAAGGTAAAACACAGGGAGTTACTGACACAGGGCTGCTTTCATGAATAAGTGTTGAAGTTGTCATAATTGATGCTTAGTTCATATGAATTGAATATGAACAATCTGATATAGTAGTATGGTAGCTCATCATACATTGTTACAAAAGGTGTCATGAGGTGCAGCATCACATTGCCATGGTTCCATAATCAAACAATCACATTACGAATGCTACAGGACCTAAATCCTGTAAGTTAAAGAGGTGCAGCACCCATTAAAAGGTGTGTAAAACGAAGCCTGACAGATTGAGCTCAAAACATACTAATTGCCCATTTCCAGTTGCTAACCAAACACTCATGGATCAAAATTCCTGTTACACAAGTATATTATAAGCAAATTACACAATAAGGGCAATTGGTTCCCTTATAAAAGTTTGTATGTAGAAACCTAATGTACCATGCACCATGTTCAACTTTTATAAGGGAGCACAAGGGCAGCTACAATGGAATGAGCCACTGGTAGAATGGTACCATTGCACGGTGGTAAGATTTTCACAATTTTACATCATCACAATAGGATAACAACATAAGAACATAAGAAAGTTTACAAACGAGAGGAGACCATTCGGCCCATCTTGCTCATTTGGTTGTAAGTAGCTTATTGATCCCAGAATCTCATCAAGCAGCTTCTTGAAGGATCCCAGGGTGTCAGCTTCAACAACATTACTGGGGAGTTGGTTCCAGACCCTCACAATTCTCTGTGGATTGTACTACATCAGTACCAGTGCACTTCCAAATCAGGGATAGTGAGCAATATTTATCCTAAATCCAGTACAAAGGACATATTGCCCCAGTACAGAAACTTCACAGTCAAATTAATGTCACACAGTGTGAAAAAACAGTCTTGGAAAAAAATGTAATGCAGATTCTCATCACATTAAAAACGTTTATCTTTTTTTTTTATTAAGGTCAGTGGATAGTAATTTATCTCAGGGATGTGGCAACAGTCCCAGGTGTGCTCCTCCTATAGTCTGAAGCAAGGCACATGTAAATGCATACTGTATCTCCTGCCAGGCCATTCCCGCAGGAGACTTTCACTAAGGCTAAAAATACATGACTTACAACCTTACCCGATTTATAATGATAACTTTGCATTTTACAATGGATGAATACATTTCACTCGAATGCTTCTGTGGGAATTTTTATAATTACTCTGAATTACATTTTGTGGTGCACTGCAGCAAAGTGGCATTGAGTTTTATTCTCTTTAAAATTGTAACTTATATTGGAACAGACCTTGTAAGATGAACTTTCATTTACAGTGCAGGCTTCATGCCTAAAGTAATTTGAGATACAAAATAGTTCACATTTTCTCTGCCACGCACATCCATTCAAATGATGAAATAGGTTTTTTTCATATTAAAACACTACACAAAGTAAAATAAATCTCTGTCTGCAAGCTATGATTTTAACCTGTCACGCACTTCCTGAGACATTTCACCTAAAGGGTAAAATTGTCCCCACCCCTTCACCTGCTTGTTTCCTGATATAACCAATGAGCTGCTTCTCCTATTGACTGACATTCTTTCTGCCAGTAACATGCTTTGACCCAGAAGACACAGCTGGGGTGAAATGGCAAGGAAGTAAGGTAGTACCAGTCTTCCTAGAAGGCAAGTAAAATGAGAACTAGTACCAGATGTTTGTTTTAAAATGAAAATATATCACGTGTTTAATTAAAAACAGCATCTTTGAGACCTCTGTAGCTAAGGGAAGTGCAAGATGGGTAAGGATTATGGAATTATTTTGTTAGCTATAATTACTTTAAGAGGCCATGTGTTCTTCTCAGAAGGGATATTGGGTCATGTTGAGGTCTCAAGGGACAGCTGATGGTGCACTTGCTCATTTGTCGATTACTTGAAGGTCTGGGAAATGGGCTCTTGCTCATTAGGTAGTGGCTATTGACGCTGCTTGGCCTTCAGGATGTGTAAGGTGACCTGTCAATCAATGTCCTTTTGTTCATTTAAGGCTGAATCAGAGATATGTAACCTGTTTAATACGGGCCTGGAGAACCAAAATGTTATGAGACAGCAATTTTGTTAAGTTGAATTAAGACCTGCTCGCAATCTCACCACAGTTCTGTTGGATCTCCGGATGTTTTGCTTTTAGAAATATATATGTTAGTCATGGCGGTAACCTCAAAGAAGCGCAAACACTGTAGATGCAAATTCAACTCAGACTGGAGCAGTTGCTTTTCAGCTCCTGCTGTCTGCGCAGCAGTAACAGTTACGATTAGATAATGTTGTTTGTAATGTTGAATGGTGATCTGGATTGTCTGATTTTGTTATGCATTTTGAGAAGCACTAATAGAGGTTTGTAAGAGATTTGAGGTGTTATAGACGGAATATAAGCTCAATGAGGTTTAAAAAACAACTGAAAATATTGGTTGTCTCTTAGCATTGAAATATTGGTTTATGTTTTGAAAAATAAAATCTCGCAAATCGAACGCCAAATCTCTTGATTTCTAAGAGTTTGTCTCATGATTTATGCAGAGGTGTGGTTGGCAATACTGACAATGTAAAATAATGTATAGAACAGCTATCATAAAGTTATTTTAAGTTATTTTTATATATTTTATTACAAATAATTAATTACAAGTAAACCACAATACTGTACAAATTCAGAAAAAATAAACCAACTTGAAATACATTATGCACAATAAGAAAAGTAAAATAATGTATATAACAGCCTGCATAAACAAAGTTATTGTAATACAGTACAGTAAAACATAGAAGTTAAACAGATGTGTACTACAGTACCTTACTATAGATCTTGTGACCACAACGTAGCAAAACAATATTTGATGGAAATATGCACAGTATTCGGCCGATTGCTGATAAACAACTGTAAAAAAAACTATCATAAGACTGACAACCATTTGCCTCGGTGAAGGCTCATAGTGTGCTGAGGCTCGATTTTTACAGATTCACTTTGCAATTTTCTGTGTCTTTCTTGCCTGCTTTTCCCGCTGTCATGTGCCGTTGCTATGAGCACTCAAACATTGTTTGCATTATGCAATTATCCAATATGCAAATAAGTGGAGTCGACTGTATATATATATATATATATATATATATATATATATATATATATATATATAGGACTCGAGTCACATTTTTCGTGACTCGGACTTGGACACGAGTCACGGCCGCTAAAGACTCGGACTCGACCTTGTGTGACTCGAACATTCGGGCTCCGTGACTCGGAGATATTAACGAAGAGTCCTTTTTTATTTTTTATTACACCAGTAAATTACAGTTACTAGGAAACTGTGCACAATAAAAAAAAAACACCCAACAAAACATTATCCAATCACTGATTAGCCCTGGTGTCTTTGCCGCCAATCACAGTAAGAATACAAAATTGGAAGTAAGTTCGGTTGTAGAGTAAACACCCCTCCCCCCACACAAATCCAACTGCAATCATTGCAGACCAAGTTTTTTTCTCTTTTGCATTAAATTTTATAAGGAATAAATAATGTCAGCATGGTAAACAAGTAAGTAATTATTTGGCTTTTAATGAGCCTTCTCTTTACTAATTTAAACTGTGTTCTTTTTAAGCACTGTAGAAATACATTTCTAAAATGAACTGTATTCTTGAAAAATACATAATTTGATTTTGCTGATCTTGAATCTCTGGAATATAATTTATTTGTTTGCACTGAATACAATAGAACATTGGTCATCTTAATAATTTTGAGTTTACTGAAAACAAAAATGAATGAAAAAAGTATGATTATAACTTGAATAATGAATGAAATCATATGTTATAATCATACTTTTAGAGCTTATTAATTCATATCAGAAAGTGGCTGTGTGATTAAATATTCTGTGCTTTGTCTACTCTCCACTGTTTGCAAGCAACGTCAATGATTTCCATTACATGAGAGTAGATGTTAAAACGTCATGCTGATTTGAACTCGGCTCTCGCAAAGATAAGCGCCAACTAAGACGTAGGTTTACAGTAAACTAATATGATCCTTCTGCATCTCCATCCATTTGCGTTTCTTTCCATCTGATGATGTAGATATCCTTATGCCTGGTGTTGATGGCTGAAGTGTAATGCTGGCTCCAAGGATCAGCTTATTTTGCCTCCCCACAGCATCAGCACACACAACGACTGCGATGCTGGCTTCGGGGATCAACCACAGTGTGGTCTCCCAAGCGCATCAGCATGAAAACTGTCTGGATTGAGCTAAGTAGGGTACATCTCTGGGGTCTTCAAGTGGCCACTTTCCATCCTCTGTGTTTCGTCGACTAGCCCACAACACCTCAAGAGCGCTCGACAGTGATCCTGGTGTCCCAGCATCACCCCCCCTCCGTCCCTCACTCAACTCAACCCAGCTTACTTACCCATACATCAGCATTGCTTTCTTTCTATTGTGCTTGAGATCCTCAGCCAGAATCTTTCCGTCTCAACCACAGCCAGTTGCTGCTCCTTTCTGCTGCTTCAGATAAGTTCTTCACTGTGCGACTCAACTCTTGGCCACTGAACCTGACATCTCTGAGAAACCGGGTTGTAGAGTGTGCCACAAATCCTCGACAACCCACCTCCACTGGGTAAACCCGGACTCTCCATCCTTGCTGTTCTGCTTCAGCAGCTAGTTGAGCATTCCAAAGTTTCTTCCTCTCATATGCCTCAGCCACAGCATCCTCCCATGGCACTGTTAACTCTACCAGATGAACAAGGTGTGCCGATCCAGACCACAAGACAATGTCTGGTCAAAGGTTAGTGATGGCAATCTCGGGTGGAAAAACAAGCCGTTGACCAACATCTGCCAGCATTTTCCAGTCTCTAGCAGCTTCCAGTTGTCCTGAGCAAGGCTTGGTTTTAACACCTTTTCTTGGTGGTTGCTCTCCTGGATGAAGGAATATTGTCTTTTGATGGAACTGGTGGCAACTTATTGGTCATGTTACGCTTGTCTCCAATGCTAAGGCCAAACATTGCAGCACCTGGTCATGGCGCCAAGTAAACCATCCTTGGCTAAAACTTGAACTTGAAGTTTATCTATAAACTTCAGGTACATTCAAACAGTATTCCAATTCCAATTCCAAAAGAAAAGAAGATAGTGAAAGACAAGTTGAAAAAGGCATGCAAATAGAATAATCTAGCTAGAATAAATAAATCTATAATCTGTATTATTTTTGTATTTTAATTTTTTATTATTTCTGCATTTTTCCTGAGGGATGTCCGTTAGGTAAACTGTTCCTCCACTACTACCACTAGTTTAATGAAAATTTATTTGAGACTCGAAGTCAAGGACTCGTGACTTGGTCTCGAATGATATAATAATATAATAATATATATCTTTATTTTTATATAGCTCCTTTCATAGTGGACCACCATCACAAAACACTTTACAGAGGTAGGCTGAAAACTGTGCATTATATGCAGAGTCACTTACAATAGGACATTGATTTAACATCTCATCTGCAGGACAAGGAGGTTAAGTGACTTGTTCAGGGTCACACAGTGAGTCAGTCAGTGGCAGCATGGGATTTGAACCGGTGACCTTCAAGCCCTGGACTTTAAGCACTGGACCACACTGATAGTGACTTGGGACACGGGACTCAGACTTGAGGTTTGAGGACTCGACTACAAGTCTGATATATATAGAGGTGTACATTTTGTGTATTGTTTAGGGGTTTAGATAAAATGTCCCTATCCCTGCATGTAAATTGGTCCCTGGCAAACAGAGGCCTTGATTGGTTGGCCAATTGGTATATTAATACATCAATTTGATTGATTAATCCACCATACAGGTAAATGTATAAGACTACAGACCCCAGTCATGGAGTGGTAGGCTCTAGGAACAGCTTGTATTGTAGGCAGCTCCAAGCACTGATGTAGGTTATAGTGCTATCTGCTGAAGGTAAGACTGAGCTCTGAAGCTAGAGCCTGTTTGTCTGTATCTGTACCAAGGGAAACTGAACCTTTCTTTAAAAAAGCCTGAAGTTCACAACCTGTTTTGTTTATTTTGTGTTAACCGACAATACAAAATAAAATTCAGCAAAAAAAATTAAATCATTTGTTTGCGTGATACCTGCCTTGCCTGTCTGACCATTGCCTGTCCTGGCACAATTCCTTAAAGACTCTAGGCCTTGTTTGGCCTGTCATCAGCACTGTGATTTGGTATTTTATCTTGTCCAAATTACAACCCTCATCCCTAATCTCCAGTACAAACAGTTTTTTTTTTTTTTTTGGGGGGGGGGGGGGGGGGGGGGTTCGTTTTTTTTTTTATAAATTTAGTTGTCGCCAATTATTTTACCCCGGTTTTCACCCCAATTTAGCATGCCCAATTATTATCTGTATCCTCGGATCACCGCTCGCAACCCCCCTGCCGACTCGGGAAATGGAGGCTGGAACACGCGTCCTCCGAAACGTGCTCCTGCCAAGTCGTCATTTTTCACACTGCAGATCCACAGCAATGCCACCAGATCTATAGTGCCGGAGGACAACACAGATCTGGCGGCTCCACTGCAGAGCCACAGGCACCCTATCGGCCACAGGGGTCGCTGATGCGCGGTGAGCCGTGGATTCCCCTGCCGAACCTAAGCCCACCCTACCTGGGCAGCGCTCAGCCAATTGTGCGCCGCCCCCTAGGAACTCCCGGTCACGGTTGGCTGTGACATAGCCTGGATTCGAACCTGCGATCTCCAGGCTATAGGGCACATCCTGCACTCCAAAAAAACAGTTTTGTTTTTGAGTCTGTGATAATCATTAAGGAAAAGTTCTCTATCAAGGCCTAATAAAAAGAGGACAACACACATACAGTAGGATGAGAGAATGACAACGATCCCTACCCATAAATGATGTATTATATTACTTAATCCCCTCTCCGATGGACACTTCAAGTGCTGCAATGGAGGTGGACATGGTTTAATTGTGAGCTCAAGGACAATGGTGCCGAGCAAGCTTTTAAAATGGAAACCTATTATTAGTCATAAAATAACATAGACCCTTTAGTACTCTTTGAATTGTTTACAAAATGACGACACCCTGGCTTTGCGTAAATGTTTTTGTATACTGAAAATTGACTCCACAGCACTAATCCAAGCTTGAGAAATTACCTAGGGGCAGTTTATATATAAAAAAATAACATACAAAACAGAAATATAAAAAAGTATCCTTTTTATTTAAGGAGGCTTGCAGAAATGCAATAAATACAGGGTGACAACCCATTATTAAATTATTGTTTATTATTTTTTAATCATGTGACTTGCAGCTGTAGTGTTAATTGAATACAGTGCTACCTTCTTGTTATCTGTCTGAAAACATTGTAAACTATTGAAGATAGTGACTTAGTGAAGGGCCCTTATACAGTAAAGTATAATACAACTTACTGTCAACAAGGTGTGCTGATTGACCCTAAATGTCTCCGGCCAGCTGTCATAGTAACAGGAATCTAAAACAGTGTTCTGTTTATTTTGCCAAAGTAGAGCATTGTTGCTTACACTCCACTAAGCGCACATTACATTATTTCTGTAAATATAGTGTAGAGGGTTCATTTATATTTGTGTCTGCACCCAGCTCAGGTCCAGACGAGCGCATGCTTGCATACTTCTCTCATCCCTAGCTTCAATGCCTGGAAGTCTAGGTAAAGGACCAGTCATTCTAACCAGAGGGGCGGAGAACCCATTATTATAAATATATTCTTAAAGTGACTCCTGTCTACAGGATCATTACAAATCTTCCAACCAAATGGATGAATTATTGAACTTTCAGATAATCAGGCCACTCCGTAATGTAATGTACCTAAATGATATTCCTAGGAAGATTGATTGAGACCGAATAGAAGTTTTGCTAATGAATTGACCTAGAACTTTCACAGGTAGTATCCCAAGACTGATTCTCCATCCCTTTCAAACATATCTAAATGGATGCGCAGCAGCTAAAACCATATCTGCCCAGAATGAATGAACTAAATGAAATGGTCTGCAGATTATAGCACCATGGATCATTGTACTGTTCTCTTAATGCATTGACAGCAGTGAATGTGAGTTTGTTTGAAAATGGACAAGAGAGATGTATGGCAAGCAGGGTACTGCAGCTATAAAGATGCAAGGGAGTGAATAAATGGAATTTGATGCTGCATCTCTCAAACTAGGGCCGTTGATTTGTGAAATGATATCCTAACTTTTGACAAAACAAGCACATTCTAATCCATCAATTAAATGTATCTTAAACATGCCAAGTTCAACAGGAACACACACGATAATAGCAATAAAAACAATGTACAGGTTGATTAATGTGATGAAGTTAATAGGGTGTATTTTTATGATCTAAAGATCATAATACCCCGTCCTAAAATGTAACCTGATTTTCTACTGTTCTCACAGTATTTTTTATTTTATGTAGTAATGTTATGAGTCAGTAAATCTCACTTGCAGTAAAACACCAACGTGATTAATACAGAGTTAAAGTGCAGCAGGAATTAGGTCTTCCAATGTTTAGATAATTCAGATTGTCTGGATATTCCATAATCAAGACACAATGAGCCATACATATCAAAGTCTTATGCAAGCTACCCCAAAAATCACACTGTTGATTATTACTATTTTATTAAGCCCAAAGCTTGGTATTCTCTGTGACCGTATTTATTATGTTTCCACAGTTTTTTCCTCCTTCATCTAGTTCTCTGTTTTTTTCCCCTGCATATAATGAAGAAGCAAATGGAATGTGCTTTTGCATTTAGGTGTAGGGGGGTTGGCATTCAATACATTAATTGAATAAAGCTGGGGAAGGGTGCACTGTTACACAATTCATTATCAATGTCCTTACAGTGGGCCTGCTGCAATCAACAACCCAGCCCTTATACCATACAACAACATAATCAATCTGTTTACCATTGCAGTGATGAAAGGGATTGGGACTAAACATGCTCACAAAAAAACCCCTTTTCTAATTATAAGGGTTTATGATTGATTTATTATTATTCCATTTTTTTTGTAAGTAGTGTGTAAACATCTTGCAAGTAGTAATTTGCTACAGTTTCAACACCCCAATAAATAGAAATGATAAAAGCTTGAGAGAATTTGCACATTAATATTTAACAAGCAAAATAATCACATCTCTAGTGAAGATTGCCAGTGTCCCACTAAAGAATATTTTAAAGTTATCAGCTCGGCTAATGAAATCCTGTCAGGGTGAAATGAAACACAATTAATCACAACATGCAATGCAAAAACAACACCCAGGCAGATCTTTATGGTTTTTTTTTTAGAGTGACATTTACAATGAATAGATGCTTGCTTCATATTAATTCATATAAATTATATATTACTTTATTAGCTATGACTGATTTTCTATGGAAGTAATTATTTAGGCTGAGAGTTACAGAGTTGAGAAAAGGAACAGTAAAGATAGACGCATGATGGAACCGTACATGCGTATGGGCTGCGTAAATCATTTATTCACTAAAGATTTCAAATAACCCCAAAGCCTTGGGAACCTTTGTTGTAAAACTTTACACAAATATTGTGAGTCTGCCTTTTCATTTTCTATTACATGGAACAAGCTTTATTTTCTGAAACTTTTGTCTTGTGATTTCCAGTTTCACAAAAAAAGCTTTTGAATTTGCTGAACAGTAGAGGACACAGGTTAAACACAATGGTTTGAGAATCAAGGCCTGTGTTGGTGTTACAGAAGGCTTTTTGAATAATTATAGTATTTTCTATAACCACGGCACTTGTTTTATTGCTGTATAATTCATATATCTTTTTAAAGAAATTAAGTCACATTCACAATGGAAGTCCCTGAATGTGAGGCAAGGGGTACCCATATGGGGAAAGAAATGCAATAAATACATATATTGAAATATTAAAAAATGGTTGCAAAAATGTATTGAAATACATTGTAAAAATATATAATTGTATATATTTAAATATAGACATACATTGACATATATTTTAAAATATATCCCAATAGATAGTATGAAATATAAGGGAACATATTTCAAAGTATGCTTCCATATACTTTGAAATATATAAAATCATATTTTTTTTTACAATATTTTAATTTATATTGTAATATTTTCTAACATATTGTAACATTAGTGCTACACATGCATTCTACCCAGAAGTGATGACAGATTCAACAGCGTTAAATCAACGTGTTATTCATCCAACCCATACAGCTGCAGAGCATAACACAGATCACAATATTCAACACACAGTGCGTAGAGACAGTGGGGTCACACCAAACGACTCACACACTTACCCTAGACAGGACAGGATGGTGGTACACACAAGGGGAAACAATAACACAAGGGTAAATATCTAAATAGGGGAACAGAACAGTCCACTTGTCCTTCGGAGCCGACAGAAAGTCCAATCGCTTGGTCCCTGCATGCCACTCTCCAGCCTAATTAGATCCCTGATTCCTTGTTCTGTGAGGTAATGTCATTTATAAAGTTGTATCAGTAATGACATGTGTGATAATATATGGTGTTAAACTTCTTCAGGAAAGGATAAATACAAATTAATAATAAATCAAAACTGCAATATATGAGTGTTCCTTTGCTTTCCTATATTAGTAAAATATAATGTCTGGTAAGGAATTAAATTTAGACCTGGGATAATATTTTAAGAATTGTAAAATGCACTAAAGAAAATGTGTATGTTACAAAAACAGTGTGGGCATGCCCTGGCATGCAAAGTAGCCTTTTTTTTTTTTTTTAAGAATGTGTTGCAATATATTTTGATGAAATCCAAAATATATTTTAGAATTCTGCCATCTATAAAATATATCTTGTATTTTTGGAGGAATGTACTGCAATATATTCGGAATGTTTTCTGAAATATATGAGAATATATTTTAAAATATATTTCATTATCATTCCATGTATTTTAAATATATTTTTCTGTATGGGTAAAAAGCTTAAATGAAAACAACTCAGAAGAGCTCCTACATGCACTTTAATTGTTTCATTTTATTTCTACAACATTAAAGTTTGCTTTACAAAAAAATGGTACCCCTTGGTGAAATGAATTAAGAAATGAAACAGCAACACACAGTTTTGGGGAGTAACACATTACATGCAACGTGTTAGTATAATCTAATTACATTTTTCATTAACTTGTAACTGTTGCTTTTTGTTATAGGTAATGAAATGTGGTAATGGATTATATTTTATGTGAAATAACATGCAGTGCAAGTCAAACCTTACATGGCACATGAACAAGCTTTTCATATGATCTTGCAAGAAAATGGCATCAGAGGAAGGAACAAGTGGGTTTGATAGCTGGATCTTCAAAGTATATTTTGAACTGCTGCCTGACCAAACCCTTGTACAGATATCATTTTTTAATGAATTAGTTTGCTATGACATGTGTTCCTTTCAAATTATTATTATTATTATTATTTATTACTTAGCAGACGCCCTTATCCAGGGCGACTTACAATCGTAAGCAAATACATTAAGTGTTACAATACAAGTAATACAATAAGAGCAAGAAATACAATAACTATTGTTCAAGCAAAGTACAAGTGTGACTAACCACATTTCAATAATACAGCAGATAATAGTGATAGTTACATCAGGATATGATTAAATACAAAATACTACAGGTTAAACACTTGGCAGATTACAGTATACTGAAGTACAGCATTAGATGCAGTAAAATAGGGGGCAGATAAGAGCAAAATAAAGCACATTTAAATGAAGGGTGATAGTGTCCCAGGATACAAACAGAGGAGTTCTACAGGTGCTGTTTGAAGAGGTGAGTCTTAAGGAGGCACCGGAATGTGGTCAGGGACTGGGCAGTCCTGACATCTTTAGGAAGGTCATTCCACCACTGCAGAGCAAGGGTGGAGAAGGAGCGGGCTCTGGAGGCAGGGGAGTGTAGCGGAGGTAGAGCCAGTCTTCTAGTGCAGGTGGAGCGGAGAGGTCGAGTGGGGGTGTAGGGAGAGATGAGGGTCTGGAGGTAGCTGGGTGCAGTCGGTCAAGGCATCTGTAGGCTAGTACAAGAGTCTTGAACTGGATGCGAGCGGTGATCGGGAGCCAGTGGAGTGAGCGGAGTAGTGGAGTAGCGTGGGCGAAGCGAGGCAGAGAGAACACCAGGCGGGCAGCAGAGTTCTGGATGAGCTGGAGCGGACGGGTGGCGGATGCAGGGAGGCCAGCCAGGAGGGAGTTGCAGTAGTCTAGGCGGGAGAGTACCAGGGCCTGGACCAGGAGCTGGGTAGCATAGTTGGTGAGGAAGGGTCGGATTCTTCGGATGTTGCTCAGGAAGAATCGGCAAGTGCGTGCCAGAGTGGAGATGTGCTGGGAATAAGAGAGGCAGGGGTCCAGGGTGACTCCGAGGTTCTTAGCGGAGGAAGAGGGAGAGAGTGTGGTAGATTCCAGAGGAACAGAGATAGAGAGATCAGAGGAGGGGGAGGAGGAGGGAAAGAAAAGGAGGTCAGATTTAGAGAGGTTGAGTTTGAGGTGATGCGAGTGCATCCAGGAGGAAATAGCAGACAGACAGGTAGAGATACGGGAGGAGATGGTGGAGTCAGAGGTGGGGAAGGAGAGGAAAATCTGAGCATCATCAGCATAGAAATGGTATGAGAAACCATAGGATGCGATGAGGGGGCCCAGGGAGCGGGTGTAGAGAGAGAATAGGAGAGGACCCAAGACTGACCCTTGGGGGACTCCAGTTAAGAGAGGGTGAGGTGTGGAGGTTGCTCCACGCCAGGTTACCTGGTAAGTGCGGTTGGAGAGGTAGGAGGAGAACCAGGCCAGAGCAGCACCAGAGATCCCCAGGTCAGCGAGAGATGATAGTAGAATAGAGTGATCAACAGTGTCAAAGGCAGCAGAGAGGTCGAGGAGAATTAGGACAGAGGAGAGAGAGGCAGCTCGGGCACACTTTAGTGAGTTGGTGACAGACAGGAGGGCAGTTTCAGTGGAGTGAGCAGAGCGGAAGCCAGATTGGAGAGGGTCAAGCAGAGAGTGGTTGGACAGGAAAGCAGAGAGCTGGCGGTGTACAGTCCGCTCGAGGGTTTTGGAGAGGAAGGGTAGGAGGGAGACAAGACGGTAGCTCTGGAGGGAGGTGGGGTCGAGGGTAGGTTTTTTGAGGAGGGGAGTGATGGAGGCTTTTTTGAAGGCAGAGGGAAAGATACCAGAAAGTAGCGAGGTGTTGAGGAGGGAGGAGATGAAGGGGAGTAGAGCAGGAGCAGCAGCTTGAAAGAGGTGAGTGGGGAGGGAGTCCAAGGCACACTTGGTGGGTTTGTGACCCTGGAGCAGGGAGGAGAGGTCAGAGTCTGAGAGGGGCAAGAAGGTGGAGAAGGAGGGCAAGTTAGTAGGGGATGTAGTGGGTGTAGGGGTTGGAGCAGGAGGGGGTGCGGGGGAGGGAGATGTGTTAAAGAGTTTGCGGATATCTGAGATTTTAGAAGAGAAGAAGGAGGCGAAGTCATCAGGGGAGATAGAGGAGGGAGGAGGAGGGGGGGAGAGTTTAGGAGGGAGGAGAAGGTAGAGAATAGTTTACGTGGGTTGTTAGTGGAGGCTGGATTACAGATTGGAAATAAGCACATTTAGCAGAGGAGAGAGTAGAGGAGGAGGAGGAGAGGAGAGCGAGGTAAAGGTCTAGGGCAGGGGCTCCCGAGTGGCGCATCCAGTAAAGGCGCTCCTCGCAGGATGTGCCCTATAGCCTGGAGATCGCTGGTTCGAATCCAGGCTATGTCACAGCCAACCGTGACCGAGAGTTCCTAGGGGGCGGCTGAGCGCTGCCCGGGTAGGGAGGACTTAGGTCGGCAGGGGAATCCACGGCTCACCGCGCATCAGCGACCCCTGTGGCCGATAGGGCGCCTGTGGCTCTGCAGCGGAGCCGCTAGATCTGTGTTGTCCTCCGGCACTATAGGTCTGGTAGCATTTCTGTGGATCTGCAGTGCGAAAAATGACGGCTTGGAAGGAGCACGTTTCGGAGGACGCGTGTTTCAGCCTCCGTTTCCTGAGTCGGCGGGGGGGTTGCGAGCGGTGAACCGGGGATACAGATAATAATTGGGCATGCTAAATTGGGGTGAAAACCGGGGTAAAAATAATTGGCGACGACTAAATTTATAAACAAAAAAAAAAAAAAAAAAAAAAAAAAAAAAAGGTCTAGGGCAGCAGGGAGTTTGGTTCTCTTCCATTTCTTTTCAGCAGATCGCAGTGCGATTCTTGCCGAGCGGAGCGCCGAGGAGAGCCAGGGATGGGGAGGGGAGGGGCGAGCAGGTCGGGAGGTGAGGGGACAGAGGGAGTCAAGTGAGGAGGTGAGTGAGGAGAAGAGGGTGGAGGTAGCAGAGTCTACGGAGAGTTGTGAAAAGGAGTCGATAGGAGGGAGGTGAGAGAGAGCAGTGGAGGCAAGGACAGAGGGGGAGAGAGATCGGAGGTTACGGTGAGAGGTGACAGTGGGGGTAGGAGGAGCAGGGAGAGGGGGGGAGAGAGAGAGAAAAAGAGATGAAATAGTAATCAGAGAGGTCCAGGGGGGTGACAGAGAGGGTGGAGGGGCAGCAGGCCCTGGAGAAGGTGAGGTCCAGTTGACGGCCAGCTTTGTGGGTAGGAGGGGACGGAGAGAGACAGAAGTCGAAGGAGTGGAGGAGAGGGAGGAATCCAGCAGAGTGGCTAGGGTTGGAGAGATGGATGTTGAAGTCACCCAACAGGACAGTCGGGGTAGACAGAGAGGGGAGGGAGGAGAGTAGATAGTCGAGTTCATCCAGAAAGTGAGTGAGAGGCCCAGGGGGGCGATACAGAACAATGAGCAGGAGTTGACAGGGAGAGGTTAGTTGGACTGCATGAAATTCAAAGGTATTGACAGAGAGTGAAGAGAGATCGGAGGGGACAGAAAAGAGTAAGGAGGGAGAGAGGAGAAGACCCGTCCCACCTCCCCGTCCAGTGAGACGTGGGGTATGGGACAGGACGTAGAGAGAGGACAGGGCAGCAGGAGTAACAGTGTTATCAGGGGACAGCCAGGTTTCAGTGAGAGCAAGGAAATCGAGCGAGAGGTGGGAGGCAAAGGCAGATATGAAATCAGCTTTGTTAGCAGAAAAGTGACAGTTCCAGAGTGCACCAGAGAGTGTGCGGGAGGGGGGGAGAGGCAGAGAAATTAGGTTAGAGGGGTTGGAGGAGCAGCAGCAGAAGGAGGGCAGAGGATGAGGACGGGAGGACAGAACAGGGATGTGAGAGACAGTCCTTTTACATATCTGACCCCACCGCAGTCAGATACGCAACAGCCTAGTGTGATACAGTGCGCTCTTGGTGTTACTTAGAATGGCTATGAATATGGTCTTCAGGGTCAATGGATGTGGCTGGCTGAAAGCATGTCATTACTGTAAGCAGCTGGTTGTGGAACAACTCTCCAGGTGAAATGGACACAGAAACTGCTCATAGTCACCTATGCATTGAATGAAGGTGATGTTCAGGGAAGATTTATGGAATTAGCTATAACCACTTTAAGGCTTCTCCTTGGTTCTTGAATGTTTTTCAAACATGATATTCATATACTGTATTTCACATAAAACAATTCAGATTAAAAGGTGCTTCCTGTTACCTGATCACTTCCTGTGCTGGTTAATTTCAATTCCAGTGTAGTCAGACCTTGTGACCTACAGAACAGGATATGATTAGGTACCAGGAAGCAATGATGTAAAATGTTGATGATTCTTGAAAAAAAGAAAAATCTTTATATATGATTCTGAATTAAAGATAAAAAAAAAAGAAAACAAGGACAGAATCCAAAGACTTTCACCATGACTGAAAAGAGGACCAGTGATTGAAAATGAACTTTGGCTATCATGCATTTAAATCAAGTTAAGAAGTGTGATAAACTACAGTAAATACATAAAAAGAATGAGTAACCTCAAAAAATACCTACATTTTAAAGCTTAAGAAAACTTTCTTTTTGTGTGTAATGAAGTACAAAACACAAAGAAATGTGATTTGCTATTTTACACTTCTTTTAGTCCATGCATTTAAATGAGAACCATTGGTATGATTAATTTGCTTCTAAATGTATTGTTCTCAGCAAAGTGAAAAATATGCATTGATTTCCTTTGTAGAGGATGTCGGCTCTCAAAGCTCTGGGACTGAGCTTGTGAAGACTCATCACTTTAAAGTAATAAAAGCAGCTTGGCAGGAGTTCCGGCTCTCCCTCGCCATGGTAACATCGGAATAGTGCTGACAAAACCAAAACACAACATCTCAATTCAGTGAACAATTAAACAGCTGATTTAGAATGGCTGGTTAACTACAAATCCTATTTATTAGTGTTAATATACAAGTTAAAATGCTTTTCACAAAGGCCAGGAAAGCTATCTGTGAGTAATTTCCATGAGGAATTATTATTGTTATTATTACAGCGCACTCCGTTTATAAGAATCACATCCGCCCTGGATGATTTGATTCTTATAAGCGTTTGATTCTTAAAAGCAGACCAATATGATTACAATTAGCAAAAGCGTGTTTCCGCACATCAGCAGTTTAAATACAGTATACAAATGTCAATGGTGCTCAATCACTGAGGACAATACATCAAAACAATTAAAACAAGACCTTGTGGATAGCAACTTGTTATATGATTATGTTTACTCAAGGGCGCAAAATCTTATTTTACTATAGTGTACTTGAGAAGCGATCGTCTCATGAGGGTGCCTAGTATAACTGCTGTGCTGTGTTACATGTAATGGCCTTTAAAATGACATTACAGTACATTATTTTACTGTCAGGACTACCACTGCATTTAAGCATCTGTGACTTGCTTTTTTTCTGTTGCGATGCAAATCTCACAGTTTTTCACTAAGAGGAGATGCAAAGCTCCGCAACCCCCCCCCCCCCCCCCCCCCATAAGTGAATGTATATTCACTTTATTAAAACAAATTTTCACGAACAGAGAACAAAAAAAAAACTACCTGCACAATGCAGTTGCGCACTATTTGATTACAAACTTGTCCAGTGTTCTTTTTCCTGCCATGCCGACTCACACGTAAACTGCACGACTTGCTTTTTTTCTACTGGGGGTCGCTGTGGACCAGGGATTGTACTGTATACATGCTGTGTACGTGCCTAATCATGCGAGATGTGATCAATGTCAAATTCAAAAACACCTTTACTGGCTGTACACGCATTGCACTTGATACAGTATCATATTACATGTAGTCAGTTTGCCCCGAAATGATTCTTATAAGCGGATTGCTTGATTCTTACAAGCTGAATATTTTAGCATGGTTAGTATAGGAATGATTTTGTCCCAGTGGTTTTGATCACTATATGAGGTTGATTCTTATATCAGTAATTCTTATAAACGGAGCGCACTGTATCACACTAGGCTGTTGCGTATCTGACTGCGGTGGGGGCGGATATGTAAAAGGTCGGATAAATGAATCCTGTTTTAAATACCATTATACACAGCTGTAACAATTACTATATTCACACAATTATTGTTTTAAGATGCAGCTTTTATTTGGCAGCGCCCCTAAATCCCTTGTTTAGAAAGATACAGGGTATTAATGCTTGTGACAGAGTATCCGTCTGGGTGCGTGCATTCACTGCTGAGTGACAGGCAGGTGATAGAGATGGCGATTGAAGTTGATACGCCCCACAGGCAAAAATAATTTATTTACATGTCAAGTCAACACACTGAACAGCTCACATGACACTGCCAGCAATTGCTGAACTAATCTTCTCTGTTCAATAATAAGCGAACGTTGCTGAAGAGCTTGATCATGGCGGATAAACAGTTAGGGCAGATATGTGACAGGCGGATACACGACGGATTTCTGTATTATTATTATTATTATTATTATTGTAGGGTCATTTCCCCTTGAAGGAATAAAAGCCAAGGTTTTAAAAACACATCTTCTTGCATCTCATGGGCATAAGAACATGCTCAGTCTTTTGTTTTTTTCACTTTTTACTATGATTCAAATGTTTTTTAAACAACTTAAAAAGTCTCCTCTCCCACTTCCTGTGTTACACATAAAAGGACCCCACCTGTTTTAAATGCACATGAATAAAGCAAATGTAGACAATTACCAATGTGTGGAATAATTAAGTAGCAGCTCCTGGTTACTAATAGAATATGAACACACATTCAGCAATCGTTTCGGCTGGACATGAATCAATGCCAAGGTTACCAGGTGAGGCTGCTTGATTGTTTCATTTATACAGTTTGGATATTAAAATTTCAGTTTCCTATTATCCGTGAGTGTTGCGGAATTCACAATATGCAGTAATTTGCATTATACAGTACTTATTGTGATCCGGATATGACTCTTCAGAAGCTTGTCCAAAATCTACATTTGTTCCACTCTTCTATTGGCTAGTTTTTCATTTTTTTATTACAGGTTCCTCAATATTTGAATGTTATATAGTTACAAAATGTTTGAACAAAGATTTGCATAGAACAATATTAAGTTACTATATTTACTGTGGCAGACCAGGCTAAATACTGAGATGAAACTATTGGACAGTGCTGAAAAGGTAGATTAGATTTAGGATAGGTTGACAGAAACTGAATATCATACAAAGGGAATTGGCAAGAAGAATACATTAGTTAAAATAACTTCTATTTCCTACATGTAACATGTTGCTCTTTAACCTTTAGCACCATTTAATTTGAAACAGATATTGTACAATAATCCTGATGCTGTAACACACTGAGGCTATTATGGTATGGTACAATGGACCACCAGTGTACATTGGCTCATATCATTGTGTCTTCTTGCAGTTTGAAACGTTGGTGACATCAATTCATTTAGTATTACCACAGTACCTGCCTAAGGGAGCTGTATACAGTCAAGTGTACTATACTGATGTCAGAATTGCAATATGCACTAGTCAGTACTCAAGCAGGCATGAGATATGCTTGGACAAGCATAACATTTTTTAAAAAAAGAAACCCATTGGAAGAAATGTTCTGATGTTAGACAGCCTATAAAAGGTTCCTTAAATACCAATCTGTATTTCAAGCAAAACTAAATAACTCTTGAATGAATACCCACTCTTAAAGATCATTTGAAAACTGCTACTAGCATGGCACTATGATACTATAAAAGGATTGCCAGTCGTATTAATTAATACTAATGGTGTACCATTGGTACTGTATGTCAAACACAACCTGCACTGTTTATTTAGTGGACCCTGTAAGCACTCTGAATGAGTCGACATTGAATCTGCAGCTAAGCAATTCTGGCACTAAAAGTGTGCTCAAGGGTAAATTGTACATGTTAACTGAATTTTAGTCATTGTTTTTTGTTTCCCCTCTAATGTACTGACACTTTAAACACAGCATCAAAACATGGAATTCTCCAGGGCACATCTGCAAACTCTTAAAGGGTTTGAATAGCCTGATTTGAAGTCAGCTTGTGGCCGAGTGGATATTATTACATGCCAGCAGAGTTGCAAGATCAATCTTCCCTCCCTGGCTGGAGAATACCAATGATATTACAATGGCATCTGTTAGGCTCAGAACATTGTTGGGTTGGGGCGAACCTTTCCGAAGGTTGACAACCAGCTTGGCCAGATATCTTTACTCTCTTTCCATTGGTGACTAAATGTGTGCTGGTGCACCATTATCCATAAACACTGGGATCCTTTAAGACACAACTTGGCAAAGTTTTGAGATCAAGCAGCTACTCAGAACCAGACAAGCACAGGTGGCCCAAATCTGTGTTGTCAACTTATAAACACATCAAAAATATAATTAACGCAAGACCTCTATTGAATGGGACAGGAAGATGTCAAAGTTTTGGCATTGCCTTGATTCTTTATTAAGTGGTTATTCAAGCAGGGTGGAAGAATCCTAGATACTTCTATTAGGGTATGAGTGATGAGTGATTTTCATTAGCCCACTGGTCCCGCATCTCAAGTGGAGAAGGAAGCCACCTGCCTCAAGGTGACTGATTGCAAATAAGTTAAAGTTGGGAAGATTGGAATGAATTGGGATTTTATTAGCAACAACCAATGTACGTACCTGAGATTTCAATGGAACAAATCCATGGGATCAATTAGAAAGTAAACTAGGATCCCTGCCTCAAATTTAAGTCTCACTTTATAACGTGGGACACTGCCGCTTCAAAAAATGTATTGTGGGCAAATACATTTGCTCTCTCCTCCTTTTGAGGGCAATTCTGTACATTCAATTACCATGGTGAAAAGGTGATCAAATACAAATAATTGGGCAGTCCTCAAAATGTGTTGTCCATATTAAAACCAATATAATGCTGAGATAGAATAACTGTTAAACATAGACTTACATGATTAATAGGGATCAGCGAAACGTGTCTTGCCTGGTTACAAAAAAATAAGGACGGATTTAAAATTCTGTACATAAACCATACACATTACAGCTGATGAAAGGTAGCACCAATAAAAACAAATAAATCTATTTAAACATATCATATTTCGAATAAGCTGTTCCATTTCTATGAACCGATTTGCTGATTTAACATATGTTTCAAACTCTGCTCCATCTTGTACATTGCCCATGTACGATAGCCATAGAGTATTTTAAGATTTCACAGTGATGTTTCTCCCAGAGTTGAAGTTGCAGGTAATATATGGAAAGCCTATATTCTGGTTCTAAAGATTCTAAGCCTTTTTAAAATGGATGTACTTGTAGATATAGTCTCCCAAGTAATTCTAGTTTAGTTGTTTCTTTGCTATGGTAATAGAAAGGTCAAGATGCAGATAAGTTATTGAGAGAAACAGGCAGGTTGGTGCCTTAATGATAAAAGGACTATTATTACAAGAACTGAATCTATTCAGTCATGAACAAAGAAGACAATGCGGCAATCTGATTCAAGCAATCAAAATTCTAAAAGTTATAGACAATGTCAACACAGGGGACTTTTTCAACCTGAAAAAAGAAACAAGGACCAGGGGTCACAAATGGAGATTAGATAAAGGGGCACTCAAAACAGAAAGTAGGAGGTAATTTTTCTGGAACCAACTCCCCAGTAATATTGTTGAAGCTGACATCCTTCAAGAAGCCGCTTGATGAGATTCTGGGATCAATAAACTACTAACAACCAAATGAACAAGATGGGCCAAATGGCCTCCTCTCATTTGTAACCTTTATTGTGTTCTTATGTTCTGATGAATAAACGCAGAAAGGTTGGAGATGGGCATGTGTTGGCTGCTATACCCCACTAGGACACCTTGCTTACTAAGCATCCTCAAACATGCTTACTAAGCATCCTCAAACATTAAAAAGATTTTAACGAGAAAGCCATGCCATCCCATCCCAAGTACAGTGACGGTACTATTACAGAATGACACTTGTTCTTAATTCGACCCCCATAAAACATGTTTCAGCCATTGAATCTTATACCAGACTTGGTAGACACCAGATTAACCTTGTTGAGGTAAATAAAGAACAAATGCAATGTTCTGCATGTGTGGTAAATGCTAATATTTGGAAGAACCACTGAACTAGTGGGATGGATTACTTAAAAATTAAAATTGTCAGTACACCGCTGAAAGGTTTTCTTTTCAGTAAAGTGGATGCCATTGGCATATTGTACAATATAATCCACATAATCCAAGCAGTCCATTTTGTGACCAGTTTTAGCTTTCATTGTATGAGATTATCTATTCAGGAATACCAATAGAGTATATTTAGTAAGCAAGTGGGTTTTACACAATTGAGGTTTAAAAGCCCACATTCAATATGTAAACTCTATAGTTGTTTCCTGTTTATCAGTATTGGTAGAAAACCAAGAGCCCTTTTATATTTCTATTTTGCTGCCTGTAGTTTGGCTTTTTGTCTCACAGAGAGGCTAGCAGGTTTCATTTAGGGAATGTAAACAAATGGAACTGGCAATGAAGTTGGCTTTCTAAGAAGACTTCTAAACTATGGAAGGATATAGTGAAAATACTCCACTCTGTTATATTTTTGTATAAAATTGGACATGACATGCTATATTTTATTTTGCAATTTCTCTCAATTTGCTATTTTCATCACTGTGTTCCTTTTCAAAAGCATTATTTCCAGCCACTTGGTCATATCAGAGAACAATGGACCAATTTACTGCAGCTGATGGGTAATGATATGTTAAGGTTTAGCAACTTTGTGTTACTTCCCTAGAATTGTGATTAAGCCTTTGTCAATCCAGTTTATTTTTAGCTGACAAGATTGTTATTCTGTCTGCCCTGGACTTTAAGAGCATTACAGCTAAGAGTGTTTTAGCTTCATGACTTACTACAGGCTCAATCATGCAAATCATTTTTGGTCTGAACATTACAGAATATTAGAGGATTTAATTAGAGTGTTAGAGGAGTGTTAGAGGAGTGTTAGAGGATTTAAAAAGCGAATTGCCAGTTACAACTTGTACTTCTTATTACATTCATGTGAAATACAAAGATGAGTAATGTCGGGGGGGAAGGGGTTGTATATCTATATGTACATGTGTCACATGCACTTCATCATATACAAATAACCAGCTTACTAGTCGGGTTACTTCTCTGGAACCCCATAAGTATTTTTTTGCAGAACTTGTTTTGAAGGTGGATTTGGGTACTTTGAGACATTCCCTTTAATATAAGCTGGGATATAAAGTACCTCTTGAAATAATGGGGAACAGTCACCAGGGTCCAAGGTGTCTACACTGGTGGTTTTGGTGGTGCTGATCGACTTTTCACTTACATAAGTCTATCACACTCAGAAAGTACTTGGACGATGGATAGAATTGGTCAAATACACATTGATGGATCAAAACAAAATCAGACAAGAGGTGATGACGTATGCCTCTGAAACACCACTAAACATTACTGAAGATCCACTGCTGTGGTCAAAAAATAACCAGACATGCTTTTCAAAACTAGCAACCCTGGCAATGTGCATGTCAAGTATCTCAGCAACATCGGTCCCAAGTGAGCCTGGTTTACAAACCCTGTTCTTTGAAACCGGAGAATGTGGATGCCATCATTTTTCTCAACAAGAACAAAAAGTAAATCATTCTGGAGCATGGCCTTTGTAAAATGAGTTGGACTTGTGAATAGTTAAATGAGTTAAAGTTTAATTGGTTAGTCTTCCCTCTTCATTGGATTTTGCTGCAAATAATTATTTACTAACCCGGTTGCTGTCAGTCAAGATATCTTAAGGTAAGAAACATTTAAATAATTTTAACCATTTGGGAGAAACCCGCTGGGCATCATTTGATTTATATTAGAAAATAGGAAATGTATAAAGTTTATTTTACTCTACAATTAGAAAGAGATAAACTTCAGAAACCTTTCATTTTTGTGCTTACCCTCAGATATCTGAAAACATGTGTTTTGTTATTCTCTACAATATTCTGTACCACCATCACCTCAGCCCTACTTTAAATGATGCCATAACAGAAATGTCATGAAATGTAGGCAGTTTCTAAAAGCAGATTCCATTTAAAAGCCATTGTCTTTGGTTGCAGTCCCTGTGATGCACATTTCTGATGCACAAAACATTAAAATAAAGCAAGCAACAGAAGATTCAGATTTACAACAAAAAAATGACTGCAAGATGAAAAGCATCTCTGCAGTGGAACATGGCTGGTAATCTGCATTAGCAACACCACACAAGCTTTCATTTTTATTTCCCAATTACTACTGTGAAACAGGAGGCAAACATTTTCTGATTCATGACTAAGAACCAGAACACCACACTGTCCACACACTCTTGGCCCTGCTATTTCCAAATGTTGGAACTTGACCAATGTTTAGAAAAAAAAACTGATGGCATCTGCCACTTTGCTTTATTAAATCTCTGGGTTTTTCTTTATCCAACACTATGAAACCATGGTCTTTATGCATCAAGAAACATGCCTAGGCAGGGCCCTTGGCCACCTGCCTTTATCATTAAATATGTTAAGGAACTAATCCACCAGAAATGTTCTATATATGGGCAGACTCAATTCAACATTAGGGTTGTACCTTATAGGTTTACATAAGCACTCGCTGACATAATCAAAAAAGCAGCAGAATATATGTAATGAAAAACTGTGCCATGTGGTATTTATGTAATGGGTGGTCACAGTAATATCAAACGAGCCTTTGGAGGAGTTTGTTATTTTTTCCGCACACCTAGACCATATGTTGACATATCTTGTTTCTGCAACACATGTTTCCATTTTCTATAAATAAGATATCAGTAAGATACTGTAGCAACCCTGACTCATATGAAGGTTTTTAAAAGGCAGTACAGAATCGGTAGTTTGGAGCTTGTCCTGTCCGACAGGTGAGCTGGATATAGAGAAGAGCATTCTTCAGACCCGCTAGTCTTTTTGAAATTACTCTATTAAAATATCCTCATCTAAGTCAAAATTTAGGTCAAAGTTTACTTCTATTTTGGTATTTTGTAAATATCAACGTTTTGTAAATAGAGTTTGTTTTAAATGATAAGCAGTACCCCTAACAATAGAATGCAGTATGTCAGAATAAAAAACAACAAAAAAAGATCTGGTCACTAACTTTTTTGTTTTCCGTGCTAAGACCACTTTTTTTAATAACACCCATATTTTCCAAAATCTTTAAAGCAATTCAATGTGTACATAACGTAGTTTACATTTTATATTTATAAACAGCTTTTGCAGTGTTATATTTATCGTACTTAGAAAATTACACACCAGGATAAACTTCTTTTGTCACAGGAGACAACAGGCTTCGGTCAAAACTTACATAAAGAATTTATTCATCCACAATCAACCTCTAAACACCCAACTGTGATGGATTTTTGGCACTGTGGGGCTAATCACGTTAGGTTGTTTAATAATTAATTCAAACAATTAATTAATTTGACTAATTAAATCGTTTACATTTTCATTTGTTAATTAACCTGAATAAAAACTATATGACCATTACCATTTTAGATCAGACTAAACAAATACAATCTATTAGTTATCTATTAAATAATCTGAATATTCATTCACATTAATTAAGATCTCATCATGATCATTTTATTTAATGACGTGTATAAGATCAAGGAATTACGATGAACACACAAAAAACCCTCAACCACAGCAAGGCAGGTTAAAATATAGTAGCAGTTTATTAGATAATAATATCAATGGTACAGAAAGGAAAAAACTTAGAAAACACCGTGTAACAATTTTATTTATTTTTTGGTTCCTGGGTAGTAAGTGTTATTTCCTAATTGCTTATGCCTCAAAAGTATAGAAAATGGCTATTATTCCCCACAAACTTTGCTTTTGTGACCAGGACAGTGATATTTTGAAATTTACTTATTTCCAATGAGAAAACGGGCGAATTTGTGTCTTTTCGTTCACATAAAGTCAGAAAAAAACAACATATGAATCCAAATTAACATGTAATTATACTAAAGTAATACAAAAATGACTACAAAAGATTTAGAAGTGAGTAGTTTTTCGAGTTTTACGATTCTACTGTAAATCACTTTCACGAATCAGCCCCCAAATGTAGTCTCCCATCATGTTCTCGCTATACTGTCCTTGGTAGTGGCGTTCAAAGTCCAGTATATCCTGGTGGAAGCGCTCGCCTTGCTCCTCCGAGTACGCTCCCATGTTCTCCTTGAATTTATCAAGATGAGCATCAAGGATATGGACTTTGAGGGACATCCTACAGCCCATTGTGCCGTAGTTCTTCACCAGAGTCTCAACCAGCTCCACATAGTTTTCGGCCTTGTGATTGCCCAGGAAGCCCCGAACCACTGCGACAAAGCTGTTCCAAGCCGCTTTCTCCTTACTAGTGAGCTTCTTGGGGAATTCATTGCACTCCAGGATCTTCTTTATCTGTGGTCCGAAGTTTTGAAGTCTCCTATGACCTCCCAGCCGTACTCATCATACTTCAAGGCGTCCAGCAAGGTCTTGATGCTGTTGTAATCCTCTTTGAGGTGCACCGAGTGAGCCAGGGGAAGAGACGGGTACTTGTTACCATTATGGAGCAGCACGGCTTTGAGGCTCCTAGATGAGCTGTCAATGAAGGACAGTATAACGAGAACATGATGGGAGACTACATTTGGGGGCTGATTCGTGAAAGTGATTTACAGTATAATCGTAAATCTCGAAAAACTACTCACTTCTAAATCTTTTGTAGTCATTTTTGTATTACTTTAGTATAATTACATGTTAATTTGGTTTCATATGTTGTTTTTTTCTGACTTTAAGTGAACGAAAAGACACAAATTCACCCGTTTTCTCATTGGAAATAGGTAAATTTGAAAATATCACTGTCCTGGTCACAAAAGCAAAGTTTGTGGGGAATAATAGCCATTTTCTATACTTTTGAGGCATAAGCAATTAGGAAATAACACTTACTACCCAGGAACAAAAATTGTGTTACATAGTGAAATCATCGTAAGGTAACAATTCAACGTACATCCCAGTCCAGGCTGCGCGGACCTGCTAGCATGTGATGACGTCACTCTGCTGACAGTCCCCGGCTATTTTATCAACTTTTATGTGTTGCAATTACAATTAATTACTCTAGTTCCACAAGGGAAAGGTAATGAAATTATACTCAACGGTTCCTTGATGAAGACCCCAGAAGTCTGCAGAATAAATCTTCCATTGTAGTTTGGTTTGGTCACTTTGTTGCAACAAATCTTCAAACCCAAGTTGCGGCTCCTTTATCTTCGAACCCTTTGATTGCTTCTCCGCGAAGGCAGACAACAGTCTCTCAAGCTGCTCTGTTTTTACGACTGGAACAGCAGCTTGTTTCAAAGCCAGGAATGGGTCTTATATCAAAAACAGTTTATTAATTCAAGGCAATTGTGCCTACAGCACGTAATAAAATACATCTTTGCCTTTGAACCTGATATTTTTAGCATTACCTTGATAAAAAGAAGCTGTAGCTTTAGAATAAGTGTCATCTGTTCATATTTTGTATTTATATTGTACTTTTGGCAGAAGTTTCCACTAGACAGTGGTGCTGATTTATTAGTCAAATACAGCATTATCTAAACAGCTGAAGTGACACATTTGGAAGGATGACAGTGACATAAATCTCCAGCAACATATGTACAAACTAAATCAGAGGTATCACTAACATGGAAAATTAGAGCACCCTGATCTGCACCCACTATATGCCCTAAAATGTAGTGGTGGACAACGATATGAAAATGGTATATCAATATCGTGCACTCCCTGCCAGTTTTACCTCCTGGGCCAATGCAACGTTCCCTTTGGAATCCCCAGTGAAGACTGGCCTACTTTACACAGCCAGGACACAAACCTGCGCTGTATTACTCACCCTGCGCACCATGTGGCAGCGCTTATATTATTATTATTATTATTATTATTATTATTATTATTATTATTATTAATAATTTCTTAGTAGGCATCCTTATCCAGGGCACCTTACAGTTGTTACAAAGTATCACATTACAAAATATCACATTACAGATAAGAGCAGCTATAAAACACAATAAAATCAGTAGTAAATAAGAGCACATTCAAATGAGAGAAAATAAAATATACAGTAAATACTTTGAGCCACTCGGTGACCTGAATTTTGCATTATTTTGAGATGTGTTTTGATATTTTAAAAGTCCATCTCATTTATAATACCAAAAATTCAAATTTAACTAGAGTTGCGAGCAACTTTACGGCTTCCAAGCAGTTATCGTGAAATTTAAGCGCATTGGTTATTATAAATGAAGCGTTATCACCACAACTGTGCTAACTGTGTCAATTTTGGCCCACATATTGGAATTATTGGTTAGTAGGTTATTTAAATTGTATTTGGATGCACACAAAATTCTAAATAGTATGCAGTCATATAGACTTTGAAAATAATGCATATAAGAGACTAACATTGTTCTAAATTCTAGATCACTCTTTGTTTGAGTTTGTGTGCGTGTGTGTGTGTGTGTGTGTGAGCATGTGGTGACCTATTCTTCATTTTGCAATATAAAATAAAGTCTACAGCATGTATTGGTTTTTGTATATTTTAATGCCACTATCATTTAATGTGCTTTTTTTTTTTAAGCAATAGAAAGTGATAATAGTGTAACGATTAGCTATCAGGGGTGCCTGGCAAATACACAATTCACCATATTTAATTGTGACCAAACTGCTACTAGGACATAACATGCGCACGATTTATGAGTAACACCACTCGAATCCTATGCCAAGGAATTATAAACAGGACAGAGGAGAGAAGAAGCTGGAACAGAACCCTGAGAGACAGTACAAATTGAGCAGTTATTGTGTTCTGCAGGTAATAGACCTTTTGGAGAGTTGGCTCAAATACAGAACAAATTATTTCATAATAAATCACATCCAAAGTTATATTATAGCACTCAACAGTTAACCATCTGGCCCAACAAACATTATATCCGGCTGAATCAAAAACATCATATTGCACACTTGATAAACTCATTATAGTTTGCACATAAATAGTAATTATTGCACATCAATAGTAGCCCAGTTATATTGCACATCTTAATCATGTATATTACACATAAGTTATTTATATTGCACACCTTGGTTAATCATGTATATTGTGATAAGTGAAAAAAAAAGAACCTCCAATACGTCTTTTAAATACACTGGCTGCTTCGTTGCCACCTATTGAGTATTTGCGATTGTGGTTTTATCAGTTTAGTCTTAATTATAACTATGAATGTAGTTATGAAATTAAAAAAAATAACATAGTATACCCATTCACTTGAATTCCGTATGTAGATACTACTGAATCAGAGACGATTTATTTGTAAACACAGCCCTATAAATACAACTTAATATAATTAAAATAAAAGGCAGAACGTAACTGATGTCTGTTATATGTTTACATTCTCACGAAATTATACTCATGGTAGCTTTAATAAAACAAATGTGTTCATAAGTTTTACAAACTGCGTATAACTTTTATTTTGAGACTTTGAATTTTCCCATTGACTTGTCAACACATTGTGGCGGTAGGTTTATACTAGAAACACTTTAAAACATACAAATAACCAAAAGAATATCGTATTATACATCATTTATATATTGATATGAGTAGTCTGTCAGCCTACCTAAGACTAGATTCTGTAGCTGCCACAGCGCTTTAAAAAAAAAAAGAAAAAAGAAAAAAATGTCCGCTTTATATTCTCCATGAATAACAATGCGATCGTTACAGTTACAATGATATTTCATAGAGCAAGCGATTCTGAACAGTTTTGTGTATACATTTCATTACCAAAAAGAACTTGTTTAATTAAAGATACGACCCCAACTTCCCTTGAACAAGCGTAACAGATGACCATACTGAGATGTTTTATTCCAATTTTTGTTTCGATCGGATAAGCGGTTTCAGAGAAGAAGATGTTTGAATTTTGATGATTTTATATTTTTATGGTAATTTTATGTCATTAATCAATGTGGTTGCCAAACCACAGAACCAATCAGTTTCGTATTAACAACAGTTAATCATAGACTATCCCTCAACATGTATAGCAATTTTCAAAACTCTGCAGTAAGCGGTTTCCGATACATATGCGTTTTAACAAGTTCCGCAAAATCCAATATGGCTGACAAACCATCTGACTTGTGCAAAAGTTTGGACACCAGACCTGTTATCTGCACATAGCCACCCACCTACACACCGTATTTCATAAGCCTGCGATGAGGTCTCGGAAGAAAGAAAATTAATAATAATAATAATAATAATAATAATAATAATAATAATAATAATAATAATAATCCTAAAAGAAACAATAGGCTTCCCCAGCCTACAAAATGTAATGAACCACTGACACATGCACATATCTCAAAAAAATGCAGCATGCAAATAGCGTTTGGTACCTAAACGCCAATCAATGGAATACAATGGTTAAATAATACTTTAGTGTGTGGTGTTTGCCTACAGGACTGACCAGGACTGACATGTTAGCCAGAAACCTGGTTGCCTCTGCCAGGAGGCTGAAACTTGGACGCAAGTGGATCTTCCAGCAAGACAATGACCCCAAGCACACATCAAAATCCACAAAGAAATGGTTAATTGACCTCAACATTTTGCAATGGCCATCTCAGTCTCCGGACTTGAACCCCATTGAAAACCTGTGGTTTCAATTGAAGAGGGCAGTCCATAAGCGCAGACCGAAGGATATCAAGGATCTGGAAAGATTCTGTATGGAGGAATGGTCTAAGATCCCTCCCAAGGTGTTCTCCAATCTCATTAAACATTATAGAAAAAGACTCAGTGCCGTTATCCTTGCAAGGGGAGGGTGCACAAAGTACTGAAAACAAGGGTGCAAATAATTGTGACACTTCATTTTTTTTTTTTTTAAATAAATTTATAATTTGAGAAATGTGTAATTTTGGTTGATTCCATTGAATCATTAATAAAGTCAAATATATTCCACATATTGGAAAATTACAATATAGCTCTGTACTGGTATTATTTATTTTATAAAGTCTTTTTTGCTCATCTTTATCAAGGGTGCCAATAATTTTGGAGGTGACTGTATGCTAAAGAATGTCTTTATGAAGTTTCATCCAATTAGATAAGCGGTTCTCTCGATTTGTAAAAGATCCTCCATGCACCACTCAATAACTTGTTCTATTGAAGGTCTTCACAAGTTTTAGCATGATTTGACAAGCAGTTCTCTAGATCTATACATCACCTGCGGGGGACAATACTGTTGAGCAAATGAGACAATTATTGGTTGGAGGATCGAAGGGAATAGGAAATGTTCTACAATATAATTAGGGCTTCTGTTTTTCTGGTTTTATTAATGTATTTTTGCGGTGCTTATTTTTAGCTATTTTCGAGTTTTATGTAAATTGTTTTTTTTGGAGCTTTCGTTTTTGATCTACTGTATGAAATTAGTGTTTTCGGTTACTTTTCAAAATATGTGAGCGTTTTTTTTTTGTTCTGTCAAAATATGTATAGTAACTCAACAGTACTTGCACACTTAAGTTGTACCTTCTTTCCACTGCTGTCTTCCACAACGAAATCCCTATGGTCACGGGCACATTCTTCAGGGTTTTTGTGTGGAGGCATTTTTGTACATTTCGCCACAATTCTGTTTTAAATCCTCAGTATCTTAACTGTAATACAGCTTGAAATCCCGCTAACAAGCCTCCATCCTGATTGTAGTCTCCAATAGAAATGTAGGAATGTGCTGTCACTCAGTAGTTGGGGCGGGTTTAAAGTATTGAGAATGAATCAATGATAGATGCAAGTCAGGAAAGCAGGACATTGCCCTGCAGCAATGAGAAATGTATTTATTATTATTTTCTAGTAGGTTTTATTTTTTAATGGGAATAGGGTAAAGTCAACGTGAATTGATTAACCATTTCCACAGTTTTTCCTGTGCTTTTCGGTGTTTATTGGCTATCCACCAATTTCATTTTTTTTGTATCGGGGGTGTTTTATCGTGTTTTATCGTGTTTTAACCGAAAATCAGAAGCCCTAAATATAATTTTTCAAGAATCTTTGACAATAATAACAGTACAAACATATAAAGAAACAACTTGGGATGTAGCAGTTCAGATATTGTTGGGGCAGGTTAAAAAAGACAAGCGGTTTGGCTAATTTCAAACAAAACAGATAAAGGCATGACTGACATTGACAAATATTTTCATCCTTGGCATTCAATGTGTTCATTATCATACCTGAATTGAATGTATGCTAATGAGCGATTTGTACTTTTGTTGCTTTGATTTTATTATACCCTAGTGTTAAAGGCAGGCAATAAAGTAAAGGTTACAACTGTCCCCTGTTGGATTAACAAAAGATGCATGTGTTTAAATCTTCCATTTATATGATAATGAAATTATACTGTGAAAGTCATACAGAATGGCATTCGCATTGCACCTTTAAAATAACAAACTGGTTAAACGACTGGAATGGTATAAAAGCAGAGCGATATTATGCACAACTTTTATTGAAAAGGCTTTTGTTCACTTTTAGAAAAAAGTCACTGTGGAAATTGCCTAGATGGAAATTGAGTGCTTTGAGGAGGTGGCACAGAGAGTACATTCCTTAGCCTATTACACTTCTGGTTTCAAATCCAAGTGAAACTATTTTGGTCTTGTCAACCTAGTGTTTGCCCTCGGTGGGCACAAATGCACCATCACAATAAAATGCATGATTTTGACAAAGTAGTCAGTCTCTGCTTGGGAGAGGCCCTTTATTTCTTCCACCACAAACCCAGTCTGAACACCTTTCACAAAAACCTGCTGTTCCAATGGCTTTTCTCTCTCCCTCTGCCAGCAGGTTCATTTCAGTCTGAACGAAAATGGTTAGAATTCTCTTGCCAGGTTTCATAGCAGGAAAAGATGTCATGTGCTCAGTGTAAAAATCCTAAACTTCCTTTGAAAAGTTGAGATATAAAAAAAAACTTACCTAGTGGAGTGACAGAGAACCAATAAGTTATATGTAAAAATACTACTACTACTACGACTACTTCAATTTGTGTCTACATTGTATGTCTAAATGTTACATGTTTTTGCACGGTTTTTGGGTAAAGGGACAGCTTGCATGCTGCTGTGGGCTGTGTTGTGGTGTGCTGACCTTTGTGAATAAAATCAGCTGTTTGGCGAATGTGATCTTGAAAAAAAAAACTATAACTATTACTACGACTGCTATGACTAGTACTACTACGACTACTACAACTACGACTACTACTACTAATAATAATAATGACCCATCAGCGTCACTTGAAACTTCCAATTCTATTAATAGGTTTCTAATTAAATATTAGTTTGAACCTTAGTGCTGTTGGAAATGATTTGTTGTCTCTAGAACAAGCTGGTTAACAGAATGAAGTGGTTCAAAAGCAGAGCGATATTATGCACAAAATACAAGAAAACATCTTAGCAAGCACTTGAGAATGGTAGCATTGGGCACTGGAAACATAGCTTGGCTGGCAAGGTGTATTCAGTTTAGCATTTGGGTATTGGGTATGAGCTGTGAGGGGAAGCTTTCATAGGGATGGCACCAAGAGAAGAAGAGTAAGGGTATTAAACAAAAAAGTATGCTGTTGAAAAGCAAACACATTGTTACTACAAAAAAGTGTGGACCACAGTGGTGACCTTGTATAGCATCTGGTTCCATATCAAATAGCTGAACATGGAACTGCCCCGAATTTGAAACGGGAACCAGATGAGGTCCCAGTTAACCTAGTTTCATGTTGTAGATAGAAATGCAGCATAAACCACACTTTTGCTAAGACAGAGATTCTGCTTTCATGTCTTATCTGTAATATGAAACACTGTGCTTTTCTGTTGTGCACCCTGTAGTTTCCATCACACCCTTCTCATTGCTGATTCATAAGTCAGGACAAGGACATCTGCCATTATATTACCCCACATTTAATATAAAATACTGTTAATATAGCTCTATTCAACTTGCAGGAGAGGGCTTTAACAAGAGAGGCGTAGCAATATCCTAACCAAATGATCTCCATGGCAGCAGTGTGGAGTAGTGGTTAGGGCTCTGGACTCTTGACCAGGGGGTTGTGGGTTCAATCCCCAGTGGGGGACACTGCTGTTGTACCCTTGAGCAAGGTACTTTACCTAGATTGCTCCAGTAAAAACCCAACTGTATAAATGGGTAATTGTATGTAAAAATAATGTGATATCTGTATAATGTGAAATCTTGTAACAATTGTAAGTCGCCCTGGATAAGGGCGTCTGCTAAGAAATAAATAATAATAATAATAATCTCCAATGGTAATCCAATAGTACTAAAATCTACCTCAGTAGCAGCGACAATGGAATGAGCCATTGGTTTAAAAGTACCACGGTAGTGGTAAGATTTTTATATCTTGCATATCAATGGTATCTCAATTGTATGAAACCAATATTAGTATGAATGTGCTTGCTGCTGAATCCATAATAATGAGGAGCCCATTCTGCCCGGTTCCAAGTAGCTGATTGATCCAAAAATAAACTTGTCAAGATGGGTCGTAAAGGATGCAAATGATTCAGCATCCACAAGATGACTAGGTACCCATTCTATCCCCTCACCACTCTCTGTGTGAAGAAGTGTCTCCTTCCCTGTGCCCTAAGTCTGCACTTCATTTGCTTCCTCTGGTCCTGGTTTCTGTGCTGTTCTTGTTAACTTTGTATGAGCTGAGGTATCCCTATTATCTTGTTATCGTGTTCTATTTCACATCTTGGTGAAACTAAGAAGTTTAAGCATCCTTGTATCCTCAATAGAGCTCTCGGAATCTTGTCTTAACTCTAAGTGTAACCATTAACCTGTCCCCCTGCCTGTAGTGGATATAAGAAATTATATATAGAGCAAATGCAGTAATTCTAAGGGGCAGTTTTGTAAAGGACAGGTTAATGGTTACACTCTAGTGTCCCTGATGCACTGTAGTTATGTATTACATAGTTTAGACTTGATTCTGAGAGATCTACTAATGTGAGCTTTATAAAGTCACGAGGATGTCATGACTCAAACAAAAATTATACCATTTTATTGTCAGATCCTGTGACAGGGTAGCATCACGACCCAGGATGTTATCAGCAGGGATAGAGACTCAGAGACACAGAAATGCTGCAGTGAAGCGCTTTTTAATAACAAAACAATTTACACAAAAGACAGGAACAAAACAAAAGGCACGGTGGCCAAAATAAACAGGTTTACAAAAACTCACAACAATACAAGATGAATGGCACAGCAACACATACCCTCTCTCCAACACCAACACCAACATTAACTCTTTCTCTAACACTCGTGATCACCCTATGTATATACCTGTGGCTTAATTAATCATTTAATCACTTCTTCAATTCACGGCTCCAGCCACATTCCCACATGTTTTGACAGGGAGAAATGTAACCCCCTACCTGCCAACCCAATATTCCCCACACCAGCACACACACACACACACACACGTGCACCGGCAGGGCTTTCACACTGCCACAGACCCAGTTTATAAAATAAAAAATACTCGGAGGCTGAAAAGGAGTTTAATTTCTGGCCTGTCGGTTTTGTTTCCTTTTTGTTTTGCTGAGCAGCTTTATGTGGGTGCTGACAGCACAGAGTACACAGTATGGGACTTCCTCTATTGATGAGGTCATCTAATCTTGGTACAGTGCACCGCTGACAAGGGAAACATTGCAGCAATTCAATTCAGAGCACAGAACTGTTAGCAACCACTCTGTGAAAGATATCACAGCAAGGCATTTCACTTAACCATAGGGCCATGATAGCAAACTGAATAGAAATTTTAAAGAAATACCATTTATACGTGTCATATACTGTAGCAGTGCTGACAGGTCAAAAGATTGTGTTTTTCATATTTCACAAAAACCTAACGTAGCATGCAGACCTTTCTAAAAACCTATGTCTACAACTAAATGGTAATGTGGCAAAGCATTCAAATCTAGTTCTGAATAAAACATTAGCAGTCTTTATGGGTATATGTTTGACAATATTTAGCTGCAAAGCAAGTAGCTTTTCCATTTTAACCTTCCCTTGTTATTGTATGGTGTTTGCAAACAGTGGTCCTGGGTTCTTAAGTATTTAGTTATTATATGTTTTTTCTAAGTTAGCCTTCACCTGGCTTTGACTGATCTGCCATCCTCATAATATCCTTCAAAATATCGTAGTGTATATGTGAGGCTGACCGATGGTTTGGCTGGTAAAAGCAAGACAGGAATCACCTAGCAAATGAATAGAGGTTTTGCACACTTTTTGTGTTGAGTAAAACATAATAAAACTTCTGGGAAGATGCAGTCTCTGGAGGTACAGAAATAGTCAGCTCTCTAGCAACAGAGCTTTTATTCAGATCAGAATCAGAGAGATATAAGGTTGAATAACTCCTAGCCAACTCTACAGAGTGAATATTTCGTAACATTTTTTTAATGTATTTTGCATTCATTCAAATCCAACGACAGAATGACAGGCACAAATCACACTGCTTCAATTTCAGCTGTTTAATTTAGGCTTAAGCACTTTATTGTCTATACATTGTTCTCATTATATATACAGAATACTCCATAAATGTTCAGATTCAGTAGCGGCTCCTGACTTTAATAAGTAGGGAGGCTATAGATAGATAGATAGATAGAGATAGATGCACAAAAGAAATGCAACACTCAGGTGTAACGGATTTAATCAAACATAGATATCAAACAAAATCACAGAAATTGTGAACAAAAATACACAGCAAAGAATCATGATAAGTTTTCAGTATGAAACGTGACACACTGTCAAAATGAAAACATTACGACGTTAGTGTCGGGTATGACCTCCCTGAGCATTAACACAATCCTGGCAGCGTTGACGCATAGACCTGATCAGCCTCTGGATAGACTGCTGTGGGATGTTCCGCCACTCTTCCTGTGCAGCTGCAGCCAGCTGGCGAAGGCTGTCTCCTGTGGATGGCACTGGCGATTTGGTCTCACAGATTCTATTGGACAGGTCAGGAGAAAAAGCTGGCCACGGCAAGACCTCAACATTGTTTTCTATGAAGTCGTGCAATTGTAATCCTAGCACTGTGTGGTCTTGCATTGTCCTGCTGGAAAATTGACACTTCCAGATTGGCTTGCAGGAATGTCAAAACTGTTGCCTCAAGGACTTCATCAATGTATCGCTGAGCAGTAAGGTTGCCCTCAATCTGCACCAGAGGTGTTTTTGTGTTAAAGGAGATTCATCCCCACATCATCACACTTCTACCGCCATACCAGTTGACTTTAACAATGCAACAGTCAGCTAACACTTACAACGATATGGTGGGCCGGTGTGGTGACTCTCTGCCTTCCAGGACGTGGCCTGTCCCTCACAGAGCCGGTTTTCTGGTTTCTATGGACTAGTCTGCTGATTGTTGAAGCAGAACATCTCACTCTCCGGGCAACTTCTCTAACAGACAGGCAGCCTTCAATCATGCTGATAGCAACCAGGCGATCTTTATTATTTAAGCGGGTCATGGTCGTATCTTTCGCTGTTCTCGTGTTAAATTAAGTTCATAACTAAAGTTCGGGAGGAGGGTCAGACACGAATCTCAGCGTCACAAAATTGAAGCATTCAATTTACACATTAGCTAATTAAGATTGTTAGCACTTTAAATACCCTCTTCACTTACCTGTCAGTTGCGTTTCGATTTCATCGTACATGCACGCACCATGGTCAACATTCTGGATTGTTCCGTTTTGTCAGATGATGATCTGTTTGCCATTTCCCCGGAGCCGAGATCCACTCAACCAGTTCTGCTAGCCCTTTCCGGGCCAACTCCACGACAACTTCGGTCGGCGGTATTTACCACTCCGAACTTCTCTGCCCAGATGTCTGCTTCTCCAGGACCATAACCAGATCCCTTGCTTTTTCCGTTACCCAGCACAACAACCGGCTCACTCTCCTGTCCGCCATAGCTCCTTCCTGGCCACTTGTTCCTCCGCAACTCCTGACATGAGACTGGACAATCCCCAGGCTCCAGCATTATCTTTGTAGCAACAGCATCCCATTCAAATCTACAGCACGTAAGGATAATTTGTTTAATTTATTTCTCTCCACTCTGCAGCATCGCTATGACGATAGCAGGGCCCCACTTTTCCATCCACTCTTCCGCCCTTCCCAGCGGTCCTCCAACCATAACCTTTTAGGTTACCCCCCCCCCCCCCCCCCCCTCACTGCAGGTGTCCAGCAGGTCCCTGCAGTGACCTCTCTGGCCACTATGGGTGTCCAGCAGGCCCCCATAGTAGTTCCCTCTCTGTCTAATTTTCCTTCTGCCTTTTCAGCTACAAGCTTTCAACAGGGCAACACAGCCCCCTTCTTTCCCTGGGAAAAATTAGATTGTATTGTATCTATTATTTCCACTTTTCTGTCCAGTCCCCCTCCTACCAAACGCAATCTTCTGCCCCTCCTAGGCCATTTAAACTACACAATGAGGATAATTCCTTAAGGAAGAGCTTTCATCTCCTACCTTCTTCTCTTGATCCCTTCCATTGATTCCCTCAACGATGTCATATTCAGGATCCTATTTGCAGCGAGGAACTCCGCCTGTGGGAGCTCCTACTAAAAGAATGGAACAGCATTACTTTCTTTTACGACAACTGTCTCCTGCTGCCTGAAGACATTCAACTGTTCACAGATGCAGCTCCCTCTCTTGGCTTGGGAGGATACTACAAGGGAAAATGGTTTTCTGCTCCATTCCTATACCTGATCAGTCCTCGTCATCGTACGAAATGTATCTGGTCGCTGTAGCCACATTCCTTTGGGGGTCTTCCTGGGCCCAAAAATCCATTCTTATCCACTCAGATAATTCAGCTACAGTCCAAATCATTAACACTAGCACCGCCATAGCCGCTTTTTGAACGGCTTTTGCAATTCAAATTTAAATATCTCTGCCTATGTGAATATCTCGTGCATATCCATTCTTAAGTGTTACTGAATATTTGATTAAATACCCATACAGTGTTTCAGCTGCAGAATCGTAAAAATGAATAAGCACTTGCTTCTTCAACTGCCAGACCCGCAGTTTATGCGGCAAATTGAAATCAATACAATATAGCTGACAATTTAGTCTGGGCTTTGTAATAAAATCAAAGTCATTGTGAAATAATGTATTATAATCCTGTTGAGTGCTTGAAACACTTATGAAAGTCATTCTACACATCATATATTATTATTATTTACATTACATTTCTCAGGCAGAACGACTGTGCCACCCTGAGTGTAACGGTGCAGAAAAAATAAAAATGTGCGTATTCTAAGCTCTCTGCACAGATCAGTGACCATCAGGACTGATGCTAAACGAAAGCCAGAGACTGTTGCATTTTACAACACAACGAAGTACGGTGTGGATATACTGGATCAAATGGCACGGCTGTATTCTGTCAAAGGTGGTACTTGCAGGTGGCCTGTGTCTGTTTTTTATAATGTTTGGACCTGGCAGCCATCAACGCTTTGGTTTGGTACAAGGAGTGCACTGGCAACACAATCACTCGGAGGGACTTCATTTTGCAGCTAGCCCTGGAGCTACGGCAGAAACATTTTGATAAGAGACATGAAAGCCGGCTGGCAAAATGCCCCTCAACCTTCAGCCAGCGCTGCGCCCACTGGCACATGGAATAAAAGACAATGCCAGGTTGGTAAATGCAATAAAAAACAGAACTTTTGAGTCTGTGGCAAATGCACTGGTACAGTTGAAAATCGTGTTTTCTGCATAGATTGTACTTAGAAAGCTGTAATAGAACTCTGAACAGACAGACAGAGCCTTTGAACCTGTTTCACTCAAAGCGCTTTCACGTTGCATAAGTTATGCTATATTTTTGTTTTATGCTATTTTTATAACTAGTTATTTATGTTTTATAATTGTATATGTGCAAACAGCTTTCTACACCTGTTTACACTGGTTTATTGTGTAAAGTTTATTTTATTACAGTTTTTCATGTTTATGTATATGTGCTCTTTGAAAAAAATAAGAAAAAAGTTTAATTTCAATGAAAATATGGTGTTTCTGCTCTGAAAATGTTATGTATGATGTTCATAAAAAAAATATTAATCTATCAAAGAGCCAGCTGCCCAACGTTTCAATATGTTGTACATATCTTTCTCAAGGGAGCCTGTGTGTGAATCAAAAGATTGGAGGTATTTATAGGTTTTTGACGGCATGACAACTACTTGTAATTGTTTATATTCAAATCCAAGATTTATTCTTACATGATGTAATGGTGTTCTATATATTGGGACATCATTTTTACTTCTATCTTTAAATCTGTATTAATTCTAATTAACATTATTTTACATAAACATATATTTATATTATCATGCAATGCTGGCTCTGAGGATCAGTATGCACAACTTTTGAATTAATTTAGTTTATTTATTTATTTAAATGTTATATATTTATTGGCGTTAATTGGTTCATTCTTTTCTGTTGAGTCCCATTGGCATAATCGTGTTCAGTCTATTTATCCATTTACTTTCTTTTATTCATCTATATGTCGCATTGTCTAATTTTAGCTTTTCTAATACCACAAACCTGACATCATTTATGTCATGTCCTTGACTGGTGAAGTGCTGTACTATTGGTTCATTCATTTTTTATTTTTTAATTAATGAAAGTTGGTTCTGAATTCTTTCATATAAAGTTGTTCCAGTCTCTCCAACATATTTTATTTCATCACATTTTTCACAGGCTATTCCATAAACAACATTGTTATTTTTACAGTAGGTATTAGTTTTTAGTAGCTATGTGTTGTTCTAATGTTTAATATATTTTTTTACTTTTGTCCATGTATTTACAAACTTTACATGTACTAGTGCAAGTATTTCTAGAACCTATTCTCTCAATTATTCTTTTATGTTTACTGTGAACTAAAATATCACCTAAATTAGCTTCTCTTTTGAATGCTGCAACTGGGGCCTTAAGAAATACTTTTTTCAATTTTTCTAAATTATGTTCTACATAATTGTCCAAACTATCTTAGAAATATTGGGCAAAAGTTTTGAATAAGTCATTACTAATGGGACCTTTTTATCTCTGCTTTTATAATCTAGTAGATCATCTCTTTTTAGTTTATCCACTTTTCTTAACTCCGTCTCTATAATTCTTTCTTTGTATCCTTTTTTTAAGATTTGTTTTAAATACATTTCTTTGTTTTAAATAGTCACTTTGTTTTGAGCATATTCTTCGTATTCTTATTCCTAGACCCTTTGGGATTGCCCTTTTAGTGTGTATCGGATGTGCAGAGGACATGTGTAAATACTGGTGCATGTCAGTAGGTTTACAGAAGAGGTCAGTCTCAATTGAACCTTCTTCAAGTTTTACTATGGTATTCAAAAATTATATTTCTTTTCTTGTCCATCGAAGGTCCACCTTAATATTACTGTGTATTTCATTTGCCATTTTATGAAACTGGAAAAGAGAATCTTCTCCATGTGTCCAAACCCCCAAAATATAATCTGCAAACCGAATGTATTCTAAAGGTTCTCTTTCCGATTTAATAAGAAATGTAATACAGTAATACAGTATAAGTAGCTGTGATAGAGAGAGAAAGGATCGATGCTGTAAATCTCCCTCCCGATTAGAAAGGGCGCTGTGTAAGGGGGAAGGTAAGCTGCCTCCTAGATCTGCCACCTCGGTTGTAGGTGGAAACCGGAAGGTGACCATATTAAGAGGGGCGCGTAGCTGCAAGTACTCAGGACGATTCCATTGCAGTCAGCTGCTGGGCAGCCCTCTATTGCAGAAACCATGGCGACACGTTGACTGCAGGGGGGAGTTTGCTGGGTACAAAGGGGAAGCAGCTACATCAGTTCCTTCTCTTTCGCTGAGAAACTGAGCCACCAGCTGGAGCGTTGTTTTTTGGATTACGTGTTGTTTGTTGTGTGTTTTCAGAGGCGGAGCAGGAGCACGGGACTGCAGCCACGGAGCCAGTTCCAGACCACAGAGCACTACCTTCCCTTCACCAACATCAGCACACCCTGTGTGGATTACAGAGCACTCTCATGCACAGGACACTCGGGATTTCATTGTGGACACTTTCTGTTTGTTTTTGTATTTTTGTTTGTCAGCCAGCTGTGTTCCCCCCAATACCCTCGCAGGTAAAGGGGAGGTTTATTTTAATAAACAGTTGTTTTTGTGGGAGAAATACTGTTTCAGGACTGTTATTTATTCACACACCACTCGCATCCGTCACAGTAGCACATAAGTCAACAACTGAATATAATAAAAACATTGTGGACTTACTTGATTGATGAATCTTGAGTGATGTAATTTGTAGAAAAAATATTTTTACAGCCCGCGGAACATTTTTTTAAATCATTGTAGCACACTGAAATCCACTGGGAAGATGAAGAGCCGGTTTGAAAAACCAAACAGTGAATACTCAAAGTCAACCATTTCTTTTTTTCATACCATTTAAAAAGGCAATTTTGTTTTGGTCCTCCTTGTTGAAGAAGGTCAAGTTTAAGCATCAGACGAACTTTATTGTTATTTTTTATTGTTATTTTTTCCTCAATTGAAAGCAAGGAAAATGGCGTATGAATTTTAAAAAATACGTACTGTAGAGAGATAAATCTTACAAATGTCTTTTTTATCAAAAATACTTTATATGTATAAAAGAAAATAATGTTAATACAATCGTATAAATATTAGATACAAGCAAGCAAAGACGTGCAGGTCACAGCATGCCCTAAAGTATACATTTGTATCATAACACAGACGTCCGTGGAGTCAAATCAAAGAACTGACTGACGATTCAAACAAAAACATTACATTAAATACTATGAATATATTAGCATTTCCACCCCATTTCTTATACTCTCTTCCAATCAGTATGGATCCACCCTGCTATCACACACCTTCAACACACCTCCTGGTAAGGAGGGAAACTCGCCCAAATCTATCACATTCTATAGTGCATCACATTTAAGCATTTTAACCTAATCTGTTAGAAACTGTTTCAAACTAGTCCTTTGTTTGTGGTGTTTTTACACTGTGTCTCCACTCCTCCCATCTTGATTAGACACCTGGTAACTTTGGCGCTCTGCCCAGACGCCAAGATACAAGAGACTGCAAACGTCTTGCTTAGCTAGTGTAACAGGGCGAGCAGCCCTGTACAGGGTTTGTTTATTTTTAGAACAGGGTTTCCCCCTCCGCCCCCGTGTTATTTTGTATATTATTATTATTATTATTATTATTATTATTATTATTATTATTATTAGTATTAGTATTATCGTATTGTGTATTTATATGACGGCGAAGCGCTGCGTATTTTGTTATTGTTTTGTTAGTGACGGCGTAGCTGAATGTTTTGTTTTGTTTTGTTTAGTAGTGTGGATGGGTAGCCCCATCCACAGCAGTTTAATTTAATAAACTCGTGCAGAAGGTGGCCATCTCCCGAATTAATTAAGTGATTAATTTTGTTGCTAATCGGGAGATGGTCACCTGAATATAAAAGCCTGCAGTTCTCGGCACTCGGGGTGGGTGTTAGAAGGAGAGAGTGAGCGAGAGGAGTGAGAGGAAAACAAAACGAAACTAAAACATAAAGGATCAGTGACGGCTATTTGCCCAGCCTGATCGTGTATTTTGTGTTCGTGATTTTGTTTCTGTTAAAACCTTTTATTTTGCTCTGTGAGCATAGTGTTTTTGTTTAAATATTTTATTTATTTTTGCTTAATAAATAAACGGCGCCACCTTTAACTGCAGTACTTGCCTGGTGTCAGTATTTTTCCCATCCCTGCTTCTGTCTGACGTCAAACGACTCAACCAGCCTGCCACAGCTAGTTACATGTTCTTTAAGCTGTATCAAAATATGAAAATAAAACTTTAACATAGAACTAAAGAAAATTATAATCAAATACATAATTAATACTTTATGCAGAATGTCATCTCCACGAAACTTAAGCGAGTAGCCACATGTGACCCATAACCTGCCTGGCAACAGATACGTCAAGATTAAATCTAATTATGAGTGGTAGAGGCTAGCCGCAAACTTGCATCGTGTAGCCAATACAAATACATTATAACTTGACAGACAGAGGATGATTGCAGAGAATCCCACCGATTTTGAGGCTACATTAGCCAATAGCCATACAGTAGACCTTGGAAAGCATGACTGTGACAGGCGGACCGAGGTAAGGAGACTCAGAGTCAGGATGTGCAGGGAAAATAAAAGACTTTTAATTAAACAAAATATACAAAACAAAAGGCACGATGGCCAACCAAAAAGACAAACACAAAAACAGGCTTAAAACCACTCACTCTCTCACACACGTCTTCTCACTGTCACAAACACTCAATTCGCACCTCATTAGCCCAGGCACATTCCACACATTCCTCACACAAACTCACTCACTGAACCACACCCCAAACTCACTCATATCCATTCTAAACAATACAAAAAACACAAAACCACCATAAAATAGGCTGCACCCCATCACACACCTCCCCTCCTTGTGCGCAGCACACCATGGCCTAAATGGCCACCTCCCCCCTTAAAGTCCCAAAATCGTCTCTTCTGGTGCTGGGGAGAGGGCAGAGGCTTCCCCTGGCCCACAAGCAGTCCGGTGGTCCAAAGCAAAGCCCCGGGCCATAACAGCGAACCCTCGGGAGGTGACGGCGGTAGTGGACCCTCGGGAGGCGACGGTGGCAGCGGACCCTCGGGAGGCAAACTCAGGAGGGGAGCCCCTGGCCATGAAGGCAGCAGCGGGAGCTCCACTTCTCCCTTGTACTTTGTAACTGGTGACTCCCCAGGCAATGCGCAGCACCAGGCAACCACAGACGAAGCAGGACCCTCAGCGACCCCAGGCGAAGCAGGACCCTCTGTGACCCCAGGCGAAGCAGGACCCTCGGTGACCCCAGGCGAAGCAGGACCCTCGGCGACCCCAGGCGAAGCAGGACCCTCGGCGACCCCAGGAGAAACAAAAGCGGAGCAACAGGCAACCCCAGGCGATGCGGAGCAGCAGGCAACCCCAGGCGATGCGGAGCAGCAGGCAACCCCAGGCGATGCGGAGCAGCAGGCAACCCCAGGCGATGCGGAGCTGCAGGCAACCCCAGGCGATGCGGAGCTGCAGGCAACCCCAGACGATGCAGAGCTGCAGGCAACCCCAGGCGATGCTGAGCTGCAGGCAACCCCAGGCGATGCGGAGCAGCAGGCAACCCCAGGCGATGCGGAGCAACAGGCAACCCCAAGCGATGCGGAGCAGCAGGCAACCCCAGGCGATGCAGAGCAGGCATCCTTGGGCGGTGCGAGGCAGGCATCCTTGGGCGGTGCGAGGCAGGCATCCTTGGGCGGTGCGAAGCAGGCATCCTTGGGCGTGGCCAACAGTGCTGGAACTTCCGGCCAGAGTGGCAGCGGTCAGAGTTCCTCTTCCCTGTTGGCAACAGGAGGTAGAGCCCGCTACAGCTCCTCTGATGGCGGAAGGGGGAACAGCAGCATGTCTCCCTCTGGTGGCGGAGGCAGGAACAGCAGTCCGTCTCCCTCTGGTGGCGGAGGTGGGAACAGCAGCTCGTCTCCCTCTGGTGGCGGAGGCGGGAACAGCAGCTCGTCTCTCTCTGGTGGCGGGCATCTCCGCTGGGCTCCTTTCAGCAGCAAAAACAGCGGCTGCTGTGGAGCCTGAGCTTCACGCCCTCATCCCCCCCCAAAAAAAATAGGGGTTTGGGCTTTCAGCTTCTCCCCTCCAGACACAGGACGCACTGGCTCCTCCCCTCCAGACACAGGACACACTGGCTCCTGCCCTCCGGACACAGGACACACTGGCTCCTTCCCTCCGGACACAGGACGCACTGGCTCCTCCCCTGCGGACACAGGACACACAGGCTCCTCCCCTTCCGGCTCTTGCAGCGACAGCTCCTCCTCCTCATACTGGGTGGGGAAGATGGCCACTGTGTGCCCATATGCCCCACAGCCGGGGCACAACTCTGCCGCGAGCCCTTTTAAAAATAGTTCCCAATTGTCATCTGCCTCCTCCTGGGCCAGCTCCATTTTTTTTTTAAACAAAACAAACAAAAAATCCTGCACACCTGCTCCGAGGCGCTATCCAACTTCTCTGACACCAACTGTGGCAGGCGGACCGAGGTAAGGAGACTCAGAAGACTTTTAATTAAACAAAATACACAAAACAAAAGGCACGATGGCCAACCAAAAAGACAAACACAAAAACAGGCTTTAAACCCAAACTATACAAAAATAACCACTCACTCTCTCACACACGTCTTCTCACTGTCACAAACACTCACCAACTAACATACCCAACCACTCCCTTTTATACAGGTGCCGGGGCTAATTGGGAAATTCGCACCTCATTAGCCCAGGCACATTCCGCACATTCCACACATTCCTCACACAAACTCACTCACTGAACCACACCCCAAACTCACTCATATCCACTCTAAACAATACAAAAAACACAAAACCACCACAAAATAGGCTGCACCCCATCACAATGACGTAAGACAGTGGTCCTCAAAGTGGTGCCCGCGAAGCCAGGCCATCGTGCCCGCGGCAGCTATTCTTAAATTATGGGTCGTGAACACATTTCTGGCGGGTCATAGCGTGGGAAAATACATTTTCCAACAAAAGCGTTACAGCAGTCTGTTGACAGTGGTGCTCGCTTATGCTGTGCTTGTACGTACTCGACATATATATATATATATATTTTTTTTTCCTGAAGGGTCTCTGCGATACGATCAACCAATTGAATATCTGCATTTTCTCTGCGGTAGCCCAAACATAAGTTAGCTGGGTGGGACATAAACTGTGTCTGTTTCAGTTGCAGGTACTGACAGTAAGTTTAACCAATAGGACAGTCAAATATCTGAGTTTTATGCAGCTGTCCAATCATAAGCAAGCACAAGCACTGAATGAAAATTGGCGAGCAAGTGGCCAATGGGAAAGTGAAAGATCTGACAGCTGTCCAATCATTCGTGAGCAGAGGCGGGTTGTTAATAATCCGGCTAAGCATTGAATTTCGCCGACTGCTATTGATAATACATTTCAGTATTTAGAATTTCATTTTCTCTATATATATTTTTTCATTTCAACAGACAAGGGAAACGCCGTAGTAGATTTAGTTACGAACGATCTTTACGATCGATCTTTAAACTGAAATTTGCCAAATTGAAACAAAGCGAGACGCTATCTATCCTCTTATTTTAGTTTACTCATGGTTATCTTTGTAAACATGCTATTTACAAATATTTGCATTGCGTATTTTATATAGCCTAAATTATTTAAAGAGTAAGTGCAGCACTCACAATTACTGTCTATATATATAACACACACACACACACACTCTATATATGTCACGGGAAGGATAAGAACCTATGCAATAGTCAGCGTGCCCACAAACAGTCAAGTAAAATCAATTTATGCCCGTGCCCAAATTACTTTGAGGACCAGTGACGTAAGGTAAGCTTTTTTTTCACTTTTACAAAATTACATGTAGCCTCCGTAGCCTCTTATGATGAGCCACCACTGTTCAGATTTCAGTTATCTGCGGATGCTGTAAACAATTAATCCTCATTGAACATTCATGGTATATGCTCTATTATTTATACAACAAATGCTATTTACAGTGTGGGGGCTCCTAGAGAATAGACGAATGTATGTAGATCGCAATTGTGCAGTTTTGAAAGAAACACATTTTCATTTAATCTGGCCATAGCTGATCATGGTTCAACTGGGAAAACCAGTAAATATATGTCTTAGATATTTGTCTACAGTGAAATTTACTTGTTATTCACTAAACCAGTAAATGCAACACCAGTGGCAGATACTGGGTTTTCCAGCAGGAAACACTGTCAAATAAAAACAGAGAAGGGATCTTAATTTCCTATGTGTGTTGGAGGATACTGATTAAGTAATAGAAGTGTGTGTATGTGTGTGTGTGTGTGCGTGTGTGTACACACACACACACACATATATATATATATATATATATATATATACTGTATATATATATAAGAAAAAAGAAAAGGATATTTCAGGTATTTCAGGATATATATATATATATATATATATATATATATATATATATATATATATATATCTTCTATTTGGCATTTTAAACACATACATGTGAATGACATTGCAATCTAAATATATTTAAGTGATTTATGTGTTTTTATTTAAACTGTCCTTTATATATTATCTACTATCCCAAGGATAACTCTAATTCAAGGATAGCCTAGTCTGCCTTAAAAAAATCCTGGTACAGTTCTGCAAAAAAATTGAATAATAATTAAATTACTGAACAACTTCCATATTTGAAAGTTTAATTAAAAGCACCACATAAGTGGTGAAAATATACAGGGTGTCCCATAAGGCAGGCATCATATGTAATATCATATATTATACAGAGTAGAAGATGGCCCCACCTTGTTGACTATCTACACCACACATCTAAATGATCTGAATTCATACCTCTTTGCTTAGAGACATTACAAGAACACATAGTCAAAGCACCTTGAAACAGAAGTATCAACAAAATAAATAAATAAATATTTTGGTAATTGCAATAAGAGCCACTGAGCATGATTGCAAACTGCGTAGCAGGTAAGGTATAGGAAATAAACTAAGAAAATAGAATTCAAAGCTACTGTGCTCCAGTAATGTTGCCAGTAAAATAAAACACTCCTTTAATAATGCAAGCCTAATTAGCAGAAACTAAATAAGGAGAAATGGAGGCAGCGGCAAACAAAAGAAAGAATGGAATGCTAGCTTATCTCTTTGATGTGAAGTGGAACATATGTTTAATTTATGAGTCATTGAAGAGTCAGCATTTTTCTTAATGGTTTCATGTTTTAGCTGTGCTACAGTACCCATATAATAATAACATAGTGCTGTCCAAAAACACAGTAGTTTCCATAGTACACTTAATACTGCCTTGAGAAAACAACTGCATAGTGTTTATCCATGCTGTTATTTTTGTTGCTGTATTTGAGCTGGAATGAGTTGGCATCTCAGCCCATTGAATTGAATGGAAAGGCAAGGGCTGGACGGGAACCATACAGATCAAAGATACGTCTTATTGTTCAACTAAAGAGCAAGCTCTGTAGTCAAGAGGCAAGTGCGCATCATATGCTGATGTCATTGTTAATAACTCATTAGCTGCACGGAGGAGCTCTTTTACAATCAAACAGTAAAACAGTAAAATGCAAGTGCAGTTCAATGCGATCATGTATCATGTTAATACACATAACACAGGTATAGCTGCAGTAGCATTTAAAAAAATACTGCTCATATACATGACCTTGACTAGTGTACTATTTAGGCTATCAGTTCTTTTTTTTTTTAGTATAGGCAGGGCCGGATTAACACACAGGCAAACTAGACACCTGCCTAGGGCCTAAAGTCATGGGGGCGGCCCAAAACTAAAAGGTGTTTTTTTTGGTTTTTTTTTAAACAGATACGGAATTGCGCACAAACTGGAAGAACTTCACTCACTGACATTTCAACCGAGGCAGTGTACCACACTTGTGTTCACACAGAATCAAAGTGGCTGACCCAGAACTTACTGTCTTGCGATGACACGAGTACATTAGAGCCAGGTCAGTCAGTTTGATTTTGCTTGAATACAGCAAACCATGTCTCTTTCAGGGGCAGCAAAGTATAAACACGAGAAATGGGAAGAAGAAGAATACAAGCGGCAAAGAGGGGCATTAGAAATATTTTACAAATCAGTAAGAAAGAGAATTTTCTTTAAAGAAGCGTGTCAAAAAACACCTCCGATCAACAGTTAAGCAAGGAAAGCTCACTGCCTTTGCTGTATTGGCAATTGAGAAAGAAGTAAGCCACGTTAAACTGCATTTGACTGCAGAAAAAAGTTGCATTTTAACACTAAAACGCAAATAAATAAAAGATGTCCGTGATTTTGAATCAAAATAAATCTGGTATATTTTGTATTGCTTGCGGCTTTCCCAATCAGCTCGCATTACATATACGTACACCTTATGTGATAGCAGTGAAAAGTATCAAAAGAAGAATACCAATTAAGACTACTGTGCTGAAATGAGTATACGTGTTCTTCAACCAAGTAGCTAAAGCACAGCGAGCTCAGGAGACATCATCCAGCTTGTAATGCTTTTTTGTTCTTGGAAATATGCTGGTTAGCCTCGATGGAATTTATGCAATGGATCTTAGACGGGATCTGGCAGCAGAGACACGTTTTCCTACACTTGCCAAGTTTGCCTTGAATATGTTGACTTTGCCACACTGCACTGCAGAATTAGAACTAGAACGTGGAGTGCAGGATGCGCCCTATAGCCTGGAGATCGCAAGTTCGAATCAAGGCTATGTTATTGCCAACCGTGCCTAGGGGTTCCGAGGGCCTAGGGAGGGCTTAGGTTGGCAGGGCAATCATGAGAACATAACAAAGTTTACAAACTAGAGGAGGCCCATCTTGCTGGTTTGGTTATTATTATTATTATTATTATTATGATTTCCATTACATGAGAGTAGATGTTAAAACTTCATGCTGATTTGAACTCGGCTCTCGCCAAGATAAGCACCAACTAAGACGTAGCTTTACAGTAAACTAATGTGATCCATATGTGTCTCCATCCATTTACGTTTCCTTCCATATGATGATGTAGATATCCTTCTGTCTGGAGTTGATGGCTGAAGTGTAATGCTGGCTCCAGGGATCAGCTTATTTTGCCTCCCTGGCGCATGAGCACACACAACGGCTGCGATGCTGGCTCCGGGGATCAACCACAGTGTGGCCTCCCCAGCGCATCAGCATGACAACCGACTGGATTGAGCTAAGTAGGGTACATCTCTGGGGTCTTCAAGTGGGCACCTTCCATCCTCAGTGTTTCGTCGACTAGCCCACGACACCTCAAGAGGGCTCGACGGTGATTCTGGCGTCCCAGCTTCACCCCCCTCCGTCCCCCACTCAACTCAGCCCTGCTTACTTACCTGTACATCAGCGTTTCTTTCTTTCTATTGTGCTTGAGATCCCCAGCCAGAATCTTTCTGTCTCAACCACAGCCAGTTGCTGCTCCTCTCTGCTGCTTCAGATAAGTTCTTCACTGTGCGTCGCAACTCTTGGCCACTGAATCCGACATCTCTGAGAAACCGGGTTGTAGAGTGTGCCACAAATCCTCGACAACCAACCTCCACTGGGTAAACCCGGACTCTCCATCCTCGCTGTTCCACTTCAGTGGCTAGTTGAGCATACCGCAGTTTCTTCCTCTCATACGCCTCAGTCACAGCATCCTTCCATGGCACTGTTAACTCTATCAGGTGAACAAGGCGTGCTGATCCAGACCACAAGACAATATCTGGTCGAAGGTTAGTGGTGGCAATCTCAGGTGGAAAAATAAGCCAACATCTGCCAGCATTTTCCAGTCTCGAGCAGCTTCCAGTTGTCCTGGGCGAGGATTGGTTTTAACACCTTTTCTTGGTGGTTGCTCTCCTGGGCGGAGGAATGTTGTCTTTTGTGTGTAATGTTTTGATGGAACAGGTGGCAACTTATTGGTCATGTTACGCTTGTCTTCCAATGCTAAGGCCAAACATCGCAGCACCTGGTCATGGCGTCAAGTAAACCGTCCTTGGCTAAGAGCCACCTTACATCCTGTCAAAATGTGCCTTAATGTTGCAGCTGATGAACACAAAGGACATGAGGGATCCTCTCCTACCCAGAGGTTTAGGTTCTGTGATGATGGGAGAACATCATATGTTGACCTGATGAGGAAACTGATCCTGCTCTGTTCCATTGACCATAGGTCTTGCCAGCCAGTCTTGCGTTGTTCCACACTCTCCCATCTCATCCATTCTCCCTGCTTGGCCTGGGAAATGGCCTTTATACACCTCATCCTCTCCTCCTGCTTTTGCACCTCGTTGACTACCAGCTTCCTCCTTTGAGCTGGGGCTGCTTTGTGCCATGTAGGAGGAGCTGAACTGAGACCAAGACCCCCTCTTCCATGCTGAACTTGATATCACCAATTCGAAGGGCAGCCTTTGCATCTTCCACAGCTTTCTTTGCCGCCCACTTTCTTCCAGTTTTCAACACAGGTGCTGCCTTCCTTACGCATTTGTCGCGTGACTCTACTAATGTCATTTCCAGTCTGACTTTGGCGCACTTAAACTCCTCGGTTAGAGTGAAGACTGGTAGCTGCAGTATTCCTTTACCATAAAGTCCCACTCTGTTGAGGCAGCGTGGAACTCCCAACCATTTCCTGGTGTATGAACAGATTAAACCTTCCAGCTTCTCTACTGTTGTCAAAGAAACCTCGTACACAGTCAGTGGCCACAGGAACCTCGGCAGTAGACCAAGCTGAAAGCACCAGAGTTTTAGTTTGCCTAGTAGAGCGCAGCTGTCTATGCTCTTCAACCCTTCCACTGCTTGTTGTCTAACTTCTCCCACACGAACCACGTGTCCTTTAGATCCCCGTCGTACCATCTCCCAAGACTCTTCACTGGCTTCTCAGACACTGTTGGTATTGCCTCACTATTAATGAAGAATGTTTTTTCTACTACTTTGCCTTTAATTATAGAGATGCTCCTTGATTTAGTGGGCTTGAATTGCATTCGTGCCCATTCAATGTTATTGGTTAATTTGCCCAATAACCGATTAGTGCAGGCTACTGTTGTAGTCATGGTTGTCATGTCATCCATGTATGCTCGAATTGGTGGCAGTCACATTCCAGAAGCCAAGCGCTCTCCTCCTACTACCCATTTTGATGCCCTAATGATTACTTCCATTGCCATGGTAAAAGCCAGTGGAGAAATGGTGCATCCTGCCATTATTCCAACCTCTAGGCATTGCCATGTAGTGCTGAATTCTGAAGTTGAAAAACTAAATTGCAAATCTCCAAAGTAGGCTTTCACTAAATTTGTTATTGTCATCGGTACACTGAAAAAATCAAATGCTGCCCAAAGTAGTTCATGTGGCACTGAACCATATGCATTAGCCAAATCCAGGAATGTCACATGGAGCTCCTTCCTCTCCTTTTTAGCTGATTGAATTTGTTGCCAGATCACATTGATGTGTTCTAAGCATCCTGGGAAACCTGGAATGCCCGCTTTTTGTATTGAAGTGTCAATGAAGCAGTTCTTTAATAGGTAAGTTGACAATCTCTGAGCAATAATGCTGAAGAAAATCTTGCCTTCTACGTTTAATAGGGAAATGGGACGAAACTGACTGATGCTTGTAGAATCTTTTTCTTTAGGTATAAAGACTCCACCTGCTCGGCGCCATGCTCTTGGTACAACCTGTTTTTCCCATGCCACTTTCATCAATTTCCACAGAATTAGTAGAACTCTGAAGCACTCTTGTACACTCTGTACGGAACTCCATTAGGCCCTGGAGATGATGAAGCCCTAGCTTTTTTCACAGCTTGCTCTACTTCTTTCCACTTAGGTGCACAGTCCTCCATTTGGTATTCTGGTGGATTGATAGATGGGATGTCTGACGGAATTGACATAGGCTCCTGCCTTTTTGAATCTGTATGTATTTCCTCCAAATATCTCTCCAGCTCAACCTTAGATGCTTTTAGTGTGCCATTCTTCTCACTAGTGAATAACTTCTTTACAAATTTGAATGGGTCTTTATAAAAGTTAGCTCTCGCACGCTCCTTCTTTTTGTAGCGTTTCCGTAGGCGCTCAGCTCTGCGCAATGTTGCAAGCTTATCTTTTATGACCCTTTGTAAGAGATTGAGTCCCTCCTTCTGACTTTGTTCTGCTCTTCTCCATTGCTTCCTCAGCTGTCTCCTTTCTCTAACTAAGCGTTCAATCTCCTGCTGCCGTCTAGACTTTCCAGGAATAGTTTGTACTTTTTCCTTCCTTTTTTCAACTCCAAACTTCTCACTTCCATATGCGTAGATGATGTCCCCAAATTTATCCAGCTTCTTTTCAACTGTTCCACTTAATCTTTCCAATGCAAAGCAGAGATCTGTGTTTACTGTGTCCCATGCAGTTTTCTCACAAGCTCTTGGCCATTAAACCCCAAGCTTGTGCCAGTTGAGGTTCTTTTCTCTCTTATGCTGGTTTGTCTGACCGGGTTCACAAGGATCATTAGGTTCATCACTAACTGTGTCCATGCAAGTCCTCCTCACGTCTATGACAGGGGTGCTGATATCCTGCGAACTGTGGTTTGCTTCCTGTCGCTGGATTTCATTCGACTGACTTGACTGATCAATGCGAGGCCCTTGTCCCTTCTCCCTCAAGCATTTCATTCTCCCTTGATGAATCTTCAAACCCCTGACCATTGTCGCCTTGGTCCAGCCGCAGACACAAACCTGGAGTTCCATGTCTTTGCTAACTGCAGATCTTGAACTAGTCTTTTGTGAAATACTCTCCATACTCATATCCGTTTCCGTTCCTAAGTCGTTAACCGTGTTGTCCAACTTTGAGTCATCTTCCACCCCCGCTCTCGCAGACTCTAGGGGTATTTTTCTCTTTAATTTCTTAGAAGCCTTAGCAGACGCCCTTATCCAGGGCGACTTACAATTGTTACAAGATATCACATTATTTTTACATACAATTACCCATTCATACAGTTGGGTTTTTACTGGAGCAATCTAGGTAAAGTACCTTGCTCAAGGGTACAGCAGCAGTGTCCCTCAGCTGGAATTGAACCCATGACCCTCCGGTCAAGAGTCCAGTGCCCTAACCACTACTCCACACTGCTGCCCTTGTTAGTAGCTTATTGATCCCAGAATCTCATCAAGCAGCTTCTTAGATCCCAGGGTGTCAGCTTCAACAACATTACTGGGGAGTTGGTTCCAGACCCTCACAATTCTCTGTGTAAAAAAGTGCCTCCTATTTTCTGTTCTGAATGCCCCTTTATCTAATCTCCATTTGTGACCCCTGGTCCTTGTTTCTTTTTTCAGGTCGAAAAAGTCCCCTGGGTCGACATTGTAGATACCTTTTAGAATTTTGAATGCTTGAATCAGATCACCACGTAGTCTACTTTGTTGACTGAATAGATACAATTCTTTTATCCATGGTTCACCACACACCAACGACCCATGTGGCTGATAGGGTGTCTGCGGGTCTGCAGTGGAGCCATTCAGATCCGTGTTGTCCTCTGCCACTATAGGTCTGGTGGCTTCGCTGTGGATCCGCAGTGTGAAAAATGACGGATTAGCAGGAACACGTCTCGGAGGACGCGTGTTTCAGCCTCCGTTTCCTGAGTCGCCGGGGGGTTTCAGCGGTTAACCGGGATAAAAATAATAAATTGGGCATACCAGATTGGGGAGAAAACTGGGATAAAACCATTGGCGACCAACTAAATTAAAAAAAAAAGAATTCAGCATAATTTACCGTTTCTGATCAAAAACACCTATATAACTTAAAAGCAAAAATGATACATTTTGCAAATTGGTGAAGCGTGATTTAATCTAATATATACATATCTAATCGTATATTTGTTGTTATTCATATAAGAAGATAGGGGCCCTGAATTGTCTGTTTGCCTAGGGCCCCGTGATGGGTTAATCCAGCCCTGAGTATAGGACTGCTTCACTCTGCTATTCAGAAAGTGCTTGACCCTGAATGCTATTTATTAGAAGACACGTATTGTATTGTAGTCAGAAATATAGCTTCTAGATATAATAAGAGGTAATCTGCAGAGAGGACTACAGCCATAACAATACATGAATGTATGTATGGATGTATAGTTACAATATGTTTAATTATTAAATTATTATGAAATATGTTAGCCGTGGAATTTCTGAGCTGAGGATTTTAACCAGTACAAAACGCACAAACCATATCACCCCAGTTTATCGACTAGATGGAGTTAAAAAAAAGATTTACAATTTTATTGCTGCTCTGTTTGCCTTGATTTGACTCCTCTTAAAGGTCATTGGTACAGAGGGAATACAAAGAAAATGATGATGTTTATTTGTACTCCTCTTGTTGAATTTGCCTTTATTTTTGTACTTGTTATTTTTTACCTGCATAAGCAGGCTGAATTGAAATAATTTCCTAAAGAAGAGATTTCTGATGAAGTAGAGTTTTTAAGCACAGGGACTTAAAAGCATAGGCAGATGGGGATTACCAGAGCTGTGTTTTGGGACAAAAAAAACTAAAAAAAACTCTTTCAATTGTTGGCCTAAAAAAAAGAGGCATACATGCAATGTATAATCATATATTATTGACCCCTTAGGATATTTCAGCCAATCAGAGCGAACACTTCTCCTGCTGTATTCCAGGACACATCACAGAGAAAGATTCACGTCATACCATTTTGAGTTTTTACCGTGCTGTATTCTCCATATATTATTATTATTATTTGTTTATTTAGCAGACGCCTTTATCCAAGGCAATTTACAGAGACTAGGGTGTATGAACTGTGCATCAGCTGCAGAGTCATTTACAGTTACGTCCCACCCGAAAGACGGAGCACAAGGAGGTTAAGTGACTTGCTCAGGGTCACACAATGAGTCAGCTTGATGTTTACGTAATATGAGCTAAGGTTAAAGTGAGTTCCCTGCCAGAACCACCACTTTCCTTAATTTACCATGGTTTGCCATTTTTTAATAACTCTGGGCTTCAAAATGCTTACTTATGCTTTACCATGCTATCACAATACTTTATTACACTTTGCTTTGACCATGCAAAACTTTTATATTTAAAATATTTATATTTATTATCCACTGTTGTATCATTTAATCAAATGCTGATACCATTGCCTCTCAGTCTAGAACTGTTGCACAGTCATTGAGGATTATTTTAGTACAACCCACAGTCATACAGACCACCAAACCCACTTGTGTCTTTGATTCAAAAGTCAACTAAATGTATAAATATATTTCATATTTATTATTAAGTACAAACAGTAGGGCATTGTGGCAAAGTGGTTAACAGTGTGCAGGTGCAGGTGATCAATAATCAGACAAACAACGATAATCCAGGTGCAATGAAGGTTTAATTGTATAATCCAATGCCTGATGGCTAACAGCAGTAAACAATAACAATGTTAATGAAGCAATAAAGCGTCATGTATTGCTTATTTATAATCTGCGGGTTTACCCTGAAATAATAACAGTCCCGTTTCAGTTCACCCACATGTAACACATACACAAACACAAACACCAGTCCACAGTGCGTGCTCTAGTGCTCGTGGTGAATACAGTTCTTTACTGTCAACAAAAGTGCAGTGTTGTTGATCCGGGTTTAGTGCTGGCCTTTGGCGACAGCTCCGGATCGTGTTAGCCATCCAAATATTTACAAACAGTATTATTAACAACAAACAAAAACAAACAAAACACTCACGTTTCACAGCACAGGTTCTCCTTCTGGTCATTTAATATAACCATTCACAAAGGAACAGATCACATCACTACGTTCCCTTTTAATAACGTCACCCATGACCCCTTGGTCAACGAGCACATCCACTCCTCCAATCCGCGGATGCCACGTCATTTACCGTCCAGGTCATTGAGTTCATATACCGTAGCTTTGCCCTGTTTCTAGATGGCCGACTTCTAACCTAACCCTGGGAATAAACTGTCGTGCCATTTAGTGCTGGGTATAATGTTCCCTTTATGCAGCTGCCTCGCAGGTCGGGAGGGAGGTATAACACCAAGAATCATTCGATCTCTGTCACAGGCATGCATTTTGAATTACGTTAAGATAGTACTAGTATATTTAATGCAAATAATTGTATTAGCTATGTATAGAAAGACAAAATGCAAAACCATCAGTCTGTCTGCTTTTTTATGGGGAGTGGTTGTTGCTGCTGATCATCATTGAAAGCGCTGAAAGTGCATTGCATTTACCAGTGTTGTTGACTTATCATTCTGGTAACTTATCATTCTCCTTTCAGGCCATGGCTTCCTAGGTCAACAGCTTTCCTTTTGCTGGCTTGAGTGATTGAACTAGTGTAGGCAGCTCATGTGGTGCTGCCTCAGCTCTTGGAACAGTTCCATGTACATAGTGAAAGGAGGGGGGCGGGAATGGAGATGAGAACCAGTTCTAAGATATCCAGAACCAGTCATCAATGCTGTAGGAAAAGGAAGCTTTGGCAGCAACCTGGGCAGCTATAGGCCTATTTCAAACCTCCCTTTCCTATCTAAAGTTCTGGAACGTGTTGTAGCACAACAATTAAATAATCATCTTCTAGTAAATAACCTTTATGAACCATTGCAGTCAGGCTTTCGACAGTTGCACAGCACTGAAACAGCTCTAGTCAAGGTTGTCAACGATTTGTTGATGTCTTCTGACTCGGGGGCCCTCTCCATCTTGGTATTATTGGATTTTAGTGCTGCTTTTGACACTGTGAACCATAATATCCTTCTTGCCTGGCTGGAGAACATGCTTGGCATATCTGGTACTGCCTTTGGTTAGTTTAACTCGTATCTCCTGGAGAGAAAGCATTTTGTCTCTTTGGCTGGTTTTAGATCTACTACTGGGTTGGTTTCTTCCGGTGTTCCTCAGGGCTCCATACTGGGACCAATCCTAGTCAAATTTTTAGAAATCACTGTGTAAATTTCCATATTTATGCTGATGATACTCAGATTTATCTGCAAACCACACATGATATTGACTTGGCTGTTTCTGTGCTCACCAATTGTTTTGCTGACATCAAGCTCTGGATGCAACAGAATTTTCTGCACCTAAACAGCGACAAGACTGAAGTGATGCTATTAGGAACCCCGCATCAACTGCGGAAATCCAGCTGTCAACACATGACCATTGACGGGGTGCTAACGGAGTTTTGTTCTAAAATGAGAAACCTGGGGGTCATTTATGACCCTAGTTTAACCTCTGAGCCACATGTTCGGAATATTACCAAGTTGTCCTTTTTCCATCTATAGAACATTGCTCGGCTGCACCCTGTCTTGTCGCTGTCCGCTGCAGAAAAGCATGTACATGCGTTTGTATCCTCCAGGCTTGACTATTGTAATGCCTTACTTACTGGGGTGTCAAAGAATACCCTTCAAAAGCTCCAGTATGTTCAGAATTCTGCAGCTAGGGTGCTGACGAGGTCTCGCTCTGGTGGTCACATAACCCCCATACTGAAATCATTACACTGGTTACCGGTCAAATACCGCATTGACTACAAAGTACTGCCGTTGACTTTTAAAGCCAATAGGGGTATCTCTCTGTGGCAGGATAGCGGCAGAGGGAAGACTCCGAGACAGAAAGTGCAGTGAAACCAAAATATTTTAATTAACAAAACACAAATAAAAAGGCACGGTGGCCAACCAAAAAGACAAACACAAAAACAGGCTTTAAACATAAACTATACAGAAAGAATCACTCACTCTCTCACACACGTCTTTTCACTGTTCCAAACACTCACCTCCTAACAACCACTCACCTCCTAACAGCCACTCACCTCCTAACATACCCAACCACTCCCTTTTATACAGGTGCCTGGGCTAATTGGGCAATTCGCACCTCATTAGCCCAGGCACATTCCACACATTCCTCACACATAAATTCACTGAACCACACCCCAAACTCACTCACATCCACTCTAAACAATACAAAAAACACAGAACCACCACAAAATAGGCTGCACCCCATCACACTCTCCCTCTTACGTTTCTGAGTTAGTTACCATATACACTCCTAGTCGTGCTTAGCTGTCCTCCGATGCCGGCCTAATGGTTGTCCCCCTGACTAAACTCCGTACAGTGGGTGACAGGGCTTTTTCCTCCTATGCTCCTAGTCTGTGGAACACACTTCCTTCTGAGATCCGTGATTCTGAGTCTCTGTCTATTTTTAAATCCCACCTCAAAACTCATTTATTTAAATTGGCATTCTTATGACTTTTATTATCATTGTATTTTTAATTCTAACTGTTTTAATGTATTGTGTATGTTTGTTTTATTTTTTCTGTTTTTCACTTTTGTTAAGCGCTTTGCAATATTTATTTATGAAAGGTGCTATATGAAATAAAGATTATTATTATTATTATTATTATTATTATTATTATTATTATTATTATTATTATAGGAGAAGAAAGCATTAGGAGAGGGTCAGGTCAGCAAATTAACACTGTCATATAAAAATTGATTTAAGAAAACTACTGTACTTAATAATGTAACTGTATAGCCATGAACTCAAGGGTGAATGCAGAGGGAAATCTCTGAATGGCACAATATAATTATATATAACGCAGTACCTCCACCCAGCAAGATCCAGCTGCACCACTGGTTACCCAGAAGCCCAGGGCCAGTTCAAGGCTCCCACAAAGGTCCCCCTCCCCCTCAACATAGAGGTCCCGGCTCTGGGCTTCTTAAAGGTTAAAGATCGCAAGTGTGCAGATACAGTAATTTAATGAAATTGACCTTTGGCATCACTAACAATATTTACTCTGTTTAATATTAAACCAAAAAGGAAACATAAAGACTTTTTGTGTTTCCCTACCCTTCAGTTATGAGAACACTGGTGAGAGGCCTGTGAGAAAACATAGCTCAGTAAAGCTTGCAGGGCTTCGGAAAATATACTATCTATGTTAAATACAATTCCTTTCATGTTTTGGTGTTCAAATATATTCTGTATGACATTTTAAAAGCCCCAACTTGATTTTATACCCATACCAAATTTCTCTTTAATATCTTATCAGACCCTACAGATAATGTTTTACATGATCTATTAAAGTGGTAATGAAGTATTGATAAATGGTAAAGGGGGAGTATAATGCAAGGAGGGGGGGTGTGTGACTCCATATTATGAAGCAACTCCACTTTTTACTCCTCGGATTCCTCTGGTTTTATTTCTCTATCTTTAGCTGTTAATACTGAGTGGGTCCCTAGCTCATTTTACACAGATCCTGTTCAAAATAAGTGTTGTCTATGGTGCCATTTACATAAATCCTGAGGCTTGTCTAACACATATGGCTGCAGCAATAACATCACTCCATTGTGAAATAAAAGTATTCTTATCACGTTAACTGTAAACCTAGTGCTGACCTCAATACCCCTACTTTTACTGAATCCAACAAAAATCCATATTCAATATTCTCTATAGGCAGTGTTATACTGTTGACTTATCTTGTACTTGAATATCCATAATACTTCCCTTTGTATTGTATTTAAGCAGTCCTCCCTCAAGTCAGAACCCTTTCACCAGACTGCAACTCTCTACAAGTTTCTGTGTGTGGTGTTGTTTTACTGTTCTTGCGCCACAAAATGGCCAACTTCCTGTCCATCCAATCTCCAATCTCCAATCTCCAATCTCCAATCTCCAATCTCCAATCTCCAATCTCCAATCTCCAATCTCCAATCCACGCTCCCTTTGGTGAGTTTTGGTTCCCCTTTTATAGGGCTGTCAATGATGGTATTGGCATCTCTATTGAATGCACCTGTGGCTGATTGTGGGTCCTTAGAGCAATGGTGATTAATCACAATCCCTTCCCTGTGCATAAAAGAAAATGACAACTAATGAAAACACATTTAAATAATAGAAAATCAAATCTCCACAACAAGTGGGAAAACACTGCAAACAATAATAATCGCACAGCAAACACTGTGAAAAATATACAAAGTTAATAATGTGACAAAAAGAACAATTATCATTAAAGTGCAAAAGAAAAAAAATCACACCACACACTACAGTGATAGTCACCTGTGACATTTGCACAGCTCTTTTTTATTTTTTATTTTAATTATATCATAATTTAGACTTGTTCAACTCTCCATCCACTTTAATATTACATATCTGCAGTAGCAGAATTCTTAAGGATGTTACTAATTGGGTGTGGGTTGACTGGGTTATTGTTTTGTTATTTTTCTGCTCACATACCAGAACGCCTGTGGAGTGTACCCCAAGGGTGTAGCTAAGCAAACTCTAATGAGCCAGGAGTGAGTGAATGTGAGTGAAACATGTACAAACAAATGAAAAAGCCATTATATTTTACCTTGTGTCTCAGCACTGTCTTTAAGTGCAGGCAACATAATTTTATCAGGTTTGTAGTCATTTAATTCATTCTTAACAGAGACTGAAGTTGCTATATATAACTCTGTTCTGTAAAAAGCAGGTTTCAAATGAACAGGAAGATTAACCTTAACCACTTCAACTCCAGATGTAAAAATGAAACCCATTCCCAGGTACCAGATTTTGAAAATAATAATAATAATAATAATGTTTTCAAACCTGTAATTGCTATAAAATGTTAACATATGATGAATAAACCACAAATAAATGACCTAAACTGTGTTTTTCATTCAGCCTTTATGCTTCTGTGTACTACATACCCATGTTCAATATAGAGCCAGCTCTGTGCCATTTATTGAAATGTTGGAACCCGGGGTTGCCTTCGCAACCACTGTATTTTTCTTGTCTCCTGTCTTTTATTTTCATTTTAGAAGCAGACCCTGCACCTTTTTTTGCGGTCTCTGCTTCCCTTGTGTTGGAGGGATAGTCACAAATGTGTGTATAGGCTTACTTTGCACAGGCATTGTGATGGATCTGGCTGCCACAGACGCCTGCTTCATTGCCTTGTACTCAGTACTGTGTTGTGATAGTATTTCGTCACAGCACTGCCATTTCAAACCAATCACCTTCCCGTTTGCAGCTGGCTTACCTGTAAAGTAGCTGCATGCTCTTTTGTTTGTACAGTCACAAAGGTAAGTGGGGAACAAAAGCTAAAAAGCACTCCAATGGAGAACACAAACTCTCAAGTTCCATGGCGGGGTGCACATCTGTGTAAACAGGTGCAAAATCAAATGATGGAGGACTAGCATCATTATTATTTATTTCTTAGCCGATGCCCTTATCCAGGGCGACTTACAATTGTTACAAGATATCACATTATTTATTTATTTATTTTACATACAATTACCCATTTATACAGTTGGGTTTTTTACTGGAGCAATCTAGGTAAAGTACCTTCCTCAAGGGTACAGCAGCAGTGTCCCCCACCTCGGATTGAACCCACGACCCTTTGGTCAAGAGTCCAAAGCCTTAACCACTACTCCACACTGCTGCCCATGGTAGGGATCAGTAATAAACACCCAGTCCTCTGCTGTTCTTGGCTCCACATCCTCTTCATCATCATCGCTGAGTGATAAGTCAACATCACTGTCAAAATCTTCCAAACTAACTTTGAAATCTTCATTACTCCCGTTGTCGCTCTCCACGTACGTTGCCATGTTTAGCTTTCACTAAAAACGATATAAACTACAAATAAACAAGTAAAATTAATAAGAAACCAAATAATAATAATAATAATAATAATAATAATAATATAAAACACTATATATATATATATATATATATATATATATATATATATATATATATATATATACTTGTAAAAGTTGAATGGCTTCCCATAATATCTCAGTCTTCTAAACACCCACAGGTAGATTGGAATCACTACATGACACGCAATTGGATACAAATGTCACCTGACCATCCATCGACTTTCATTCCACAGTACTAGCACTGCCTTAGAGAATTAAACTTGAAACGCTAGACCGAGAAACCACTCCTAGAATAGAATGGGAAACTTGACGTACGCATGTACGGCATGGTACTGTAAGTGGGTTTTCATTTGACGTGCGTGCGTACGTCATGGTGTTGAAGTGGTTAAGAGGTTGTAAACAAGCTGGACTACCAATTGAGTGGGGTACACATCTGGAAAAACTACAGTATGGGAGAATGTAGTAAACAGACACGAAGCAATTCTATTTTAGCGTATTGATTGAACTTAATTGTAGGATATACAACTTTATTGGGGAAGTATCATTCAGATCGTATTTAGTCACAATTCTGCTCCCTTGGTTAACTGTGTGTTTTCTGTTTGTGTAAAAAATATATACAGTACAGCCCCTAACAAGCTTCTTCTTCCCAGAATCCTACTGGAAAATTACGTTATCGGTGCAGTCGAGAGTTTACCTCTAAATATGTGCATAATCCAATGTTTGCCCCTAACCTGGGACTAACCATCAAATCTGAGCAAGATACATTAAACTGGACGAAACAAGTTGCTTGAGGATGTGAGTTGTAAAAACAGTGGCTCATTGAAAAGCACTGGATCACCACAGTAAAATCCCTACAATTTCCGATTGGGGGATTGACACCGCTGATTTAATTAAAAGGAAACTAAATTAAGATGAACTGAGTTGTTTTGATCACAGTTCAAGCGTCAACACTGGTATCAGGGGCAAAAGAAAAACATTAGCTGCTGAATTTTCAATGGAGCCTTCTGGTTTCCTATCACACTCCTGTATACAAGTTTAGAATTGTAAAAGCATAGCAAAATGTAATAAAGAATAGTTTAGTATTGTAAAACCCAAAGAGGTGTTGTATGGCATATAAAAAACATGACAAACCATGGCAAGCTATGGTAAATGCAGTATAACCATGGGAAAAGCATGGGAGAACTGCAAATTTACTGTGGTAAATGTTTATAGAGCTGTCCAGAAACATTGAATAGTGCTGAAACAGCCGTGTTAACAGTGGCAATACCCTACATCACACATATAGTTCTGTCCTGTATAAAGTAGGTAGTCATTGTAGTTTTCATCCATCTTTTATCAAATACCCATGGATGCTGAAACAGTAATGAAGCATGTTTAGGAGCCCATATAATATTTAAGAGTTGTCTAATAGAGCCTGAGTGGAAAGCATACATTTGGCAAATATAGGGTTAATTCATTCCCCCTTCTCCATGAGAACGTGTGGAGTGATATTAATGATTTAGTCTCCAATTGTTCAATTGTTTTATTTCTTTCTCCCTTCATGGAAACTACAGCTACATTCCTCATAGTTACCGTTACTGGTAGCTTTATTGTCATGCATTTCACGTTTTCATGATTAAAATTTTATTTGAAATTTTGAAAATGCTAATTCCATAAAAATGATTCATGTTTTGCAAAGGTTAAAGCCGGAAGGACTCTATGTAGGTATAAATCATATATTGATCATATACAGTGATCATATAATAATGGTAATAATAGTAATAGTGGTATACCATGGTTACAAATCAAAGTTAGTAAAGCATGGTATTTGCATAATACAACTGAATGGGAAAAACATGGTACATGGCTTGCTTACATGTTTAATTTTACAGTGACAATGGAGCTAAAAGGGAGTGGATTAATACCAATTGGAAATTATGTTTCTAATTTCACCTGGACAATTAACGGGGGGGGAGACTGCAATGCTTGTGGAGGACAGAGGGCGGATGCAGAAGAAGCTGCAGCAGAAGCTGATGTTCCTCCTGAAGCGAATCAGCCCTCTATGCCGTCCAGATGGGTGTTAACTTGGAGGATGGCAAGCTTGGATGATGTGGAACTTGGCTATCGTCTATTATTTGCCTTCAGATCAATGGTGAGAGGGCATGACATCAGATGGCGGCTGCTGATTGGGAGCCTGAAGCACTTGCTGTAACCAGGTTGTACTCTGGCATGCTGAATGGATGGGGCGGGGCCGGAACTGCCTGGGCTGGGGCGAGCAAAGGAGCCGCTGAAACAGGAAATGTAATGAAAGAGTGGGCGGAGACTGTGCTGGAGAGGAGGCGACAACCATGACTGGAGAGGAGGGATTGCTGCGCCTGTGCTGGGACTCTGGGCGTGAGAAGGAGGCAACGTGGGTGCAGCAGATCTAAAGGTACAATTATTGAACAACGCTATACGCTCGCTTCCAGACAGGATGTTGATATTGTTCTTGTACAGGGTTTTTAAGAGTTTGGCAAGTGGCCGGTCCTTATAAAATAGCTGCTCAGGAGGCTGAGCCTGCTGGCGCTGGCGTTTTCATCAGGTGAAACTGAAGGAAGCGCTGTGTAACTGAGCAATAAAGACACTGATTTGTGTATGCGAGAAAAAAAAAAAAGCAGGCTGTGACGGAACATCAACTAAATTGTAACTTTGAAGAGATGGGCTTTGTATCAGAAAACTAGTGAGTAGTCGGAAATCGCGTGTGACAGGTAAGTGCATTAATTTATTACATATACAGTGTGTGTGTGTGTGTGTATATATATATATATATATATATATATATATATATATATATATACATAATGGGGATTGTTTTTATTCTTAATACAAGGACAGTAAAACGCGATTGACATGTATCTGAGTGTCGTATATCCAGTGCTAACTGTATTACTTCATTTTTACAAACTATTTCACCAGAGATGTTCCTATGGATGATTTGTTCTAGTACAGAACATTCTATATGTATTAACCCAGAGGGACAATGCTGAATATAAATGCATCTACTTTGCTAGTAATTTAGTAAGCCTCTTCAGATTGCATATTAACTACATTGCTGTGTTTTATTGAGTTCCTCTGCTTGGATGTGACTTCATTGTGTTACTACACTGAGTTGCTTAAACCCATTCATATGTCATGTGTCTTCTGATTTTCATCAACATGTGACAGAGATCTAAATGTATTCAATGCCAGAGCCATTTAAAAACTTGCTGTTGTATGGAGAGTGATGTTTTTTATTAACTAAATATACCACTTCAAAGTAACTGCTGACATAAGAACAGGAGCGTAAACAAGATGGCAGTGTTAACTGGTATGTTTAAATACATACATAAAAAGGTATTTTTATTTCAGAGAAAAGCTGTACTTTTATCAATGAGCAATGTATGGCTTCAGCGGGTCTCAAAACGACCATATCACAAGTATACTTTCTATACAGAATGGCTAAAGTGCTTGCAGCAGGTCTCAAAGAAAATCTGTCAGATAAAATGTTTTTTTTTGCTTTATTATTCATTCACAGTTCGAGGCACAGCTTTTATAGGTGAAGATTTTTTAAGGACACATTGAATGATTAGACAGTTTGTCACCGGGTCTCACCTTCTAGTCGGTAGGAGCCATGACCAGTTGAGGTGTGCATCCAATGGCAATCAGAGGTCAAAGGCCAGATAATGGGGACCATCGACCCCCGCTGGAGTGGAGATATAAATGCAAAGGGAGGGGAGGAGAAAGACTTTCAGAACAATTTGGGAAAGGTGAGCTTGGTCTTTATAAGGTTAGTAAGTACATTGTCTATAGGAGGCTTTGCCTCTCCTCTGCAAAATAAAAACATCCAATATAGTTCATGTCAATACAATACAATTCTAGATTTTAATATGTCTGTAATGTATTCGTTTTCAGGGTCGTGTTAAATGGCACCCCTAAGCACTGGGTTAGGCCGACAGGATCATCATATTAAAAACCCCAAATTAATTGCAGAACTGGATTCTGAATAACATGACAAGATGTCCAGATAATACAATAGATGAATCCAAAGTCACAAGACAATGTGCTTCAGATAATGAAGTGCAGCACTGCGATAGCAAACTTGCAGATGGTACAAGGTGAATTCCAGAAATGTTTCAGTAGGCACCTATTTACCATTAGATCCTGAAGTTAAACAACTGTCCTTGTCACAAACGTATTGAGAAGCACACCAATGGTTTTAAATACAGTAATGTAAAAGAAGTGTGAAATTGGAATTATAGGCATATATTTCATATACAGTCATAGGTAAATAAAACAACTTATTTTTTCATTACTGTCACAGAGATCCAATGATTCTTGGTGTTAGACCTCCTTACTGATGTGTGAGGGCACTGTGTAAAGGGAACAGAGTATCCTGGACTGGATGGCCCAACAGTTCATTCCCAGGGTTAGGCGGAAGTCGGACATCTAGAAAGGGGACTGAGCTTCGGTACACTAAATCATTGACCCAGAAGGTTAACCTGTGGCATCCGCGGATTGGAGGAGCAGGTGTGCTCATTAACCAAGGGGTCATGATTGACGGTATATAAAGGGGACGTAGTGAGGTGATCTGTTCCTTGTGATGGTTACACTAAACTGAAAGGACCTGTATAGAGAAAAGTACCATGAGTGTTTTGTTTGTTTTGTCTGTCTCGTCTTTAATAGAATTGTTTGTTTGTTATTAGATTAGACGGCTAACACGATCCGGTGCTGTCACTTAAGGCCAGCACTAAAACCGGACAACACTGCACATTGTATCACAGATAACTTGTACTTCACCACGAGCGCTACAGCACTCACTTTGGACTTGTGACCGTGTTTGTGTTTTGTGTGTATGTTCTGGATTATAGTTATTATTTACGGGACTGCAACCCATAATTATCCACGGCTCAATTCGCATCGCTGTGTACTGCCAGCCCTCCTTTTGTTTACTGTTTGGTCATCAGACCATTTGGATTTACAAAATAAAACAGAAACCATTTCACCCGTACTTTGTTATCTGTCTTTCATTGTTGGATTACTGCACCTGCACTGCACCTGCTCTACACCTGTACACTAATTACCACTTTGCCACAATTACAAATGAATTTGCCTAGCTTTTTGTGCACTCTATATATGCGTTACTGTATCTCACTGGGCTTTACAATTCTTACCTATGCTTTACCATGCTTTCACTATGTTGTATTACAGTTTGCTATGCTTTTACTATAGTAGACTTTTATAACGGGACACAAACCTGCTCACCCCTTTAAACTTCCTTGCCACTAAGTCACTCTGTAAGTCAAATAAGCTTTAGTTTAGTTTTTTCACTTTGTGCCCACACAGCCAGTGCAAATAGAGCTCAATGGTGCAAGCATTAAACTTTTCCCTGCCACAAAGATAGAATTTACATTGTGCTATTAAAGTGATTGTAGCTAATAAAATCATTCTATAAATCTTACCTGTTGTGCATTTCCATTGGTTAAATACATTAGGCCTCAAATGTCCAATTTTGAAAGAAACATATGTCATAGTAAATACTGTATGTAATTTTGTTTTAAAACATGATACAGGGTGTGACTGGGAGGACCCTGTCGCTGGTTCTTGCATGGATGTGTGCAGTTGGGACGTGTAATAGGAGACGCGTTGCTAGGCAATCATTTAAGCAGGTAGGCTCGCCCGTTGCTGAGCTGATCGGGAGGTCCTGATTGGCTGGGGGGCGTGCCCGGGGAGGCTGAGCCACAGCTCAAAGGCATCTGCATCACAGCTCGAGGCGACTGCACTGCCATGTTACACAGATGGGCGCAGCATAGCTACTATGGAACTCTTCAAATGCCTGTGAAGGCTCTGCCCAGCCAGGACTGTAGTAAAGACCCGGAGTCGCTGGGAGACTGGGACTTTGGGAGCAACAGCAGTAGGTTAGTTTAGGGGATGTTGATCCCAACCAATATAGTGAGGGTTTGTAGTGCGGCAAACTTTTATTTTTAGCTTTTGTTTTCTTTTGTTTTCTTTAGTAAATCTGCTGGTACCCTAGTGACAGCACCTGTGTGATAATTAAATCTGCGAGCCTCTGAGGCGTGTCAGCACCCAATGCTCTGTGTCTGACTCGTTATTATTCTGTGACAACCAATGCATGTAACACTTCCCCCTGTGTTGCACTTGCTTGGTCACTTGAAGAGTGAGTTTGTCTCCACTCCTTTAATGGCTTCTTTCCTTTCATTAACCAACCAACTTTTTTTTACCCTTTCAACACATGCTTTGACGCAGAAGACACTGCTGAAGTGAAATTACCCAGGAAGTGGAAGTGTAATAGATTGCTCAGAAAAATAAATGGAAAGATAGCTTTTTAAACCCAGTGAGGTAAAAATACATGTTAGTTATAACGTGTTTCTTTCAACATGTGTGACAGTAAATTGTTCATAATAGTTGTACAGTATAACAGTCCTTCATAATTCATTGTTTTCAATATGTCATGATTATTCCAGACTGGAATGGTGTATCTAGGAGTGAATTGAGCCTCAGAGTAGAAAGTTGCAAGGTGTAATTGAAAGCTGATGTATCTGAACACACCAAGGCCAAAATGTCAGCTTCAGTTCCTGCCAATTATAATACACTAAAACTACATTGAAAAGAAAAGAAAAGAAAAACAGATTGCCATGACACTGAATAGAATAATTCCCCATACAAACAGGTGGCGTAAAGTCAGAGCATTCGTATACAATTAATTTTTTTGGTCTGTAGAATCGAGACTGTCAGAGTAACCTCACGTGTATATACAGTACTCTTTACATAAAGACAAATAGAATGTGTTTGCTACAGTACAATGGATTTCAGATAGCTTGTATCAGGTGACTTCGATTACATCATTTATATCAGATGGAAATTACGTCACATTGAAATTAGCGATACCGTTTAATTATTTTTATTTAAATATATTACCTATTCAGGGATACCAAGATATTTAGTCAGCAAGTAGTCTGAGTGAAGTTATCCGGCAACAAACTCCCCATCCCCAGCTGTACTGCTTTCCTAGAAAAAGGAGAAAATTTCAAGATACCATTCTACTTGTGAGATTTCTTGCTTTTATTTTTTTTTTTAAAGACGAGATCTATTCAGAGATACCAGGGTATTTAGTATGTAAAAGATCTGAGTGAGGAAAAATGGGCAATCCAATCCTCACCCCTAGTCTTGCGGCAAATCATGTGTTGTTTCCAAGTCAACTCGTGGGCACCCACTCTGACATCTCGTGGAGTGGGTATCAGCAGCACCCAATACCATATTTTCTATATACAAGGACACAGTAGTGCATTGAGATTAGGAGCACCTTTGAATGACATGTTCATCTCTGAAGAAGATTTTGATACTCTATTAATGCACACTGGGAGAACAACACCATTCATGTAATTAGAATATTACTATATTATCAGTTGCATTTGGAACAGTTGTTGTATCTTGCCTGTTCTTCCTTCAGAAAATGTGGGTGGTGGAAATTTGCTATGAAGTCTGTTCTCTCTAGCATGGTTCATAGAGAGACTGTCCTCATGAAACATGAATCATTTGTGCAGTCCTGGATATAGAAGCAACTGCCTGCACCTGTAGTTTTTTTATATTACCGAATAAATGTCAGGGCTGCCATTTGCATGACAAATTCATAAATTGTTTTTGGAAAAACAGAATCAGGAATAATTTTCATTGGCAGTCCCTGGACAAACACAAAATCAGATAAAGAAAATAATACAAATAAAGTAACATTTACAGAAGGGAATATGATCGAGCACTAGATAAATAACCCAACCTCAGCAACCTCACACCCCCAAAAACAACATCAATCAATCAGTCTTTATTTTATATAGCACCTTTCCAGTGGTGTGCGGTGGGTTTTTAAGTAGAGCATGCAGTAATAGATGAAGGTAGCATGTAACTCAAGAAATTAAAAAACTACATAAAAAAACTCACCCTATTTATAGATGAAATCCAGACGATGTTCTTTCTTTACAAGTTCTTCTATAACAGCGTCATAAAAGCTCTCCCAAATTTTTAGCTTGTTAAGTACGTTTTTTTCAATTGCCATAACGGCCAGTCCTGACCAGCGGAGTAGTCCTAAATCCAAAGTACCGCAACGCCAACAAAATTCAGATTTCTTACACAGAAGTGATGCAAATTCCTGTTTTATCTGTTCATTGAGCTAGAGGTAACATTTAATAGGTAATGCATGCGTCTTGCTTGTGACTTTTATAGAATTACCCCAGTCAGTGCTGCCGGATTGGCAGTTTTCCAGCCAAATTTGTCTTGTTTTGAAAACATCTTGCGGGTAAATATTGGTGGTCTAGTTATTTTTATCGTGCATGTTCTTTTTCTATTCCTTCCTTTTGAGGTCACCAGCACAGAACTTCATTCACCACAACGTCCTGTATAGTATATAATGTCCTCCCCTGTCTTTTTTCTGGAGCTCTGCATCCAATAAATTTACGAATCACACAAAGTGCAATGTCAAGGTTGTTAACTTTTTTATTTAGCTGAACCATATTTATTTTCTAATAATCTCTACTGGATTGCATGTCATCTATTTCAGTTGCACGGTGGTGATGGGTTTATGTGTTGAGAAATGATGGAAAGCAAGGATTAGTGCCTCTACATTCTTAAGACTTAACATGGTGATGATAGCAGGATTTTGTGACCTCAGGACATTTTGTTAGATTAACAACAGAAGCCAACTTGGAAGACTATTTTTTATTTAGTTTTTTTTAGCAATGGCTAAACAATTTAGATTACATAATGCATAAATCCTGGATTATCTTGTGTTTACATTCACCCACTATGAATTTCAATCCATGCTTGTAGTTTTACACAGAAATTCGTTGTCAGATGTTATCACCAATAGAGGAAAGTATTAAGGGGAACAATTTTATGCAGCTTGCAGCTGTGTAGGGTTCCATTTCACACAAAGGACACAGTTGCCTGCTAATTTCAGATTTTCCATGCATTTCATATAAAGAACAGTACAACTCTAATTAAGTGAACAAGATCATATTGATGGCTATGAATTCCAGCAATGTGCATTGCAATACAGAATTTTTTTTATTTATTTTTTTTACCAAAAAGCTGGTAAAATAACTACTTGTGGTGGAGGCTAAAACAACAATTGCAGAGAAGTTTAATAAAAATAAAAATAATTTGAGGAAACAACCTGGTAACTACCTGTTATCTAATTCAAACTGGAAATTAAAAGGTACAAAGAGGCCTTCAGTAACCTGGGCTTTCAGTCTTGAGTGTCTCACGTTACCAGGTTGTCGTTAGTAAACAAGGCCTTCAGTTATAGTAAGCTATATCTATAGTAACCAAGGCCTTCAGTTACCAGAGCCTACAGGGGCCTTCAGGCACAGGAGATGGACATTCTCTTTGTATACATAATGGAAGCAAAACCTGTTATGTGAACTTTAAGATTTAATTGTATACAGCTTACAAACAGGTTAGCAAAATGTTCTTAGCAAATTAACAGTTAAAATATGAAAACAAAGCTTGTAATAAAATTGGTTTAGGTCTAGGTTTGGAACCCATAGGTAGAGCAGGTCAGCTTGCTCCACCCTTTTGCCCCAGATCTTGTTAACTTGACTCAAATAAACAGCTAGCTGGCACTGACAGAAAGTGAACTATGCAACTCTGCTAGAGCATTGCAAAATCAAATTACTGGGATTTGTGATTGCCTTGCAGTTAGTTGGGACACCTTTCTGGTGAGGCTGACATATCACACAGTCATCAGAAAGCACAGGTTTGCTGTGGCAGATTATTAACACTGATAAACATGTTTCAGCTAGAGTGTACCGTGGTTCATTCCAGTATTAAAGTGAACTAGTTTCAGGGCAAATACAAATGTTGTTGTCCAATTCTGTGTTAAATTGGCACTTTTAAATGTATGCAATATTAATCAGAAGTCTTGTTTTTTACAGGTCTGCATATAGCACAAAGAGTGCCTGATTGCTATAAACTTTTTCAATAGCACACCACACTGCTGAAACAGCTGGACTCTCTGCTGGAGGCTTGGAAAGAGATGTTAAGTTTATTCATGCAGAGATGGTGGAAAAAATGTTGGAGACCTGTATCAGAGAATAAAATAACTAGAAATTAAAACAAAAATTCAAACAGCTTCTGCCAAATGATTGTGTTTCTCCACACAGTAAGGGTACAGTAATGATGAAAAGTAATTTTGATCTGCTGATTGTTCAGCTTTGTTTGAGAGACACAACAGTGATTGGCACCAGTGCTTCCTCGCACATACCAAGCAATCATGTGACTGTGCAACTTTCATTTCTGTCCCCTCTGCAACTGTGATTTTGTATAGAGATGTTCCATTTACTAACTCACAGTTACCACATTTGCAGAGGTGGCAGAATTAAAATTGCACACCCCAAGTGGCCAATTCCAAAACCATATTTTAGGAGTCTTTTCAGAAGAGCCTCTGTGTTTGAAAATGATTACTTCTACTTTTGAAACTGCTGCAAAACTGGTTGCTCAAGATAAAAAATAAAAAATAAAATATCTTCATGTGAGTGGTATTTGTGACATGTCAATATAGACGTTCTCAGAACCTGACTTCTAGTTAAAGGAGTAGCCTTATTTCTGAAAAGCTCTGTCATCACACCCATTTAAATTTAAAACAAGCATTTAGAATCAATTTTCTCACTTCTTATTAACACTAGCAACAATATGACTGGCCCCCCGCTTTAATTCTGGATAAGCAGATCTATAACACTATAGATTACCTGACCACGTCCTGTGCTGTAGGTCAGTTTCACTCAAATGGCCTTGCTGCAATCCCACCCACTGACCCATAATCCCTAACGTTTACGATCTACGAAATTGCATTTGAAAAATATATCAGTAGAACATACCTAATTGTAATGTACTAACACAAAACAAACAGGATTTTAATACCCAACTTTAATCAAGTTTGGTTAAAGTCAGGTTTCAATGTGCTGGAAATCAAAACTATAACATGTAATTTAATCCCAATTTTTCCAAAGTGCAGCAGGACTTTAAATTAATGTTTTGAAAATGCTTATCGAGTCTTTGATTTGCATGGGAACCTGCTTAAGGTAGAACTTTTCAGGCCCCACAGTATAGTCCAACAGGTTCATCCTGCCTTTGTGCATGAAAATTACAGACTTTTTTAGCTTGACTGGGTATTCTATGCATAGAATAATATAATTTTCTTAATTGAAGGTTATCTGTGTTGAGTACCTCTGGTGCAAGATTTTAAGACTTTAGATTTGAATCGTTCAAGAATGGGATCAGAGAGAGTTTGGACTTGGAACACACTTTATTAACCATCTGGTCTATAAAAAACAGCACACTTTTATGACATCGAGATCAATTCAAGTGTAGACTACAATCAATGAACTGCAGAATGCTGTGATGCTGTGCTAAAACAAAGGCTGTAAGAACCTTACCTCTCCTAAGCAGGACTACAGTCTCACTAGATTTAAGACATGGTTTGAAAAGTTTTGGACAGGAACAGCCATATGTGTCACTGATAGTCTATTACGAAAGAAGAAAAATGCAAAAACAGTGTTCTGAAGCATTCAAAATAATGCTACTTTAACAAAATGTCAAGACTTAATTTGAGGTACCCTTCCTGGGCCACTAACCTGAAACCAAAAAATATACTTTGGGTTCTGGTGAAATCCTGAATACCCCAATTCCCTAGGGTTAACAAGGGAAATTGAATGTAAGTTTAATTGACTTCATTAAACAATTAAGAACATGGTTGGAGCAAAGACTGGACTGGAAGAGCCAGGGTTGTTCATCCCTGGCCTATATAAACAGTATGGTTTAGGTTACAGCTTACGGCTTTGTGCACACCTCTAAAATTAAAATGTAATTTAGGTGCTGTATTTCAGTGACCTTGTGGAAAACCAATATATATTGCATACAACAAACACCATAATGTTGTAAAGGAAATACAAAAAGCAACTAAGATAATATTTGAAGCTACCTATTCTTTCAACCAGATAGGCAGATGGTTAAAATTTTAAGATGTTTGTAAACCCACATCAGTACTTGGGTCAATTTTTTTATGCAAACTTAGTAGGTATTTCAGTATGTATTGTTGTGTTACAGCTGACTTACCTGCTTTCTATGTAAGCCTAATATTGTTATTGCATTATTTCTGAGGATTTTGTTCTCCAGCAAAACAGTTTTAACAAAGGAATGTATGAGTAGCCTTTGAAGCTCAAGTACCCCAGTGTTTCTCAGCAGGAAGCATTAATTCTGGCGCCTGCGTTTGATTTTGCTAATGAAAATTTTGATTATCCAAATATCCAGCAGATAAAATAATCAGTACATTTTTTGCAGCCTAATGCAATTGGCAGACATGTAAACAAAACAGGAGTTTTAGGCCGTGCTTCTTTGTTTTGATGTGCACTTTAGAGATTATTTTCATGAAACTGCCTTTTCTATTGTTTGATTTTGGTTTTGTGTGAGTGAGTTTTCATAGTGAAGAATGTGTTTACCAATTTAAGTACGTGAATCACCATTAATAAACTTTAATTTTTTTTGTCTTTGCTTAGCTAAGTCTTATATTTATGGGTTTGAAAACAACACATATCTTGCAAACAAGTATTTAGAAGCACTATGAACACAGATTTTTCAAACTTTTGAATTACTGGAGATGAAGTGGGTGAAAATCAGCTTTTTAAAGATTTTGAGCAAAATATCAGGACACCGGGACCTTTGATGGAAAATCTGGACTGTCCCGGCTAAACTGGGACATCTGGTCACCCTAGGAATAGGACATCAAAGGGTGGAAAATTTTAATTTTGAGTCCCTCATCTATTTATTATGAACCTAGAACCTACAATAAGGAAAAACAGTGAAGGGGTTTCCAGTATGAAGTATGACATTAAGCATTAAGACAGGACAGAGGTGTGATTGATGTGAAATAATCACAATCGCCTTATTGTTTATATGCAGTGTTTTAAAACATATACATATATATAGTACTAGAATTTCAAAGCAATTGATTGATTGCGAGGATCACTTTGAATCGTCCCAGTGCTTTTCATATCATGTCTGCCAAATTCCTGGCCACATCGCGCACATAGAAACAGGATAAAGAATTCAGAAAAGGAGGTTTAGAACAGAAGAATGAATTTATATTAGCAAAGCGGAGGGAAATAAAAAAAATGCAAAGATCAAAGGCAGTTTTCTTCATCTCTGAGTGCAGATTAGCCTGTGCAGCAGATTTGCTGAGGATTAATCCCAAACCATATTTCATCATCAAGCTATCCAGAGCAAAATGTATGGTAATAGCAGAATTGTGACCAAAGTTACCAATGTATTCATTAAATTAGGAAGCTACTAGATTAATTAAATAACTTTGCTTGTCCCTAACACTGTTGACTAGTATCATATCTTAGGCCGAATACAATTATAATCAGTTAATTCCCTTAATTTATGAATATTGCCAGAAACCCTGAAAACTTTTATGAATTGAGTTCTATGGCCAGTGCATTCCACAGACACTATATTTGGCAAAATGTTTTACCCTGTGAACTGGAACAGATCAATATTTCATAAGCATGAAATGAAGTCATTTTTCACCTTACCCCTGGCTGTTCTGAATGTGATTTCTCCCACTTCTGTGTATTCCTCCTTGATTATGCAAGTTCAAACCTAAGGTCAGGTCCAAGATGGTAAACAGCTTTTCCCAGTGATGGAAACTAGTGATAGTGATAGTAAATTCTAGTGCCCTCAGCAAATTCAGATAGACATCATGAATGGTTACCAGTGAAACAAGTTCATTCATAACTCTTCAGGGATGGCACAAGTAATACGTTAACTCCTCATATCTTTCACTTCTGAAGTTCCATCTCGGGCCGTGTGGCGCAGTGTCCCGCCCCTATATGTATTGTTATTATTTGTATTATTATTATTTGCGGCGCGGACGAAAGCCGCCGTCATTATTTGATTTTAAAACTTCGTGAGGATGCGTGACTGTCAGCTACTAATTATTTAACTAGCTGACAGTCATGCATCCTTATTAAACCTGTGCAGACTATGGCTGAGGGGTAATAAGACAATTAATTATAGCTAGTTAACCCCTCGGCCAGAATATAAAAGCCTGCAGCTGTCTGCGCTCAGAGAGAGTGTCAGAGGTGAGACGTAAGTCTGTGGAAAGAGAAATAAACAATTGCTACGTATGCTGGTTTCGCAACCAGCATACTACTTGTTTAGTGTTTGTTTGTTTGGCCCTTGTGCCCTTTTGTTTTGTGTTTGTTTAAATCTTTTGTTTTTGTTATTATTTAATAAACATGCTGAGCGCCGTTGCGCTTTAGGTTTGCCCCGCCATTCATTGTTTTGGCTTTGTGTTCCTGGTCTGTGACGTCATCACAACTGCGCATGTCAACCTGCCACAGGTCGCAGGCCGCAAGTGAAACGACTTTGTCTTTCTTAACTGACACCATTATCAGTCCCTGTTTTAGAGTAAATGAATGGCAGCATTCCAATGTACTATACAAAATGCTTGAAAACCAGAAGGCTCCAAAGAACAGAGGCCCAATGTAATCTTTGTGGACACAATCAACTGTTACCAAGCCTGTAGTTCCCTTCTCATGAATTCAGCAGATGTTGAAGCCCTGAATTGAATTTGAAAAAGATCTTTGCTGTGACTTCACGAGGCATGAGTCAGGCCTGTGTAAAGGAGCTACTAGAATAAAGACAAAGTGCTTGTGACTTAAGCAAAAGAATAGGGGTTTCCCCTTGACTACTCGGAGAGGTGAGGCTGAACTGATCAGGCCGGAAAGCAAGAAACTTCCCTCAAGGGGAAACTAAGGAAGGATAGAGGACGAACCAAGGTCTCCCTGTCTAATCGAGAGAGGTCAGATCAGATCACCCCCCCTGGCTGTAAGCGTCAATGACTAGCTCGAAAGTTGGTAGCAATCTTGCTCTCCAGAGGGGGAGACTGGCACGGGTGCAAATGAATAGATTTAAGCAGGAGAATGGAAAACGAAATGCAGTTATTATTTTTTGGCCGGGGGTCCCCTCTGACCAGCGGGAACCTTCCTCTCGGAGGGTGAGACGACGTAGTCGGCCTCTAAGGTTGGGAAGTGAGCTTCACTTGCCCCCAAAACAGGTTTTTACAAGTAATGGCGGAAGAAGGAATGGTTTTAAACCAGTAGAAAAACCATTAGTAAGACCAGAAATTAGGTAATTAACAACAAAACAATCAGGGTGATATTGAAGAGCATCTTATAGAGCCGGGATGTTGATGGGGGTAGAGATGATTAGTAATGATGAATGGCATTTAGATGAAAGAGGGCAGATGGAACGTGAATGAGAATTGCCACAGAAACTGCACATATGTAAAAAACAGCATTCTTTGGAATTTAGGAATTTAAATTATTGAATAGCTGTCTGCCACCAGAATATTTGATAGGTCTTCCATTGCTTGCTGAAAACATAGGCGGAGCTGAAAAATGGATAGGAGGAACTGCCAACACATTATTCTTAAAAAAGTGGGTGTTGTTGAGAGCAGGGTAAGAATATTTTGGACACAGAGGTAGAATGAGCTGTGGAAGCACAAACTCTGCTACCGTTAGCACGGAGACCACTGAAGGATCTATTAAAGAGATCATGATCAGGTTGAGCGCATGTCCAATGCTAACTGAGAAGCTGCTTTGGCTGAAAAAGCCTTATGATACTCATAAAAAATGGTACCACCATATCTGACCGAGAAATCAACAATGTCCATTTCCTGTCGTCGTTGAGCATATGCTTCACAAAGGACATCACGAAAAACAGAGAAAGCAAGAACAAATTCTCCAAGAGTAAGATTTTTACACAGCCGAGGATCCCATGATTTAAGAGTAACAGACACAACTCCACAGTCTACTACCCTGTGATCCAGAAATCTGGAGGTTGCTATAAGTATTGAGACCAAATTAATATATTTACCTTTAATAATATTGCATCTCAGTTGAGGAGAGAGAGAGTGGTGATGAACTACTGAAGCAGAAAAGGATCCTGAACTAGAACCGGTTGCTAGAGTGAAGATTAGCAGCGCGGGAGCAGGTGTGGGCGTGGCTGGAGCAGTGGGAAAGATGAGCGCTGCTGCTGGTGCTACTGATGAGGAAGTAATGGCTGTCGGTTCCAAGCAAGTGCATTCCAAGATAAATACAATTTACGTAAAATCATTTTCTTGAACTATATTTTTTTAAATAGTTTTTCCAAATAAAACTACTCACTCACCTAATTCTAAATGTAGTTTTATAGTGCGAAAGGGTGCAAACATAAATATAAAAGACAAAAATTAAGGAAAAAAAATGAGAAATATATAGAAATTTACTTTATAGTCAAACTTTTTATTTTCATACTGAAAACATATACATTGCTCCTGGTAGCGGAGCGGTGCTGGTGTATATAAGTGGAACGTGATTTTATTCTTAAGGGGTACCTCAATAAATCAATGGCAGAGTTGTGTCAGGTCTTTTTCTTGGCCTTAAATATAGCAGACATGTGTGACATGGTTAGATAACACAGGCTGCTAATGCCCCCTGCAATATTTCTTTTTTCCCCAAAGTCCTCACACACTGTTGGTAGAAAAGTGTGACACACTAGAATCATATGTACTACAGTGTAATTTAATGTTGCTGTTATGCTTCAAAGACCTAGCTAAAATAATCTAATGAAATAAAGATAAAAGAAAAATGGAAAATGAGATGCACCACCCCACCTAACCTACATTCTAGATAAGGAAATTAAACAATAAGGCGTATTAATATAATTCAACAAACTAGATGAATAAAGGTTTTGTTGAATAGTGTTTGGAGCATGATTAAATAAGCAGGTGTCTCCTATAGACTGACATCCGATAATGAATTCAAGATATTTTTCTTCATGAAAAATATTGCTACAAAGAAGCGCTAGTCAGAGAGCTCTTAATGTTTAACACTAGTCAGCCACAGGTGACACTTACTCCCACACAAGGACACCAAACAATATTTATTTTCTAAAATGCAGCCATACAGCCCATCACTGCTCTCCATATTTACATTTACAACTTATTTGATCCATAGTCAGAGAATACTGTGTATATAATAAGTTCACATGGAAAGGATGCAACAACAGCAGTTTATGTAAAGCCTTATCATCCAAAAGCTGTGCTTTATAGAAAGAAAAATAAACAACTAACAAAGTGATGCCAGGGATGAAACTTTATAACCTTTGATGAAACTATAACCTTCAGTTTGCAAGCGTGTTTGTTATATACTGTCAGTGTTACACGATTAGTTGAGACAAGCAGTATTTTGAAAGATGAAGTCAGCCAGCTGAGAATTCTCAGGACTTTGTTATATTTTGGAGATTTTTTGAGTCATCATCATCATCATCATCATCATCATTCTTAGATTCTGATCTTGAGCTGTGAAAAAATGTGGTTTCCTGTCAGTGTAACGCTCATTATGGTCCCTATTGGTGCAAGGAAGTATGGTTCTTCTCGATACTGTTTGATGAGAGTAACGCTATTTATGGTCCCCACTGGACAAAATTTCTTTCTTTATCTATCTTGATATTTATTTATTTATTTTTCACTATAAAAACCAGTGGAGTACCACAGGGATCAGTATTAGGTCCTCTGCTCTTCCTAATCTACATTAATGACTTAGATTCTGGTATAGTAAGCAAACTTGTTAAATTTGCAGATGACACAAAAATAGGAGGAATGGCAAACACCGTTGCAGCAGCAAAGGTCATTCAAAATTATCTAGACAGCATTCAGAACTGGGCAGACACATGGCAAATGACATTTAATAGAGAAGTGTAAGGTACTGCATGCAGGCAATAAAAATGTCTATTATAAATACTATATGGGAGATACTGAAGAAGGAATCTAGACAATGTGGGGAACCAATAAAAAAGGCCAACAAAATGCTTGGAGATATAGTGAAAAGTGTTGAATTTAAATCAAGGGAAGTAATGTGTGTGTGTGTTATCAGTGAAAAAACCGATATCTGAAACAAAAACACATTTGACATGTGAAAAAATGCCAAGTTATCAAAAGTGCCCAGCCATTTAAAGTGGAGATATTAAAAACACAAGCCAAATTACAAGAAACCATTGGGGCAACCTTGACCAGCACCAAGCAAATAGGCACAACTGTAAAAGCGGTGGGGGTCAAGGTTGCCACAATCAAACTTTCATTAAAAACATAAGCCAAGTCAGATTTTGAATTTACAGTTGTGTTGTTGGATATATGTTGCTGACATACCGCCTTCCCAGGAAATGGTTATAGAGCTTTCCTGAAGCTGTCACTTTTGGTCACTATTGGCAACATGAGAATATGCTGTTTTGTATATCAACTTTAACACAGGGCTTATGGGGTTATCTTCTATGAGCACTTTCGTTTTAAAATAAAGTGAATCAGTCTTGACAACTTTTTTATCATACTGTTGCTCATAACATTCCTTTCTTTCATTAATAATGCTGTCAAAAGAGATATCTGCTTATTAAATGTGTATGCTGCTCTTTCATGCTTGTATTATGCTCTTAAAATAGTGTTGCTGGCGTAATGATTGTGTGTAGTAAATCAATAGGCGAGCTCACAGAAAAAATCAATTAGGTTAATAGAATTTTCTGTTGCCTTGGAGACAGAATCATTATATATATAATCTATCTTCAGGCTTAAAACATTTTGTTTTTGGGGGCTCCCGAGTGGCGCATCCAGTAAAGGCGCTCCACGTGGAGTGCAGGATGCGCTCTATAGCCTGGACGTCGCGAGTTCGAGTCCAGGCTATTCCACAGCCAACCATGGATGGGAGCTTCCGGGGGGCGGTGCTCAATTGGCCGAGCGCGGCCCGGGGGGAGGGAGGGTTAGGTCGGCCAGGGTGTCCTCGGTTCACCGCACACCAGCGACCCCTGACCGGGCGCCTGTGGGCTTGCCTGTAAGCTGCCCGAGAGCTGCGTTGTCCTGTAGCTGTAGCTGTAGCTCTTGGGTGGTTGCATGGTGAGTTTGCAGTGTGAAAAAAAGCGGTTGGCTGACAGCACACGCTTCGTAGGACAGCGTGTGTTCGTCTTCACCCTCCCGAGCCATTCTAAATTGGGAGAAAATAATAAAAAAATAATTGGCAACGACTAAATTTATTTAAAAAAAAAAAAAATTTGTTTTCGAGAAAAATGTATTATAAGCAAACGCATACTTTAGATCATTAATAATCACTGAATATGTTTTCCTATGTTTTTTTTTTGGTAGAATGCAATAAGCAATCATCTACTCTTCATTGGTTAGCATTCCCAGAACCATTGCTTGACATCGCTGCATATGTAGAGAACAGTATTCCAACTCCTACATTGTCTTCTGCCTGTAGTAAGATCACTGGCGGGGACGGAATGGCATATCATCGTGTTTTGGACACAAACGTCTAATCAATTTTTGGCTGAAAGTTAATACTATAAACCTCCTAAAATATGTCTAAGTTGTTGTAATAGTTGAAATATTGATATTAATGAACAAATGAAATTATTATTATAATGATCAATTGGTTAATTAATTGTTTATTTAACTAATTAGTTATATTATTGATGGATTATTATTTTTGTTTGGAATTTGTAAACTTCTGTCTACTTGTTTCAATAATAATAATAATAATAATAATGACAAAAATCTAAACTATTATTAATACATTAAATATTCTGCATAAAAGACATCCAAAATATAAAGAAATACCCTCCAGATAATTATTAGTATCTTGTGCTAAAGAGGGTACTTCATGAGTTTCATCACACTTGGCCAATATATTCATACATACATACATTACATTCCCAGAGCTAGTCGTTCAACAACACCAAAATAACATAGAGATAGCATGATAACATGTTGCCATTAAGGTGCATCCACACTGGACGCGAGCGAATAATTTAGGAGTCACTGTAGTCAAATGGGAGTATCCACACCAGCAGCGAGCTAAAATAGAACCTGTTTCTATTTTTTTTCATAGCGCGACTGGAATGAAACTAACCAATCAGAAGCAAGGTTAACACCTTTGACACACGTCAAACACACAGCTGAAAACAAGTCACGCGTGAAAAAGTTAATCATTTTATGTAGTTCCAGTAATCGTGGCTTCTTTCTGATTATGCAAGTTGTATAAAAATAGGTTTATTAATAAGCAAAAATAAACTAGACCATACATGCAGTCTATATATCCAGCATTTAAATGAAAAATGTGCACTTTTGCGGCTTTTAAAAAGGATACAAAAAAGGTCCCGCATTCACACAACTTGAACATGTGACCTAATTTTAAGCTATGGCTTTTTTCTTTTTTTTTTTTTTTTTTTGGTTTGTTTGCTTTTATGATAAATAACGTTTTGTTCACTAAATAGTTCTCTGGCACAAATCTGTGACAAGAAGAATGTCTTTACATACGCATAAAGTGAACATATGCATAAAGAGATTCACCAAACAAACAAAAATATTATCGAGGTCCTACTATTCCATACATTGTAAAACAGAGCCAGCAACACGTTTGTATTTTAAGTGACACATCCAAACATTACCAAGCTCACAGTTTTGAAGATTATGAGCCATATCTGTTCACCGGACTGTTTTGAAAGGAAAAACTAAATAAAAGTCTTGCGTCTTGCCATGGCACACGACCTTGTTCTGTGTATAATTATTTATAAGTAAATTAAGTCAGAGACGGCTCAAACACTCACCCATGATCTGATGCGTCACAGTCTTCAATAGCGTTTACGGTAAAGTAGAAAAATAGATTTGCAGAACGGCATCGGTACTAATACAAGGTAAGTGGTGACTTGTGCATAATAACACAGATAATAATAATAATAATAATAATAATAATAATAATAATAATAATAATAATAATAATAATGTTGCATTTTAAAATACTTGAAGTTAATAAAAAGGATCAATGAAGGAATTTGTAAAGGAACACAATTGAGATTGCAGTAAGTTGTATATATACATGTATAAATAGAATTATTTTGTTGAACATATCAGTTCAACTATACTACTATTGTCCAACTGTCTGCTGCCAGCTGAAGATGTACCAGGTTTCAAATCAGATTACAGTAGGGGAAACCGGGGTTAGTTGTCACAGTGCTCATAACTATGACACTAGATGGTGCAGGCAGGTGATACTAACACTGAAACGTGTGTTCTATTGTCTGGAACTCAACCATCTTGTAATTTGAGGTCAATTCCATCTAACATAAAGGTTAGCACATATTTCATTTTTTTTTCATACCCAAAGTAAAAAATGTATATCTTGTTATTTATGTTATAACTCTTAGTAGTATTGGAGTTTGTTTGAACTGATGTCCATGTTAATAGAACCAGATACTGGCTATCTTTTGGTGTAAAAACAAAACCAGTAGGTTCTCCCAGTAGTACTGAGAGAATTAAATTGTCATGAAAAGTCAGGTTGTGGCAGGTTGTCACATAGTTTTTGGGGTTGGTTGTCACATGTAAATCCTATAGGAAGAAGTCTTATATTTTTTCTTTCTACTTTTTTTACACCAACATATGAGATGTGTCACCATATAATGCTTATTTAAGTTATTTACTGTTTGTTCTCCGGTTCTGTGGAGGCTGTGGTATTATTTTGTAGCATGAGTCAACATTTCAAATATATATAGGTCTATATTTTTTATGTTCACATAAAAAGTAAAAATACAACTTTTTCTGTCATTGTACACAGTAGAAACTTTATGTTATTTAAAAAAACAAAAAAATGTTGCATTATTGTCTACTGTAAAACCAAGAACATACTTTGTGACAACCAACCCTATATTGTGTGACAACCAACCCCAGTATGGAGCAGGTTGTCACGCTGAAATAAAAAAACATCAATGTGTACGTGAAGAGTTGTTCTTCAATATAATCATAAATATAACCTCGCAGATTGAGGAAAATAATAAAGAGTAAAAAGTGTGACAACCAACCCCGGTCTCCCCTACTACTACGACGGTACCACGAAGAAATAAATAATAATACTACAAGTACAACTGTACAATTACTACTATTATAGGATAAAAATAAAACTGTTGGATATATAGGGATGTTCAATAACTCTGATCTAAAGATTTTACAAGTCCAACCTTTATTTTACAACAGATTTGCTGGAGGTCAGGGTGGTAACCTTTTATCAAAACAAGACCTGTTTTGTGATGGGACAGCTCATCTCTAGTATGTCCAATATGAATGCATGGGCGGGGTCATGTATTTATTTCCAGTCTTTTGGATAGTTTCCAAGTCTTGTCTAGTGTGGATTGATTTTCGGCAACTTTGTTCCCTCGAATCACTCGCTCGCGTCCAGTGTGGATGCAGATTTACACATAGTAATCCAAATACTGACTTTATTTTAGGTTAAAGAAAGACGTCAATGCAGCACTGACTTAAATCCAGTAAAGACATTGGGCTCTGTGTACAAATATTACTCACATGTTCGTAAATACAGCAAATTTGTAGCCTCCATCCTTTGTATAATTTTTGTATGCTAGTTTTTATGAACAACTACCGTAATATCACCGCAAGTTTACGAACAGCATAAATTACTGCTCATTATACAGGAGAGATCGGAATTTACATCTCATTATAAATAGATTTTCAACGCTGAAAGTCAAGATTTATAACTTCCTTCTGGCAAAGATAAATGAGTGGTATAGTGAACAGAAAGTAAGGTAGTAGGCAAATCTAATAGGATCTAGTTCTGGCTTCTGCAGACTCCGACCTTGATGCAACTATGGCACCGGCCAAAAAGAAAAGGAAAACAAATTTCCACAATTTAAGAATATCACAGAAAACTTTTGCTCGAGTTTATGTATATTTTAGTTGTGTAAAGGAATAAAGTACAGTACATACAGTAGGCTAGCAAGTAAATACTGTTCATCTTATTTCAGTTGTCTATGCACTACATAAGTAATTACTGAGAAGAAAAGATTTCAGTTTGTGTTTAATTAAAGAACTCTGCAATGATTTGTTTCCATGCTTCTCTTCATTAATAAAGCACCTTAACATATAAAAGAAACCGAAATAAAATGTATTTATTGCCATTGTTTTGGAATATAGACTATTAATATTTCTTTCTTTTTTGGTTTCTTTTATATTTTAAGGTGCTCTATTTTAAATGTAACTAAAAGCCCAGAAACGTTTAAACAGGAAGTTTTACATACGAACAGCTAGTTGAATCTACACCAATGAGAGGCAAGGGTAAAAATGAAAAAATGATAATACATCAAGGGTAAGCGCGAAACTTTGATATTATAATGAGATTCGTACATTTGTATACAAAAGAAGTTTTAAACAAACAGTTGTAATTAAACTACCACAGCAGGGATGAAACTAAGTTACGGGAGTGAAATTACTTTGATACATTGCGGGTAGGTCTACGAAGTCACAAAAACCTACGAAAAGTCAAGATACAAAAGGAAAATCAATGATACATAGAGCTCATTCTATTTATCTTATGTTTGTATTTTATGTTTTAATAATATACAGTATTTAAAATACGGATTATTACGACATTTTTATAATCGTGGAATTTTTAAATGTCATATTTTTGTGATTTGTAAGGGGGGAAAAAATCTCACTGAAAAACCTCACTAGGGGGAAAGGCACATATTAACTCATATAAAAAGCACTTTGCACTGTTGGGTACAGGAAAAACACTAGAGTGCCTTCAATAATATGAGGTGTCACCTAACTCAGTCTGTTTGATAGGTATTGGAACACAATGTTCTGTGGGGGCTGTTGTTATCAAACGCACAAAGGCATGTACAAAAGAACTCTAACGAGGTAAGATCTAGACAGGAGCAAATAGAAGGTCAGGGAGCAGGGTACATTGTGTATTAAAAGCATACAGGCCATGTCATACTGCTATCTTGAGCCTGAGGGTCTGGTAGAAAATGCTGAGCGAGCAGAGAGTGTGTGTGTGTGTGTACGCCCCCTGTAACGAGACACATTCAATCACTGAACTCCAGGCTCTAGACATGAACAGCCCATAAGGAAGTCCTAACACTGATGTCAAAGGGAGGAGAGGTTGTTAAAAATAAGAAGTGACACTGATGTCTGCTTCTTGTTTCTCATGTCTTTTTCCCACAATCAAAGCTGAATGATTGTCAGTGTTACCGATGGTCAACTTTTATAAGGGTACAAAAAGAAAATATAATTGTAAAATTCCAAATGTTCTGAAGTCTTTCTTCAATACATTGGTAAATGTGTTTTTCCTAGTTTCCTTTAGCATTGCTATACAGTAGAGGCTTTGAAACATTCTGCATACAAGGTACTCAATTATTAATATAGCTTTAAAAAAAATCTTTCAATTTACATTTCGGAAAAGACAGGCATCCTACATTATATAAGGAATTGCCAGGTTGAATTCATATGGCACAGGTAAAGCTTTCCAATCATTTACAATTATTTTTTATGTACCATAAAGTCTGTCTAAGTACCATTCACCTATGTCCATCTAATCTTGCTTCAGTATATTTTACATAAAGCAAAAATGCATGAGACAGCACATTTATTTTATTTTTACGACAGCACAAACTATTTGTAAAAAAACAATACAGCTACAGCAAACATGCGTTCATGATGCTGTCAAGCTAACCCATGTAAAGTTGCTTCTCATGTTTGTCGATGCTTTTCAGCACAATGTGTCTGTCTGTTCAGGAACCATGTCATACTGGTGTTTATCTCTCCACCATGGTGTTTTTCTTTCTCTCTCTTTTTTTGTAAAACAGTCCAGCCTCCTTTCAGCATTCCTAATGAGTTCCAATGTGATGAAAGAAAATAGCACTTGGAAGCTGGTCAGACAGGACAGGGGCAAAGATAAGACGTAAGAATAGTTGCCATGGTTACACTGACATCATTCCTGGCAAACAGGATTGGGAGTCCCCTGAATGGAAGTTTGTTTGTGTCGTAGCAGCATGAAATAGAGGCAGGGTCACAGAGGAGGTAATTTCATGGAAAAGGCAATCATTACTAGCTTCGGAAAATTATTAAAGAAATGTTTTCTGCAACCTTTGTGGAAAATGTGGAAAACTGTATTGGATATTCCCTAGAGTATATTCACATATGTGGTCATGCCGCAAAAGTCTGTATTCTATACATGTAAATATACCCTCAACCATGCATACTACTAAAACGTGTAAATATATCAATGCAGTTATACTACAGCCCCAGATGAAACTTGCATCATAATAGATGCATTATATGTGCCTTGTTTCAGTTCAAACACAGCACATCCTGTTTAGTTACTATAGTACCTATGCTGGACCAGCCGCCAATGGACTCACAACATCTGTCCTTTCTAAAACCACACAGATAGAAGGAAACAGAAACTTAAACATCCCACCTGTTGCATAAATGATATAATCAAGTAGTCTTATTGTCTCAGGAATATACACTTACAATAGCTACACAACATCTGTAACAATCATGTCCCCTCCATGAAATGACATCCTTGTATAGCTGGTGCACACTGTAACAGCAGGTTCTACCAATGTCACATGTGTGACCCACAGTGCAACTAATTGTCTTTCACTTTTGTAATTGTGTGTGTTTCAATTTATGATTTGACTTTGTATTTATTGTTTAATTTCACTTTATTTTCCATTTATATTCACATGTGTGTTTTTTAATTATATATTATTTGCACTTTGTTTTGGTTTTAAGGACTGCGCTTTATCTGAGTAGTTACAGAACACTGATGCACAGGAGGTGCGTGTCCCCATTGAAAAGTATTGGCTTGAAAAGCCAAACGGAACTAAAATATTGCAGACTTTGTTTCCCTCCAGGGATGAGATTACTATTCATACTGCATTTGTCAGTTCATAAGAGTGATGCTTTCTTTTGCTAAAAATAGAAAATTACATTTGCTTTGCAGTTGGCCCTTAGCAAATTACGGTATGCCACAAGATATTGACAATTAAGCAACTTTAGTTATATTAAAGAATCTGAGTAAGTAAATGCCTTAAGCTTTTTTTAATGAAACAACTGAAATATGTGGTACTATTGCATTAATTAATACATTATGTATGAACATATACTGAGCATCAAAAGAAATGTATCACTTATATTTGAGCATCAAAACAACCATATCACTTATATTTGGGTAAAATTCACTAGATGTGATCGAAAAATTACAAACTCTGTTTTACAGCAGGTGCAGTGACTTTTTATTGTCCTGATTAACAATTGATATTACGAAGATGCTGCAAAATGATCCATCGATCTTGGGCAGGTGTTGTGACTCTTGGTCTCCCAGTTCTTGGCCTGTCATTGACAGAATGTGTCTGGTTATACCGTCTCGCCAGGTTTGAAATTGCTGGCTATGAGTACGCTGCCCTACTCCAGCCTGCAACATACCGATTGCACGAAGGCGCTGCTCTATTGACAGACGTGGCATATTGTTTTTATTCAAGCTTGCAATTCAACAGCTGAAATCACTCCATATCCAGCGTCCAATCAACTGTCTCACTAATTAGGTGATTAAGTGTATATGCTTCAGTCATAGTCACTCAAGCGTGTCATGGTCAAGGATGACTGATCGAGTGATTAAAAAGAAACAAAAAACATTTCGTTAATGTCCATCATTTATATACCTTATTTTTTTTCGAAAATAAATGTGTTATAATAGTGATAAGTTTCTTTTGATGCTTGGTATATTTAAAACAGTTACTTTTGATGTCTCATGAAGAAATAATAATAATAATAATGCAGACAGTGCAAATGTAACATGCGGTACATTTTACCATAGTAAGTTCAATTAATGATAATAAGGAGGGGCATGGAATAGAATTAAAACAGTACTGTATTTGTTATAGTGAAGTTATTCACTTTTTAGCTTCTGCATGAATGTTAAATACACAGTATGAATAATTAGATTAAAAGAATAACATCTGATAGCTTACCACCCAACGCATTCCCATTCCTTTTGTTTACATGTCTGTTTCATTGAAGAAACCTCCAAAAGGTAAGTGATGGATTTTGTTATATTGTGCACAGAAAACAAAGTACCCTTGTCATACCATATCATTGCAGAACAGTGAGAAAGGTCTAGTGCGCCCAGGTCAAATACTAGGCCTTGACACAACCCTTACCATATTTCCTAGTCCCATCAGTGGCTCTGGAATCTGTAACAAACACATTTCCAGCGCTATAATCTCCTCCACCAGCTGCAGCACATTGATTGACTGATATTGATCTATTTACTTGTTGATGATATGTTTTTGTTGTCTGAATTAATCTAAACGCTGTCGGGCCACTGTGCTTGTTTCAGATCAAATTTGAAGCATGCTGCATAAAAAAGTGACTGATTCGTAGAGATTATATTTCACATACAGGTTTGTGATTTGTTTGTCACAGGAAGTTGTCACTGGAATTATCAATCCAGTTTTATTACTCTGTACCTGTCTTCTATTACAGAATCTTGCTGATCCTACTTCATATACCCAGAATACATTATATTGATCAGTGAAAATAAACTAAATGTAAAAGGTTTCAAATACGGAAATAGGCATAATTTCTTTCCTGGTATCAAATTGAAAACAATGTTAAAGATTAGTTATTCCCATTCTCTTTGTGTTTTTCTGTTTTATGGTGTTAGTATTTAAGCCTCTCTTTGTATTAGTGCTTCCACTCTTGAGATGTCCCTGTGCTGGCCCTGGGGGGCACAAACTGAATAAACTAACCTGCTATTGTACCGTACAACAAAGCAAAAAACTGTAAATATTTCAGTCTGAACTACTACAAAGCCCTTAACTATTGAAGCTCACAATGAATTCCTAAATCTAACTTGTTTTGCATTTCCATTAGTTACATGGGTCTTAAATGTACAGTTTTGAAAGGAACACGGTATAAGAAATACGCACTGTATTGTCATTGTATAAAATATCTCGTACTGTATTAGGTTAAAGAAAGTTCTCAGTTTTCTTTCAGGAAATCTGTTACACTTCCTGGTAGTGGTGCAACAATTAATCGATGCATCGATTATTGATCATCTGTCCTTAAATTTCCCGAGCTTCGATTACATGTTGGCGAATCAATGCATCAAATTAGAACCCAGTTTGAAGTCTTCTGTTGCCGGCTTGCATTAAAACTTTGAGTGTGCTTCTTATAGTGCTATTACGGTAGATAAATAATGTCTGCGCTTTGCTAGGATACGCACTTTAGGTCTCTACATTCACGCTGGATATACCCCGTGTAAAATGAGTTGAGTTGCTTCACTGGTGAGTATGTATTTTTTTGCACTAAAAACTTACAAGAACACAGCATATACCTTTTTATGTTATATATAATCATTTCAAAAGGATGCCAATATTAAATCTACTGATTACCTTCTTTTGTTTCAAAGTATTGCGGCGAACTGCAGTTACCACAGGCAGGGTCTTCACAGACGGAGGTGGGACGCGAACCCTCCCTCTCTGAAGCATAGTGCCGATCCCGCTGTACAAAAGAGCCGGCTCCCTTGCAGGAGCAGATATTGCACATATGTCTTCAGATTTGATTGCGTTATTTACCAACTCTGACCCCTACCCCTGTAGCACGCAATAGTATGCTGTGTTGTGATTATATGGCAACATTATATAAAAAAGCTGAATTTAGTATGGTAGTTAAATTAGTCAAGATTTGTGAGATTAGTTAAAATGTTTTGCTTTACTTTGGACATAAAATGTTAACAGTAATGAACAACCATAGCTCAGATAGAATGTTAAAGAGACATCTGATGCGGACGCATGCACATTATTTTCAGTTGTTAAAAACTCAAGTCCTTTGAATTTCGTTTTTTATAATTGCAACATGTTTAATTGACAACCAACTTAGGTCCATGCAACAAAACAGGTCACTTTTACACCCTTCAAAAAACTGTGAAAAAAAACAAATAAAGTAATCAGGCAATTAATCAGTCAGATAATCAATCAGTATTTAAATATTTACAATAAATATTGCAAATTGGATTAAATAATGCAATTACAAGGAGCCAGCAAATATTCAATAATTCATCATTGTTATTTGGCCACAGAACAAAAATAAATATATATGAAAAGCTTTTCATTAGCAATTGAAATCTGGCTTTAGAGTAATTCAGTAGGCTAACAAAACAAACTATTCAAAGCTAATAATTAATAAGAAAGTAGTTTATAGGGAATAGAATCTTCAATTGTCCAATTAACTATGCTATCTCTGTTAGAAGGATTGCAATAGGTCAAGGTAAACAATAAGGAATAACATTGCTGTAAAGCAGGGCAATGCAATAGACAGTGTCAAGTAAGCACTACAAATGCAAATGAACGGCAGCAAATAGGGAAATTTTCAATTGTTATTATTATTGTTCTTTCGCTCCCGTGACCCGTGTTTAGAGGCAGACAAACTATAATTATATAGTAGCAGAATGGCTTTAAACAAACAGTTAACAGTCTGAGCAGGAAACTTAGTTTGTAGAAAACAATACAACCTGGTCCAACAGTACAAAAGGAAAGTCAAACTCCTTTTATTGAACTCTGACTGTCTTCCTCAGTAAGGCTAAAGCAGCATGTCACAAACATGGATTTTTTATGCAACTTGTCCAGTTTCTTCCACAGAAATCTGATAATATACTGGACCAAGTTGTTTAACTATTTGATATGGGCCTTTCCAGCGAGGTGGCAGTAAACTTCTTGGAAGCATCAGATAAAACATGATTACGCAACCACACTCTATCTTGGGGTTTGTAACAGATTGTTTTCTGGTGCTTGTCATAATATTTCTTTTGTCGAGCTTTAGCTTTTATGACATTTTCATTTACATGTTCTTTCAATTCATGCACCAATTGTAAGATGTCATAAGCAGGCATGTCTGGTGTTATACTTGCTCCTGACAAGGCTTGTTCAATAGGCCCCTTCAGCAGTCTGCCCAGGTTGAGCTCTGCTGGAGAATAGCCAGTAGATTCCTGCTTTGATGAAGCAAGGTAACAATCCCATTTTGCATGTCGATCTTGCACATAGGATGCTATCATGGCCCTGAGTATCCGATTAATCCTCTCAGAAAAATCAGTCTGAGGATGATAAGCAGTAGTAAGTTTCTTCACTACATTCCACTGCTACAGACAGCAGTCAAAGCCTCAGAGATAAACTGTGGACCACGATATGATAGAAGATATGCAGGAGTACCCTATCACGTAAATATATCCTTTATAAGGAATTTAGCGATGGTTACAGCTTTTGCCTGTCTTATCGGGGAGAAGTTGACCCATTTAGTGTAATAGTCTATTGGGCAAAGCTCCCATAAGATTAACTCCAGTCCTCTCCCATGGTCGAGTGACTTTTACAGATTGTAGTTCACCCACAGGGCGAGTGTTTTCAGGCTTTACTGCCTTACAGACTTTATAATTGCGAACATAGGCAGGAACATCTTTCCATATACCTGGCCAATAAGTTTATTTCAGGATGCAGAGTTTTAAACCGGCCTAAGTGCCCACTCAAAGGGTTATCATGATAGGCATGTAATATATGATCGTATTTTGTTTAGTATGTACATTTGATACTGAGGGGTATGATTACACCATGTAACAATCTTTTTTTTTTTTTGGTTCCTGGGTAGTAAGTGTTATTTCCTAATTGCTTATGCCTCAAAAGTATAGAAAATGGCTAATATTCCCCACAAACTTTGCTTTTGTGACCAGGACAGTGATATTTTGAAATTTGCCTATTTCTAATGAGAAAACGGGCGAATTTGTGTCTTTTCGTTCATATAAAGTCAGAAAAAAACAACATATGAATCCAAATTAACATGTATTTATACTAAAGTAATACAACAATGACTACAAAAGATTTAGAAGTGAGTAGTTTTTCGAGATTTCCGATTATACTGTAAATCACTTTCACGAATCAGCCCCCAAATGTAGTCTCCCATCATGTTCTCGTTATACTGTCCTTCATTGACAGCTCATCCAGGAGCCTCAAAGCCGTGCTGCTCCATAATGGTAACAAGTACCCGTCTCTTCCCCTGGCTCACTCGGTGCACCTCAAAGAGGATTACAACAGCATCAAGACCTTGCTGGACGCCTTGAAGTATGATGAGTACGGCTGGGACCCCCAGGAAGGTGCTGATGCCACCACTGCACATCAAATTGGGCCTTATGAAACAATTTGTCAGAGCTCTAGATAAGGAGTTGGCAGCCTTCAAGTACCTTCAAGACTTCTTCCCTAAGCTGTCTGAGGCAAAGGTCAAAGCCGGTGTCTTCGTCGGACCACAGATAAAGAAGATACTGGAGTGCAATGAATTCCCCAAGAAGCTCACTAGTAAGGAGAAAGCGGCTTGGAACAGCTTTGTCGCAGTGGTTCGGGGGCTTCCTGGGCAATCACAAGGCCGAAAACTATGTGGAGCTGGTTGAGACTCTGGTGAAGAACTACGGCACAATGGGCTGTAGGATGTCCCTCAAAGTCCATATCCTTGATGCTCATCTTGATAAATTCAAGGAGAACATGGGAGCGTACTCGGAGGAGCAATGCGAGCGCTTCCACCAGGATATACTGGACTTTGAACGCCGCTACCAAGGACAGTATAACGAGAACATGATGGGAGACTACATTTGGGGGCTGATTCGTGAAAGTGATTTACAGTATAATCGTAAATCTCGAAAAACTACTCGCTTCTAAATCTTTTGTAGTCATTTTTGTATGACTTTAGTATAAATACATGTTAATTTGGATTCATATGTTGTTTTTTTCTGACTTTATGTGAACGAAAAGACACAAATTTGCCCGTTTTCTCATTGGAAATAGGTACATTTCAAAATATCACTGTCCTGGTCACAAAAGCAAAGTTTGTGGGGAATAATAGCCATTTTCTATACTTTTGAGGCATAAGCAATTAGGAAATAACACTTACTAACCAGGAACAAAAATTGTGTTACATAGTGTTAGCATTCTAGTCATTCGATATATTTTGTTCTCTAAAATCGTATATGTTCTTTTCTCTTGTTCAGAGGTCGTGTCACCTTCGTCACTTTTTTCCAGAAGAGTTTGGTAAATTGCTTGTGCTTCAGGATCTTCACTTTGTGCTTTCCAGGCATCTTCATCAGTATAATGGAATGGGGTGTAATTCTTCCCAGCCCAGTGGCAAATTTGTGCCACTTGCACTCCTAAAATAACTTTTTCCATACTCTTCGTTTAGTTTTCCATCTTTAAACTCTATAGTAAAATTGAATTGAAGTCAGCCAAAGTATGTAGGACAAACAGTAAAAGAAGAAGCTATAGCGGTCACCACTTTTAATTGACAACCAACTTAGGTCTGTGCAAGAAAACAGGTCACTTTTATACCCTTCAAAACAATAGTGAAAAATAATTAATAAATAAAGTAATCAATCAGGCAATTCAGTCAGATAATGAATCAGTATTTAAATATTTACAATAAATATTGCAAATTGAATTAAATAATGCAATTACAAGGAGCCAGCAAATATTAAATAATTCATCATTGTTATTTGGTCACAAAACAAAAAGAAAATATATATGAAAAGCTTTTCATTAGTAATTGAAATCCAGCTTTAGTGTAATTCGATAGGCTAACAAAACAACTATTCAAAGCTAATAATAATAATAATAATAATAATAATAATAATTTATGGGAATAAACTCTTAATTGTCCAATTAACTATGAATATGAACTATGAGAATATGTTCCTTAATAAGTACTTTGCGCTAAAGTTGGTAGAAAACAATACGACCTGGTCCAACGGTACAAAAGGAAAGTCGAACTTCTTTAATTGAACTCAAACTGTCTTCCTCAGTAAGACTAAAACAGCTTGCACCCTCGATCTCCAGCTCTAGGCAAGTAGTAACATTCCATCCATAGTTTTGTTCTTCCAAAAGAAAGTAGCCGTTTGTTTATTATTTATATGAAAGAAAAGTTTTAAATCGCTGTTGCAGTCGGTCGCATGTGCCTCCTCATCTACCACTCATCCAGCCACAGCACTTCCTGGTACGTCACACGCCCAGACGTCTTCACACAGCAGATAGTGAAACAGACACACACACAGCAGAAGCAGACAACAGGCAGGAACCAGTAAATTGCCGACAGCAGCCTTCTAGAAACAGTCCCTCTCCTGGCAAGGGTCACCGCAACACCTCGTCTCTCTCTGGTAACAGAGCTTGGTGCTTTCATTTTATATGCAGCATTTAAAGAGACAGTGCTGGTTTACAGAATCCGCTACAAACTAATGTTTGTTCTTTATTTTGAAAAATGAAACGTCAATGCATCGATTATCATTTATAAATGCCTATTCGATTAATCGAATAAGAAATTAGGTTGCCGATTGCACCACCACTTCCTGGGTCATTTTGTCTCAGAAATGTCTTCCGTGTCAAAGCATGCTACTGGCTGAAAGCATGCCAGTCAATGGGGGAAGCGTGTTGGTTAATGACAGGAAAATATCAGTTGAAGGGAAAAAGAAATGACCAAGGAAGTGAAAGCATGGTTTGCTTTCTTTAAATGGAAGTACACAATAGGGGAGATGTATGGAATTATTGTTATAGCTAGAATCACTTTAAATGAAAATACATATACTGTTCCTGTGGAAAGTTTAATTGAATGTCACCATTGAACAGAGTAATAACTCAGGCGCTTCCCAGGGTTTGATTTAACAAACAAATACAGAAGCACTTTAGGAAATGCAGTGCCACTATTAAATCAAACTTCTAGACATAGCAGAAAATGATAAACTCAATTTCCCTCAATAGAAAACACATATACTTTCTCTGTGGAAAATGTAATTGAATATCTCTGTTCAACAGGGCAACAACACATAAAGCAGGGCTGCATTTTTTCTCTGTATCTCTAATTATTGGCTTGGTAAACATATTTGCTCTTCATTGTAATTCTAGGCCTGAATTGCTTAGGAAGGGAATAGATAAATTTATATGTAAAAGGCTACCTTTTAGACAGAGCCTTTCAATTCTGCCAGATTAAAGAGGGAGAATAAAGGACTGCCGGAGTTGTGTGCTGTTTTTGCAAATCAGCGTGTGTTTCTGTTGTCAGCAGTGGGGGAACACAGATGTGTACTATAATTTGGTTTTCCCTAGCATTGTAATTATTTACTGACTTTCTCTCTCATCCCACCTGCCATCTAGCATTAGTTGCAACAAAGGAGAACACAGAGTGTATCAGACTCACACGGACTGGAGAACAGGGAGGGTGTTGAATAAACTATAATAAATAGAGCGCTCATGTGCATCTGTCTCTCTCTCTAGCTCTGTTTATTTTACTAGGATTTCTCATATAATCCTTCATCAGCTTTCTTGCATTACCGTATAAGTCAGGGTTACTGGGAGTATTTAAAGTGAAAGCACAGTAAATCTCTATATTTTAATAGCGGTACGTTTACTATCTCTCTCTATAGTTATTTACAACACAGTTAAACTATCATTTTTGTATGTGGAGGTCATTAACGCTATTCTACTTTTTCGATATTTTGACATGTTTTTCTATTTTGTTGTTTTAATCTTCTGTTGCGTAATCTTCCGGGTTTTAGTTTAAAGAACCAGCTGAATAAGACGGTTTAACATTACAGAGGGCTGCAAAGAGCTAAAAGAAAACTTGAATTGTCTCTGTGTATATTGCTATATAAACAGTTAAACACAAACTTTACTTTTGATTTCACTTACAAAGTGAACATAAAGAAAAGTCATTATCTGACAATTATCATACCAGTTGTACATTGTGATCGCTTACCCCCATAGCGTAGCTAACCAGAATTTATTTAAAAAAAAATAAAATAAATTTTTTAAATCTTACTAAATGCAACCTAGTTACCTAGACTCTCTCTTTGAAAAGCAATTGGTTTTACAGAAGATATATGAAAACAGCCCTCAATACAATAAGTCCAATTTTCTATTGCATTATTGAAAGCCTTGTGATTTAAAAGCAGTGACTCAGCTCCCATAACTCAGATGCGAATGAATGGGCTGTTCTAAGCATAATTCTCCTCTCTCCCTATCATGCCAGCTTCCTTATAATGGGAATAATGTTTTTGCATGTGTGGAACCTGCACTATTTAGGTAGTGTGAGTAGATTATAATTAAAAAATAGTTAATAGCTAAAAATAGCTAATAGTAAAAATCTGGAATGGATCGAACAATCTAATTACCCTACCTGATGCAGTATGTTTTAACATGTCTGAAGCTGAAATGTATTTCTCTATGTGATTTTCCAGTTTTGCAAATATTTAGAGAACTGCGTGCTCAATTGTGATAAAGTTTCCTAAGGACATTATTGCACATGTTATTATCATTATCTGTTAGTATATGGAGGCTGTATCTGTTTGAACAGCTTATGTTTTAACCATGTCTACCAGAGTTAAAGTATAGTAAAGCACATGGAAGCATTGTAAAGCCCAGTATGGTAAAGGCCTAGATAACCATTGTAAAAGCATGGGAAAACTGCAAAATGAATGTGCACTGTTATGAGGGCCGCTCAAGTTCCAAGTAAAGACACTATAAGGATAGTGGCACCACCATTACAATGTTATCCTCGGGTTAGGAGCTGAAAAAAGCAGGTCATTGTTCAGAGTAGTTTTTATACCATCTATACAGTTAAAATGATCAGATTCCTTTTAAGTAGCCTTAATAAACATGAACCTTATGTAATACTTGCGTGATGTTAGCATCCTCTTGGATAAAAGCAGTAAGGGCTTGTTAAGGCAGCGCGACTGAGTTCCTCCTGATACAGACAGCTTGAAGACTGCAATGTATCAATAACACGCTTTACACCCGTACAACAGTGGTATAACTTGAACACAAATTGTGATTGCAACTTATCCAATAATATAACACATGGATGAAGGCTACATTTGCATCCTGAGCCATTTGAAAAAAAAGGCATAATAGCATAGTAGTGACTTCAAAATGTCATAAATACTATAGAGGAAAATATACTTTGACCCGTTCGACTCCTTGAGACCACTTTCAGTTCAAACACAAAATGTCTCGTTTTCAATCACTCGACAACACCCACAGTAGAGAAATGTTCATTAATGAGAAACAAAATTTGATGTAAAGTTGGTACATTTGTATCTCAGAGAAACTGGAGAGGAAAGAGACATTAAAGACATTCCTGTCAATGACTTTCAAAAATTTAATCACTCGACAACACCCACATTTTTTTATTTTTTGGGCACTTTTAACAAATCTGTCTCTGTGAAGATTTACAATCACCCTTCACCAACGGGAGCATCAACCAAGCGAGCGACACAAATCTTCGACTCTGACAGCGACTAATGAAAAAAAAAAAGCAGCGTACCCCATTGAAACACATTTTCCTTAAAATACGTTATTTCTTGCAGTTCATTGTCAACCCAGTTTAATTCCCTGTTCCTGAATTATCAAAAAGAACATTATATTTAAGGTTATTATTATTCATTAAATTCACTTGCAAGTTGAACCTGTTTATTGTCTTTTTTTTATTACAGATATTAATATCCATGTATTATAAAAAAATAATAGATGGGCTTCAGTGAGTTAAAGGAAAATAAATTTATCTCGGGTTTCTGTGACAGTTTATAAACTACTCGACCTAACGGTCATATATATATATATATATATATATATATATATATATATATATATATATATATATATATATATACGAAAACATCAGTCATCAGTTATCAATTAACAATTAACACATTTTCTTCAATAGCAGTAACAGTATCTAATCTTGCATATCAGTGAATATAAACTTTCATATTAAGGGACACAAGTTCAGTTCCTCATTAAGTCAAAGTGGTTCCAATGTTTGTAATGCAAGTATCCAATATGCCTCTGTGGCAATGTGCCCCACCCCTGTGTGTATTTTTGTGTTTTATGTTGTATGTAGTGTGTAAATGTTGGTGTATTGTAGTTGCTGCATGGGATATAAATGGGTGTTATTTAAAATGTATAATTGTATTTAGGCACAGGGATTGCTCTTCACGTGCATTTAAAGTACTTAATAATATGTGAGCACAGGGTTTTCACAGATTAGTTCACGTTCTGGGATTCAAGTGAATAATTAATTGGTAATTAAATCCCAGCACAATTGTATATATAGATGCACGTTTCACTCACTCGGGGTTGTGTGTTCAGGGTGAAAGAACGGGAGAGAGTGAGGAGAGTAAATAAAAAAAAAATAAAGAACCAATTGCTACGTGGTGCTGGAGGACCAGCACGGTACTTGTTTGTTTAGTGTTCGACCCTGTGTGTTAGTGTCTGTTTGTTTTGTTTGTCTGTTTATGTTGGCTAAAGTGCCGTGTCCTGTGTTTGTTCAAACTGTTTATTTTCTGTCTGCTGGATACTAAACAGTGCATCAGTGCATTCATTTACCATTTCACCGTCCTGTCTGTGTTTACCTTTCCTGGGTCTGACATCACCACTCAGCCGTGTGACAGCCTCTCTCTGCGATTATATGTGTGACGCTGCTGCCCTTAAAAGAATGTGTTATTTGTTCATTGATTGCTGTGAACTACCTGTGTGTCCTAATTGAAATGTGATCTGCTTAATGTTTCCTTCTGTTCACCTGAAATGAATAATGACTGTTTAAGGGTTATGTACTTACCTTTCTTGTCTGTGCTCTGAAGAAGATCTATGGGTCGAAACATGTTAGCTATGTTTGCTGTGAAGTTTTAAAGATGTGAAATAAAGACTATTGCTTTTATTGGATATGGACTTGATTAACGGGAGTTGCTGTCTCCCCACTTTAAGAAGACACTTGGTTTATTGGATATTTTTGGTTAGTATTACCTAATTTAAGCAATACAAAAGTTAATAAATTCAGTACATAAATGTGGGTCATATTAGTTATTTGTACAACTATTTTTAATGTTAAGTAATGAATGAAATATTGAAGTCTAATACTGTATTTGTAATGAGTTCCTATTAGAGTAACTGCATAATCTAATGGTAGTCTGGAAAGTCTGGAAATAGACTATACAATACACCCAGATGATAAATGTTGTCTATACAGCAAAAGGCTGGGGAAGTGACCTCATCTTTATGAAAGGTCAAATCAAATGGTATAATATTTCTTTATACTTGTATTTCTCCTGCCCTCGGGCCATTTGAAAAAGCTTTACGAAAATGTTTGTAATTCTGTATGGTAATTGCAGTAGTGTCCTCCAACTCCATGATTGGTATTCATTTTAAACAATGTGACATTAAATTAAATCACAGGATTGAATGAGAATAAAACCCAAGATTCTTTTTTTTGCACTGATTTCTGGGTGTTTTGAATTTTGTAGCAACTACTGCTAGAGCTAACACTGAAATTACCTTACAATTATTCTTTTTTTAAAACTCTATGGTGGGGGTTAATATGTCAGAGGTAATTCATGTTGGCCCCAACCACTCCCCCAAGGTTCTGAGGCTGAAATGTATTTACTTTGAAAGAGCAGGGTGATGTATTGTCGTTTTAATGTTCAAACTGCATCCAAAAAGCAGTGCCATGCATCTTCTTTTGTTGTTAAACTATCAGACCTATAAATATTCCCTTTAAAGTTTTACAGAGCACCCTGCGGTGTTTACAAGAAATGCATTACATTAACTTGTTATGTCCTGCGTTGTCTGTATTGCAACCCTCAACTGGTAAAGATGTTTGACAGTGTATCTGTGGTTACTGATGAGTCTACAAATGCAAAAGATCAGTATGTTTTGCACATTTAGTTTGTTTTCCAAGGACTATTGAATACCTTCGAAACTGAAAGTAATATTAGCCGATACAGTTAATCTGCACTCTGTGAGTTACTCATCAGTGGCACAGGGCATTGTGAAATGTTTAAACGCATTTCAAGTTAATTTTAATAATGTGACTGGATTTGTCACCAATAATGCCAATTACATGATCAAGGCATAAAATTACATTCTTCGAGGTTTACTGCCAAATTCAGTACATTTGACTAGTAATGCCCACATAATAGCCCTTGCCAGCAATATCTGGGCAAATAATTTTCTGAAAGCAGACAAGCTGGTTGCAACCATTAAAAAATTGTTTAAACATTGCCCAAGCAGAAAACTACGTTTCAAAGACCACCTGACAGAAGCAATCCAACAATAAATAAATGTCCGTAGCTGCTGCTGCCGCCTAATCAACGCGCCAATACTAATTGAGACGATTAAAGGAATCGGGAGATTACTAATCAATAAGTAGTTTAATTTAGCAGACTACATGACCACCATGCAGTGGAAGGAATGAAGTGCAGCCTAAGAAAGCAGGTTGCGTAAAACGCAGGGCCCTACACATAACTTTAATCTGTTGACTGTGCAGTACAATGGCGATGCTTTAAGGGTGCATTTTAAAAAGCAACTGCACTCTGATTTTTATGTAAGCTGTCACTGTTCTTCTAGATGTCTAAGCAAGATGCTGCGTTGAAATTAGAAGGGGATAGGTCATTGCTTAATGTGCCAGAAAGAAACAGGAGCCACAGGTATGGAAAATATGCCATGAAGATTGACTCCACAGGAACTCAAGCTGCTTCAAACTGGGCAAGGACTTTAACCCTTTGCGGTCCATTGTCGGACTGGGTCCGACATTGCAATTATTCCTCACAGGTCCTTTGTCGGACTGGGTCTGACATCATTATAGCAACGCAATAAACGGGTGTTTAGTCATTTTTTCTCCGGAAAAAGCCGAGAAAACCATTCAATTGCCGAGTGGGAGCGACAGGAGCCGAGACAAGTCAAAAAAAAAAAAAGGCGTATCTCATGAATAGTCATACATGGTATCAGGTATCAGATAACGGGGGCGGTCTGAAGTAAACAAGTTGGCTATCTGAATCAGCGCACAGAAAACACGGACATTTGCAGAGCTTTTTTGAGATGTTATAGTAATAAAATAATGACTTGGATCGCATTATTGAGGAGTTTGGTGATAAAACGAGTGATCCGGAGATGATCGATCGGTATGTACAACTATTATTATTATTATTATTATTATTTATTTCTTACATAGGTGAACGCTATAACAAACGAAAGGGTGGGGCGGGGCTGGAGATGCCTAGTGAGTGCTTTGTTGATATGCAGGGCCATTAAAACCCGTTTGACTGTGAAAAAAAATACTTTTAAACAGCGCGTATAAAATTAACTGCGCGTGTGAAAATTAATTAGACCTGGCGTGCCTGACGCGCGATTAATAAATGGACCGCAAAGGGAAAGCGACTAATGCTTTCTGGCTATCTTTTAAAATGAGTGAACTTATTTAAAAATGCTCTTTTTGTAAAAATAAAGAAATCTCCAACGAACACAATGATAAATGTGTGATTGCCCCACATTTAGCTTTATTCAGAACGTCAATTGCCTGAGCCAATGACAATGCTCAGTTACGTTCAGTTCAGGGTCAGGGGAGGGCTTTTGACCAACAGCAAAGATCTGTATAAAGCAAGCTTAGTGTCTGAGCCAATTAAATGCCTTGTTTGTGTCATGAAATTCGAGATATTAGATTTCCTTTAGTTTTCTTAAACATTAAGTGTAGGATTAAAGGAGTACTTTCTGCCATGTGAATCTAATATTAATATCTGTACCAAGGCTACAATATAAAACCTTGCTCAGAGAGAGCCCCAAAGATAAATGATGCTTGTAAAATAATTAAATATGTCAAACATCCATGTGTGCTTAAACTGTAATAAATAATAATTGAGAAGACATGTGAGGGGGTCCCCTGAGTGGCTCCCCTGGTTAAAGTAGGCCTGTGGGGTGCAGGGTGCAGGTTTGTAGTGGGGCTGGAGTGGACTGGAGCATGACTTTTTTTTTGTTGTGTCGAGTGGCTGAGCCACTTATTTATTACCTAAAGTCAATATTTTATTTTGGTAATTGCATTGAATAAATACTGACACTTTCCTGGATCCCGGCCACTTTAAAGAGTGCATATCCTAATATTAACCACTGTCATTCACTGTCAGACAGCTCACAGTGCATAAGCCTCAGTCACACAGCACAGGTATCTCGGAGTGATGTGTTAAATGAATGGCAGTCGAACAGTAAAGTGCCCTTCTCTCTAACCCTTACTGAAATGTGATAAAATGTAATGGTATTTTGGCAAATACTTCACTGTGATTGGTTGATATGTGATTTACATTATAATAAAATTCAATGAAGCCATGATCAATATTTGACATCACATTTTTTTAAAAACAGGTAACACTAGACATTTAACATATTGAAAATTTGAATTTTAACAGCTCACCTGCACAAAGCTAGAGATGACGGGCAGCAGTGTGGAGTAGTGGTTAGGGCTCTGGACTCTTGACCGGAGGGTCGTGGGTTCAATCCCAGGTTGGGGCCACTGCAGCTGTACCCTTGAGCAAGGTACTTTACCTAGATTGCTCCAGTAAAAACCCAACTGTATAAATGGGTAATTGTATGTAAAACTAATGTATAAAAATAATGTAATTGTATGTAAAAATAACTTGTAACAATTGTAAGTTGTCCTGGATAAGGGCGTCTGCTAAGAAAAAAATAATAGTAATAATAATAATAATAATAATAATAATAATGGCATTACCAGGTTGTGTGGAATTCCCAGGTGCTGCTGAGCTACTGTCTCAGAGCTGCAGTCATCCCTAACAAAAAAAAAATGCACTAAGGAAACAATAAAAAAACTTACAATACCTACTGTAAAACCTGACAAAGTTCCCTGTTGCCTCAGCAGTCAAGCTGGTAAAGTGATACTGCATTTAGTGTATATTGTTCTGATAGAATTCTGTGGCAAAAACTAGGACGGTCACAGGATTTGACTTCTGATTACTTCCTATGCACCGAGGCAGCCCACAGCATACATTTATGATGCCAGCAAGTCAGGTATAAAGTATTCTTTTCCACTCCACTTTCATGCAAGCAGGCTATTTGAAAGTGAACATCCTGATGTCTAGAAAAAGACAAAGGTCTATAAGATGGAAATGTTGCCTACAAGTGACAGGCAAAAATGAAATATTTTCTATGGAAGTTGTTTCAGCTTTTCACGAGGCAGGAGGACTTTAGCAACAAAATAGGGGTTTCCCCTTGACTACTCAGAGACCCACTTGCTGAGGTGATGCCGAACCGATCGAAGTCCAGGAAGCGAGGAACTTTCCCCAAGGGAAAATTATGGAAGGATAGAGTACGAACCAAGGCCTCTCTGGCTTACTGAGACATCTAATTGATAGAGGAACCTTCCTCTTGGGGGGCGAGACAATGTTCTCTGCCTCTAAGGTTGGGAAGTGAGCTTCACTTGCCCCCAAAAGAGGACCACCGGCTCTCTGCAACTGCGCCACCAATGCAAAGAAGAGAGAAAATTGTTAGTTAGAAATGACAGTTAGTGATTAATTACAATTATTATATGTGTTTTTTATAATTATTAAACTAATCTAACCGCTTTGCGGAGAGGACCCCCCTCCCCTTTTTTGTGGGAGGAAACATGGAGGGGAGCCTCCCACGTCCTTTTCGCTTGGACAGCCTAAGGGAAACAGCTTCAATCTCGGGGGGTATTCTTGGAGGCCGGATGCACCTCAGCAGGTCTAGCAATTTGATCTGCCAGGGGAAAACAAAGGTAGATACCTGCAGATTATTCCGATGCAAGGTGCACTCAGGGCCAGACTATCCTTTGGGACACAGGTGGTAGACTGGATGGCCAGGTCTAAGAGGACCAATCACTATATAAGGTACCGACTCAGACCGATTGGCCAGCTCTCCTTGTGCCCTTCTTCGGAACCTCCATACAAGTACCCGCTCTCCTGGCAACAATATAGCTACCCACATATTTCGGTCATACCTCTATTTATCGGTGGCTTGCTGTTGCTGCACCTGCCTCCCTGTTTGTTTGTAAGCATAGGCAAGGGTTCGCTGTTGGTTCTGGACCCACTGATCCATATCACCGACTTGAGGGTGGGGGATAGCACCCAAAACCAGGTCTACTGGGAGACGGGCATGGTGCCCAAACATCACAAAGAGTGGTGTCAGGCCCGTCTCACTGTGCCTTGTTGTTGTATATGTGCACCATCTCAGGGAGCCGCACACTTCGCGATTGTGCTGTCCATCCTAGTCTAAAGTGCTCAAAAGAGTCAGCAACGTCTGGTTTAGGCGTTCATAAGCCCCGTTGCCCTGTGGATGGTATGGAGTGGTCCTACTCTTGACGCATCCATACATATTGCAAATTTGCTGGATGACGGCGGACTCAGCCCCCCGATCGCTGTGAATGCGGTGGATAAGGGGCTGGATAAGGGCTAGATAAGGGTCCGCCACAATGCTCAGGCCGTGGTCTGAGCCGTCTGGTCCTTCATCGGAACTGCCCAAGGGAAATGGGAGAAGAGAGCCACCATGACCAATATATATTGGTGGACAGATAGTTGATCACTACCATTTCCATAGGACTACTAGCTATCGGCAACATTGGGGCTCTCACCTCAGGTCCTTTTTTGCTTAAGACACACTGCTGGCATTCCACAGCCCAGGCCCGGGCATCGGCTCCCACCTGTGGCCAAAAGAAACTTCACTGTATCACTGACAAGGTCTTCTCCACACTCAGGTGGCCCACTGCCTGATGGTACTTGTCCCGTACCATCCAGGTCTGTGCCTGGAGGACAACGATCTGAATGTGGGACTCATCTGAGTGGTTATTGTCAAATTTCCTCATGACCACATCGTTTTGTATAGCCAAGTGGTTCAAATCCTATCTGGGGTCCCTTTTCTAATTGGTGCTTTGCCACCAGAATCACCGGGTCATCCATCTGCTACTCTATCCAGCACATCTCTCCCCATGCCAGCTCCTGCAAGTCCGAACACATCTCTTCTTTAGGGACAACAACAGGGTTAAGTACTTTAGTATTAGAGGTCACCACTTCCTCAGGTAATCGGGACAAGATATCAGCATTGATATTTACAGTGCCCGAGCGGTACTTGATTTTGAACTGAAAGTTGGTGAACTGGGCAGCCTATCTCTGTTGGGTGGCTCCCAAATTGGCAGTATCCAAATGAGCCCATGGGTTGTTATCGGTAAAGACTATAAACTTCACCCCCCAAAGGTAGTCATTTACATTTTCTTCTCAAATAGGGGACAACCTCTGCTGGATTCTGTACACTCATAGTAACTCAGTCTGGTATAAGTAGAGCTGAGATCCTGCCGACTACTCCAGAAAATGTCATGGGTTTGTTTGTTTGACTTTACAGGTAAGTATATATTTTTGTAATAACCTTCTCTTCTATACCCCACAAGTTGTTTGGATCTCAGATTGACCCCTTGACCACCTTAGGAGTGCACAGGAACCACCCAGACAGGTAAGTAGGTAAGTAAAATGGTTGTTCTTTATCATGACAAAAAGTCAACAGAGCACAGTTTTTATACAGAAATGTCAATAACAAGAACACTTATACCCCCTAAAATAACAATAGTTTTCCCTGGGATACTATAATTTAATCTCCACATGAGTAAAAAGTATAGTTCAATCCCACCGGAGAATTTCAAAATGTGTCACACTGGTTTGGAAGTAGATTAATTATGTTCACAATATAATTATAGTGTCATCTGAACTTCAATGGCTGCCTAGTGTCTCATTCCTCAAAGGACAAAAGGCAATCTTCTCCAAAGGGGTCTTCACCAGGAACTTTGATCAGTCCAGCTGGCTCCTTGCCAGTACTTCCAGATCCCATGCCTGCCTCCAGGGTGTGCTTCCTCCCTCCCTCCGTGATGTCGATCCTTGAGAAAAAATGAAAACAGTCCATCCTTAATACTCGCTCTCCCCTCCCCATCTCACTCTTTGAGCGGGGCTAATTTACACACCCCGCATTCGTCCCTTCCCTACAAGAGTATTAGTCTTCAGACCCGGGTACTGATACTTAACTTTAGTAGGTGTCAGCCTCGCTTGTTGGGGTGTCTGCAGGTGATACAGCAGTCCATTTTCTCTGCAAACCTTCTTCTGGAACAGAGGGAAGGAGAATGCAAGCCCTAGAGAAGACAATCTACAATGCGTCAGCACTAGTAATATAATAAAGATATCTTCCAGTCCAACAGTACACTTATTGCATTCACAGTCCCTTGTAAGACAGCAGGGAGGTGGGTTAAAATCCTCCCTGTGTAGGATATGTGCGCAGGCACCTTTTTTGTTAGTTCACTTTATTGTTTGATTTATTGTTACTTTGATTTGTTAATTGTTTTATTATTAATTATCCCCTGCACCTGGTGCTTTAAAGATTGGGTATACAAATAAATAAAACATTGAAACAATGTACAATAAAACTACCAGTGAATAAAACAATTAAAACTTTGGTCACTTGTGACATTGCAAAATTTAAATGTCCCAGGAGTGAAAGAAGGTTCAGTTTAGAAATGGAGGTAGGGTTTTCTTCAGGTAGGGTTTTAAAAAAAAATCCCTCTTGGTCCTCTGAATGCCAAATTAGGAATGACCTGAAAAGCACATTTGTATTTTTGGTTTTGTTTTCGCTAATGAACATGAAAGGGCACTATGGAGGTATTATGAGGGTGGAGGATTCTTGTTGCATTGCTCAGACAATTAGTGCAGACCAGCTCCTTCCTGGTAAAAGCATCGTTCAGCACTTACCCATAAACACAATCATACAGCCCATATGGGACCTGGAGCCTTGGTCAATCAACAATCTTGGCTCCAGCTATGATTACAAATGACAGGATTATGATCCCTGTTTTTTTTTTTTTTAGTTCCTTTCTACTTAAGTGTAGCAGGGCGGCAGAAATCCCTGCACATGAAAAGGGGGCGGGGCAAAGCCCTGCTAAATTAAAATGTATTATTTGTTTATTTTAGAACGGGGTCGCCTCCTGTATTTTGTATTATGATTTATTTATTGTTATGATTTATTTTATATATATATATATATATATATATATATATATATATATATATATATATATATATATATATATGAATGATGGTGTAGCCGTGTTATTGTTTGTGTATTTATTTAAATATATATGACGGCGAGAAGCCATGTTGTTATTGTTTTACACATTAAAAACCCACATTAAAAACCCAGAGGGGGAGGAGCCCCTGCCACCTTCACAGCCAAAAGGGGAGGAGCCCCTGCCGCCGTCGCCTCCCGAGGGTCCTCTGCCGCTGTCGCCTCACGAGGGTCCGCTACTGGATAGCCTGGGGTTGCTGACGGTCCTGCTTCACCTGGGGTTGCTGACGGTCCTGCTTCACCTGGGGTTGTTAACGGTCCTGCGTCGCCTGGGGTCGCTGCTGATTCTACTTCACCTGGGGTCGCTGGCGGCTCTGCTTCGCCTGGGGTCGCTGCCGGCTCTGCTTCATCTGGGGTCGCTGCCAGACCTGCATTGCAGCAGGAAATACTGTGGCTGGAGCCCCTCAAAGGGGAGCTGCCGGCCACAAAGAAGGGGGGGGGGGCAGGTCAGGAGACCAGCTCCCCCTGCCGCAGCACTTTCGCTGCACGAAATAGTGTGGCTGGAGCCCCAGAAGAGTCAGCTGCCGGCTACGAAGAAGGTGAGGGGGGGGCATCAGGAGACCACCACCACCACAGCCCCGACCACCACCCCTGTGCCACAGCCCGGCGTCTGGAGGTTGGATCCCTCGGCCTAGGCTCGCTCCTCTGCCTGGGGCTGCAGCTGACTGCTCACCTGCGCTCCCGACACCACATCCACTATGCATGGGTCCCCTGTCGCCAGGTCTCGATCCCGCCAGGAAGGCGCTGGACTGTGGACTAACCCTCCCTCAAGGATGGGAGGATAAGAACAGTAGGGGACTTGAAGGAGGGTTGATGGCTTTTAAGGGAGGGGGGAGGTGGCTGTAGGGCCATGTGTGCTATGCACAAGGGGGGGAGGGGGTATGTAGCAGGGCAGCAGAAAGCCATGCACATGAAAAGAGGGCAGGGCAAAGCCCTGCTGAATTAAAATGTATTATTTGTTTATTTTAGAACGGGGTCGCCTCCGCCCCTGGGTAGCTTATTACTTGGTGTTTGTATTTTGTATTATGATTTATTTATTGTTTTGATTTATTATATATATATATATATATATATATATATATATATATATATATATATATATATATATTGTAAACGACTCACCCACACTCGGGTTCGTTGCCCCTTTAAGAATACGACCCAGACACAAGAAATTGAATTTTTAAAGCGCTGACGCGCTATTTTTTTTTAAATAAACACAGACGTAAAACAAAACACACAAAATAAACACCTAGCTCTATCTGAGCACTAACTACACACGCAGGAACCTAACTATCACAGGACGGCTAAGCCGTTTCCCTGTACCACAAAACTTAATCACACCGGTTTGCACTGTACCTTTCCCGGGACTGCCAGGAAGCAGAGCACTCCTTCTGCCTCCTTCTCTTTAGCAGCCTCGAGCAGACTGCTTGCTCTCTTTTTAAACCCCCGCACCTGGGCTTAATTTCCAATAGCGCCCAGGTGCGGATGATAATTAACAATTAAACAATTGAACAAAACAATAAAGCAATCCAAATCAAAACAGAGCATTTCTATAGCAGGGAGGTTTTAACCCCCTCCCTGCTGTTTCTCATAACCCGCTATGTTACATACCCCCCCCCCTTGTCTTTACAAGACACAGGCCACGAGACGGCCACCTCCTCCCCTAAAACATAACCACCCACCCTCAAGTCCACAAATGTCCCTTCTTGCCCTCTTCCACGGGCAGGCTTGAGGGTGGATCGGTCCACGTCCCGGCTCAGCCAGGTAAGGACCGCGCACCGGCGACAAGGGGACCCAACGGTTCAACAGGGGCGACCGGAGCGTAGACCGTGGCACTGGAGGATGCAGCAGTGGGCAGAGATCTTCCCCTGGGAACCGGCGCAGTGATGTCCGATCACCCAGGGGAAGCGAAGCAGCGAACAGGGGGAGCGACAGCGACGTCTGGCAGCAGCCCAGCGACGTCTGGGTGCTCGGGAAGAGCGGAGCAGGGAACCAGGGGAAAAGCTGTGGCCAGTGCTGCACACTCCTGGGCTCAAGGTCCAGCGCAGGAAGGTCCGGGAAGACCGGCCGGGTGTCCTGGAGCAAGGGGTGAGGGACTGGACGCAGCGGTGCCGGACTGGACCGTAGGGGCGGTGGTCGGGGCTGTGGTGGAGGTATACTTTTCACCTCCCCCCTGGGCTCCGGAAGCGGCAGCTCCTCCCCTCTAGGCTCCGGAAGCGGCGGCTCCTCCCCTCTGGGCTCCGGAAGCGGCGGCTCCTCCCCTCTGGGCTCCGGAAGCGGCGGCTCCTCCCCTCTGGGCTCTGGAAGCGGCGGCTCCTCCCCTCTGGGCTCTGGCAGCGGCGGCTCCTCCCCTCTGGGCTCCGGAAGCAGCGGCTCCTCCCCTCTGGACTCCGGAAGCGGCGGCTCCTCCCCTCTGGGCTCCGGAAGCGGCGGCTCCTCCCCTCTGGGCTCCGGAAGCGGCGGCTCCTCCCCCCTGGGCTCCGGAAGCGGCGGCTCCTCCCCCCTGGGCTCCGGAAGCGGCGACTCCTCCCCTCTGGGCTCTGGAAGCGGCGGCTCCTCCCCTCTGGGCTCCGGAAGCGGCGGCTCCTCCCCTCTGGGCTCCGGAAGCGGCGGCTCCTCCCCTCTGGGCTCCGGAAGCGGCGGCTCCTCCCCTCTGGGCTCTGGCAGCGGCGGCTCCTCCTCTCTGGGCTCCGGAGGCGGCGGCTCCCACGCCTGGATCAACTGCTCTAACTCGGTTGGCTCCCGCTCTTGAGTCTTTGGCGGTGCCAACCCCATGTCTATCGCCCATCTCTCAAATTTTGCGGTCTGCTGTATTTGAGCAGCAGTATTGCGGCTGATCCTCGCAATTAATTCCTCAATGCTTTCCATTTCTAGGGTCGTAGGGGCGCCCACACACTCTGACACCAAATGTAAACGACTCACCCACACTCGGGTTCGTTGCCCCTTTAAGAATACGACCCAGACACAAGAAATTGAATTTTTAAAGCGCTGACGCGCTATTTTTTTTTTAATAAACACAGACGTAAAACAAAACACACAAAATAAACACCTAGCTCTATCTGAGCACTAACTACACACGCAGGAACCTAACTATCACAGGACGGCTAAGCCGTTTCCCTGTACCACAAAACTTAATCACACCGGTTTGCACTGTACCTTTCCCGGGACTGCCAGGAAGCAGAGCACTCCTTCTGCCTCCTTCTCTTTAGCATCCTCGAGCAGACTGCTTGCTCTCTTTTTAAACCCCCGCACCTGGGCTTAATTTCCAATAGCGCCCAGGTGCGGATGATAATTAACAATTAAACAATTGAACAAAACAATAAAGCAATCCAAATCAAAACAGAGCATTTCTATAGCAGGGAGGTTTTAACCCCCTCCCTGCTGTTTCTCATAACCCGCTATGTTACAATATATATATATATATATATATATATATATATATATATATATATATATATATATATATATATGACAGCATAGCCATGTTGTTGTTTGTGTATTTATTTCAATATATATGATGGCAAGAAGCCGTGTTGTTATGGTTTTACATCCACATTAAAAACCTTGTGTAGATGGCCATACAGGATCAGTAACAGCATTTGCCCAGTCTGACCTGTATTGGTTAGTTTGTTTTGTGTTTGAGATTTTGTTTTGTATATCTGTTTTATTTGGCTCTGTGAGCAAGTGTGTGTTTTTTTGTTAAAAACTTAAGCGCCTTTGCACCGCAGTACCGCCTTTGTTATTGTTCCTGCATCTGGCCTGATGTCACCACTCAGTCATCCCTGTCACATTAAGTTATAGGTTCTGTCAGTACATAGTGTACTATTAATGCAGGCATGTATCCCAAACAACTTCTTTCAGTGTGTATACCAATCACTGGTTCTATACTGTAATAAATATCATCCTCTTCTGCATGTACAAGGCTTTAGATGGCTGGGTAGAAATGTACAGTCGCACACAAAAGTATTTGGGCAGTTAAAAAAAATTAGAAAAACCACAAAAAGTGATTTGTATAATTTTTAATTGCTCTATTGAAAGACATAAATGAAAGTAGAGATTCAGCTTTATAATATAACAACAAATCATTACATAGCATGCATAAAATGAAAAACAACATGCAAAAACTCCTTTCATACTTTGACAGTAGTATTTGGGCACCCTTACATTAGTATTGTGTGTGCCCGGACTTTCCTTCCATTACAGCTTGCAGTCTTATTTTTGTAATTTGAAACCAGGTACTGGCATCTCTCCAGGGATATTTTTGCCCATTCTTCAACACATACAGCTTTGAGTTCTGCAGTCGACTTTGGTTTCCTTTTTGCAACAGCAGCCTTCAAGTCAATCCACAACATCTCGATGGGATTCAAGTCTGGGGACTGAGATGGCCAATCCATAACTGTAATCTTCCTTTTTTCAGAAATTCCTCTGTAAACTTCACAGAATGTTTAGAGCCGTTATCCTGCTGGAATACAAACTTCTGTCCAATAAGCCTTCTAGCACTGGGTAACAAATGAGAGTGCAAAATATTCTTCTACATAACAAGCCCATACCATCACATAACCTCCACCATGTTTAACCCTTTGTGGTCCATTGTCGGACCTGGTCCGACATTGCAATTATTCCTATCAGGTCCATTGTCGGACCCTGTCCGACATCATTATTGAAACGCAAAAAATGGGTTTCTAGTCGTTTTTTCTCCGGAAAAAGCTGAGAAAACCATTCAATGGCTGAGTGGGAGCGAAAGGAGCCGAGACAAGTCGAAAAAAAAGGCGTATCTCATGAATAGTCATACATGGCCCTGGTATCAGATAACGGGGCGGGCATAAGTAAACAAGCTGGCTGATAGTGCGTCAGCGCACAGAGAATACGGACATTTGCAGAGCTTTTTTGGGATGTTATAGTAATAAAATAATGACTTGGATCGCATTATTGAGGAGTTTGGTGATAAAACGAGTGATCAGGAGATGATTGATCGGTATGTACGACTATTATTATTATTTATTTCTTACATAGGTGAAAGCTATAGCGAACGAAAGGGTGGGGCGGGGCTGGAGATGCCTAGTGAGTGCTTTGTTGTTATGCAGGGCCTTTTAAACCCGTTTGACTATGGAAAAAAATACTTTTAAACAGCGCGTCTAAAATTAACTGCCCGTGTGAAAGTAAATTGGACCTGACGTGCCTGACACGCACTTAATAAATGGACTGCAAAGGGTTAACACTGAGCATGATGAACTTTTCTTTAAATTCTTCTCCTCTTCCTCCAAACATATTGTTGCATTCTTGGTGAAAGAAGTTAGATTTTGGGCTCATCTGACCTAACATTTGGTTGAAGAAATCATCAGGCTTTTTCAAGTATTCAATGGAAAACTCCAATCGCTTTCTTTTGTGTATTGTTTTTAACAAAGGTTTGCATCTTGGTTTTTGCCCATGGGCATTTGTCTTGTTAATGTATCATTGAATTGTTTGCTCGTGAATTTCTTGACCATCGTCTCTCAATTCTTGAGTCAAATCTTTTGCAATAATCAGAGGATTTTGCCGGGCTGCTCGAGTGATTCTTCTTCCAGATTTTGCAGAAATCTTTCTTGGTCTTTGTGGCAAAGTGGCTTGCAGTGTACAGGTGCAGGAGTGATGCGGTGATTAAATGAAAAGGCAGACAACAAGAATCCAAGTGCATGTGGTTTTATTTATAATCCAGGTCTGGTGACCGTAAATGATATTTCCCAGGCAATAGCCAGCAATGGGTATTGCACTGTTCTTAATAACAGAATTGCAGTTCCAAACAATAAACACAGTCAATAGTATACACACAATACACAAACATGATCACCAGTCCTGGGTTAGTGCTGTAGTGCTTGTGATGCTAAATACAATTTATCGTGGTAACAAGTGAAGTGCTGTCTGGGTTGGTGCTGGCCTCTGGCGACAGCTCCGGATGTGTTTAGCCGTCTACTAAATTATAAGCAACAATTAGAGACAAAACAAAACAAGCACTCACAATATGTTTTCACAAAATACAGGTCCTTCTGGGTTGTTCTTTAACCAAAACGAAGGAACAGATTACGTCGCTTCATCCCCTTTTTGTAACGTCACACATGACCCCTTAGTAAATGATTGCAGCCGATCCTCCAATCCACGACTGCTACATCATTTCCCTTCCGGATCAATGAGTTAGTGCACCGAAGCTCCACCCCCTTTCTAGATGACCGACTTCCTTTTAACCCTGGGAATTAATTGTCAAGCCAAACAGTCCAGGATACTCTGTTCCCGGTCCTTAGCGCCCTCACAGGCCAGAGGGAGATTTAACACCAAAGATCATTCTATTTCTGTCACAGTCTTCCACACCTGGAGCTAATTGCAGTAGTTCCTGTTCTCCTGTGTTTGCCAATAATAGCCAACAAAGTGCTTTTCAGTAAAGCAAGTCTTTTTGCTATTTTTCTGGTAGTTTCTCTTTTTTCGTTTAGTTGTATCACTGCCATTTTGAGATCGTTGCTGTACTCTTTAGTTTTAACCATTTTGTTGCTTTTTTGAATCACAAATTTCCAATTTATTTTTCAGCCTTGATGATTATGTATTTACTTATTCTATAATTATCATCAGGTGTTGGTTTTCAATCATGATAATTACCAATAATTAGCAACGAATGGGTTTCATACGAAATATGTTGATTGCCCAAATACTTTTGTCAAAGTATGAAATTAATGTTTGCATATTATTTTTCATTTTATGTATGTTATGTAATACTTTGTTGTTTTATTATAAAGCTGAATCTCTACTTTAATTTATGTCTTTCAATAGAACAATTAGAAATTATAGAAATCATTTTCTTTGTTGTTTTTCAATTTTTTTTTTTTAACTGCCCAAATACTTTTGTCTGCGACTGAATAATGATTGAAAGGCAATGTTAAATAGTTTTTTTGGTGTGTGGGGGGGGGGACTTGGTCATGTAAGAATTATGTCCCTATGTATCACCGTGTTTATTGTGATTTCATTCATTTCAATTTTGTAATGATTGTTTTTTTGTTTTTTTCATGTGATTGTGGCAAAGTGGTGAGTGAATACAGGTGAGTGCAGTGCAGAGTGGATACAAAACAGACAATGATTTCCAGGTGCAAGGGTGTTTATTGATTTAATTAACAATGTCCAGAGCCTTATGGCAAACACCTGTAAATAATAATGTTGGAGTGTACAGCGGCGTGTATCACTCGGTATTTGTAATTCCCCTGGTTTGACCCATAACCAAAAGTCCAGTTTTACACACCAACACTAAACACAAAACACAAACACAGTTCTTAGTGATAGTGAATAAGTGCAAGTGGTGCAATACAGTTCTCCGTGAAATGCAGGGGTGAAAGTGAAGTCCGGGTTTATGCTGGCTTTCGCTACAGCTCCGGATCGTGCAACTGGTAGTCTATTAAAAAACAGACGACAGTTAACAAAATACTAACAAACACAAGCCAAAACTCACGGTTCACTATACAGCACACAGATTCCTTGTAGGTTTTCAACACTAACCATTTACCAAGGAACAGATCACGTCAGCTATGACTCCTATTTATATCCTCGCTCATGACCCCTAGGTTAACAAGCGGATCCGCTCCTCCAGTCCTCAAATGCCACACCATTTACCGTCTGGGTCATTGAGTTTGGATACTGTAGCTGCGCCCCTTTCCTAAATGACCAACTTCCACCTACCCTATGGAATAAATTGTCGTGCCATTTAGTTAAAGGTACTCTGTTCCCGTTACACAGTGCCCTCACAGGTCGAGAGGGAGATCTAACACCAAGCACCATTCGATCTCTGTCACAGTGATGTATTATTTACATAACTCTTTCTTTCAGCGCTTCTACAGTAGCACCTCACTGTCAAATTAGGTTTCTTTGTATATTCATTACAATACTTGTAAAAAGCTCAAAATCTGACTCACATGCTTGTTAACAGCAGAATGGGACTATTATTAACATTTTATAGTGCAGATGAAAGTAGCAAGCTGCAAATGAAAAAAAACATATCCTCATGGATAAGACAGAAGTGAGATGCGATACATAGGGCCCTCTATGTTTAAAGTCCACATTTCAAGCTCACATATGTTAACGTATGTATAGATGTATGTAATTACTGGATGCCCATGTTGGCCCTCCACCTTGTTTAATATACATGCAATATATATAGAAGCAGTTTCAGTCCCAAAGTACCAACGTTTTTATCTAAATACCAGCACCAGGTCCTAACCTGGCAAATGACTTACTTTTAAATATAAAAATACTCAAAAGATACTGTGACAGGATAGCTGTGTGGGTGATGGGAAATAAACCAGACCAGTCCCTGTTTTCTGTGTGCAATACACGCGGCTTTATTTTGGCCAATGCAAAATAATAATGGAGCCAGGATACACAACAATGTGTAACCTGGCAACCACAAAAATAAAGTAATAAAGAAAAAGGAACCAGGGGAAAAAAACGTGCACAATCCAAAAAAAACCCAACAAAACAATAATCCGTCTCTCCCAAATCCTCGACGGGAAAACGGGGCGTTACCAGTCCGGCACTTCCGGGTTCGCGCTCCTCCTTTCCACTCTGGAGCATCCCGTTAGTGCTCTGGCAGATAGAAGTAAAACAATAATTAGCAACACACGCGCCACACACCCCTTCTCTTTGCTTTCCTTCCCCTGTTTGTTTGTATCCTTTTGTTATCGTCTCTCTCCGTCTCTCTCACCCAGTACCTTGCAGGAAGGAACAGAACCCCGGGCCACGCCCCCTTTTGTACGCCCCGTCCCGTCCCCATTGGTCAGCGAGGGCAACCACCGTCAGCCAATACGTGATTGCCACCGCGCTTCCCGACCGGGTCTGTGACGTTGCGCACCGCGGCTCCGCCTGCTCCTCCTCCCCCGCGTCCTCACCGGTCGGAAGGGAGATCTAAAACAAGAGTTCACTCTCTCTTTGTCACAGATACTCACCCACACTGTTACAGATGTTGGTTTTTGAAAAGTCCACTTCTTTTAATGATGTAAATGGTAGCACTATTTAGATCAATTGAACAGACACCACTTTCTCTGTGGGAGTCATTCAGGAGAGATTTGAACCCCCAACCTCCCTGAAGAAATGTGAGACAGTAATCATTAAGGAATGGTCACGTATCACTCCAGAAGAACTGAAACACATCCGAATGAATCAGTGCTGTCCTCACTCCCCAGGATAGCCCTTACACCCCATAGAGAAATATTATATTGCCTTGACTTTTTAAATAGCAATCATCCATTTATAGTACACAATTAGATATTACGATGCTGTAAATGTAATACACTCTAAATGACTGTTCTTATGTATGCCACTTCTTTGTTACAGGATGTGCAACCCCTTCTGTACTTCCCTTTCCTTAACTGAATATTCCCCCATCAAAACAGAAAGATTCCCAATTTAATCAACATGAATGATGATGTGGGTTAAAGCATATTAAATTACTACATTTGCATGCAGAGAGTATCTTTTTAAAATGCAATGGGAATGTATTTAATTATTCTGCAGTTTTCAGAAAGATAAATGTTTCAAATGCTAGCCTTTTAATCGAGTCAAGGTCTTCAGCTGTAAGATTAGGTAGAACCTAACTTTGGGTCATAGATATTTAAGATATCTAAGTAAACACATTCAAGTAGGTGTAAAAGGTTAATAGCTCTAACCATGGATTGTTGTTAAGACGCTCGCTTTGGTGTGCAGAAGTGTCGGTTCACACCCAGCCTTCGCCCGGTTACATAGAAAAATGCTTTGGTTGGTAACTGTATCAGTGTATTGATTTAAACAGTGAGTGGTGGTATCAGTTATGAGATCTATGTGTAAGCAGCACTCATCATTATTATTAGTCTGTTAATGGTGATTTATTAGGTGTAGGGTATAGGTGTGGAAGATGTGAAGTGTTGGAGGGGAAAAGATAAGAAAGGAAGAGAGAAAAAGAAAATAGGATGAGAGAAAATTAGATAGGGTACATTTGTTGTGTGACTTGTAAATCAGTCATACCCTTATTAAGGTTTCCCATAGTAAAAGCATATAGCAAAGTGTAAAGCATAGCAAAAGCATGGTAAAGCATAGGTTAGCATTATAAAACCCAGAAAGGTATGGTAATGTATTTGAAAAAACATGTCAAACCTTGGGGAACTTTGGTAAATGCATTGACATGTTTAAACCAAAAGCTAACCTCCTTCATAGGAAATGTAAAATGACTATTTTATCTAATTACATTTTTTTTAAGTCCAACTTGTATAAGTGGCTCTAATACAGATCTGTTTCCATCACTGAAGCTGACATGCCATAAAAAGCAATGGCCTACAGCATTGAAATTCATTCCGTACCTTGCCCAGCAAAGAGCCCCAGCTAACAGGCATGCTTTGAATATAATAGCCTGTTCCAGGAACATCTTGTACTGCTAGCTTTTAATGACTTGCTGAAAATGTGGACATGAAAATCAGTAACATATTTCCTACTTTAAGTGCTGAGGCAAATCCAAACTCCCAATAACACCTGTCCTGATCTGAATATCCCATGCTACTCAGTACTGAGCTTCTTTTAGGTACAGCTTCAATTGAGCATTTCTTTATAAAATCTTTATCACGTGTACTACACACTGATAGCATCTAAACCATTGACAATTACTCTGCAGTAGAAACATACTGCCTTGTCTGTTTTCAGATCAGCTTTGGAACATTGAGTAAAGTCTAGATCTATTAAAGCTGGCTTGGCAGTCCAGTGGTTAAAGAAAAGGGCTTGATATCAGGAGGTTCCCAGTTCAAATCCCAGCTCAACAAACCATTTAACCTCTTTGTGCTCTGTCCTTTGGATAAGACATAAAACCAAGGTCCTATTGTAAGTCACTCTGCAGCAGCTGTTGTTGATGCAGAGTTCACCCCCTAGTCTCTGTAACTCGCTTTGGATAAAAGTGTCTGCTAAATGACTAATTCATAATAATAATGTTTTTTATATGAATTTTGCCAAGAGGTTTCAAGTTATTCACCTCCCTTGCCAGAACTCTAAAAATGTCAAAGGATTTTTGCATACTGCATGGCTCACCCATTCTCAGTTAGCTATTTCAAACAAAACAAAATCAACATTACTGCTGAATCACTTAGATCAACCATTCTGTGAAAGCATTTCTGACTTTATATTTTAAAATGCTGGAAAAAAAACAACTATATAACCAGTTTACAACCAAAACAGCAGTTCAATCCTACATGGAAACAACTGTTTCTATTCCCTGCTGATACGTAATGTAAGCCAACCTTATGGGGACTAGTTTCCTATACAGATGTTTACAAATGAGGGTGCTGAAAAGAAGGCATAAGGCCCAGTGAAACAGCTGTGCCAAGACCGTGGAATGCCATTAATAATAAACAGTATCCTAATACTGACCATGCATACTGTTCTGCATTTTGTATGTATTCATCTCCATAAAAGGTTTATACCCTGAACAGCAGATGATACAGTAGGTGTATCAGCAGGCCAACGCACAAGCCTTTCAGTCAGGACCATTTTTGCGATTTTAAAAACAACATTTGATTAGAGACTAAAACAGCATTTTGACATGCATTGTTTTGGTGCTCAGGGGACTTGGTGCTGCCTCAATTTTGAGAGAGACAAGCAGGGAGACAGTTTGAGGCCGAAAATGAGGTGGAGGCTAGAGAGAAAGAAGCAAACTCAAAGCACAGCATTACAAAGAGATTTACATTTACCTGAATACCGTTGTTAGCCTGCCACGGATTGAAGATTGATTGTGGGAGTCACCTCCTAGTCCAATGTCTGCTTGACCTTTTGTGATGTTTCCAAAGTTTTTCCTGTCAAGCAAGTTCCTCATATTTTTTGAGCATTAAGATATTCGTGCCTGAAATGTTGCATAGCTTTACATTTATGCATTTCATCTCTGTAGGCCTGGGTTCGAATATGACAAGAGAAATGAGTCTGGGGTCTCAGCTTAGACCCCAGTATTCGCTTGAGTGTCGTCTTTACGCAGTGCCATTATGCAACTTCCACAAGCATCAAAATAATAATGAATGCTTAAATACGTTTTTTTTAAAAAGAAACCAGCGTTGAAAACATGAGCTCTCTATGTCTATATGTGTTGCCTGTAAAGTGTTATAAATATAAGAAACACTGTTTATAAGACAGAATAGAGCTTTAAGATGTCATTTATAACAACTGCTGCAATATTTCTAATGTACTGGAAATCTGTTTTCAAGGTGGAAGTTTGCATTCACACAAACTACCTTGGGGAAAATACACAAACTGGGTTATTAATAATGACTGAAGTGCACAGAAACCTAAACTATAGAACTAATTAGAAAGCATACATTATTTGATTCTATTAATGTGCCAAATGGAATCTGCTTAATCTGTAAAATAATTCTGCAAGTCTGTATTTTCCAAGTTATAGATATTTTTCTGAGTAATTTAATACTTTACAGTGTCATTATTTTACCTGTATTTTGAAGCGTATCAATAAAATTATACTGTTAATAGACTAGAAAATCAATAGCAGTTTTCCCAGAAATATTAAAATGTTAATTACACAATATATAAAAGTATCAATTCTTGTATAATTCATGTAACTATAGTCATTTCCTTTCGTGTTTAGGATACTGCTAGCTAGCCTGTTTGACAGCAGGATCATGAAGCATCAAACAGCAAACAGATTTGTACATTTGCATATAAGAACATAAGAACATAAGAACGTTTACAAAGGAGAGGAGGCCATTCAGCACATCTTGCTTGTTTAGTTGTTAGTAGCTTATTGATCCCAGAATCTCATCAAGCAGCTTCTTGAACGATCCCAGGGTGTCAGCTTCAACAAAATTACTGGGGAGTTGGTTCCAGACCCTCACAATTCTCTGTGTAAAAAAGTGCCTCCTATTTTCTGTTCTGAATGCCCCTTTATCAAATCTCGATTTGTGACCACTGGTCCTTGTTTCTTTTTTCAGGTCGAAAAGTCCACTGGGTCAACATTGTCAATACCTTTTAGAATTTTGAATGCTTGAATCAGATCACCGCGTAGTCTTCTTTGTTCAAGACTGAACAGATTCAATTATTTTAGCCTGTCTGCATACGTAATGCCTTTTAGACCCAGGGTTGCACTCTTTCTAGAGCAGCAATATCCTTTTTGTAACAAGGTGACCAGAACTGAACACAATATTCTAGATGAGGTCTTACTAATGCATTGTAAAGTTTTAACATTACTTCCCTTGATTTAAATTTGACATTTTTCACAAAATATCCGAGTATCTTGTTGGCCTTTTTTATAGCTTCCTCACAGTCTAGATGAAGACACTTCTGAGTCAACATAAACTCCTAGGTCTTTTTCATAGATTCCTTCTTCAATTTCAGTATCTCCCATATGGTATTTATAATGCACATTTTTATTGCCTGCGTGCAGCACCTTACACTTTTCTCTATCAAAATGTCATTTGCCATGTGTCTGTCCAGTTCTGAATGCTGTCTAGATCATCACTGCTGCAAAAGTGTTTGCCACTCCTCCTATTTTTGTGTCGTCTGCAAATTTAACAAGTTTGCTAACTATACCAGAATCTAAGTCATTAATGTAGATTAGGAATAGCAGAGGACCTAATATTGATCTCTGTGGTACTCCACTGGTTACCTCGCTCCATTTTGAGGTTTCTCCTCTAATCAGTACTGTCTGTTTTTTACATGTTAACCACTCCCTAATCCATGTGCATGCATGTGAGGCATGTGAGTATTAATGGAATGTCCAGACAGCAATTTACATGTAACAAAAATATGTTGATTGTTTTTGTTACACGATAAAAAAAAGAATGGTGTGAGGGAGGGGGTGCTGGGACAAATAACAAAAAGAATGGAGGGTCAGTCGTTTCTCAGTCCTCTTGAAGATATCCCAAACATGAAAAGGATACACAAAAGATAGCCGTTATTTATATTCCAAAACACCGTGACAAGAAACCAAAAACCAAAACAAACTGCACTGTGTCTCTCCCTCAAGCCCAATAACCCCGCCTATGTTTTCAAGGACCAACCCGGAACACTGTAGCGCGTTCCCTTTAGTATGCAAAGCCCCGCCCCTGTAGTCAGTGGAACACCAATCCCAAACTGCCAAGTGTCCTTACAACTCACTTGACTCAAGTGGCCAGGATTTACAAACTCGCACTTCCGCCCCTCACCAAGGTGACGCCCCTCATAAAGATGACTTTCGTCATGGTCACGAGACCTTGGTAAGGGAAGTCCCGAGTTAGCTTGATGCCTTCTACTGTTGGGCGTCTTAATTACAGACCGAAACCCCTTTGACTCATCACAATGCATTTCCTTGAATCTCTACTGCGTTCATTTTGAGAATTAATCTATTGTCAAAAGCTTTCTGGAAATCTAAATAAACCATGTCGTATGCTTTGCAATTATCCATTCTCGATGTTGCATCCTCAAAAAAATCAAGCAGGTTAGTTAGACACGATCTCTGTTTCCTAAAACCATGCTGACTGTCTCCTAATTTTCCATTATGGATCTTATTATAGTTTCCATAAGTACATATAATAGAAGTCAGGCTTATTGGTCTGTAGTTACCTGGTTTTGTCTCCCTTTTTGTGGATCGGTATTACGTTTGCAATTTTCCAGTCTGTCGGTACAACCCCTGTGTCAAGAGACAGTTGCATGATCTTGGTTAGCGGTTTGTAAATAACTTCTTTCATTTATTTGAGTACTATTGGGAGGATCTCATCCGGCCCAGGGGATTTGTTTATTTTAAGAGCTCCTAGTCCCTTTAACACTTCTGCCTCTGTTATGCCAAAGTTATTTAAAACTGGTCGACATGTGGGGCATGTTGTCTGTATCCTCCTTTGTAAAAACCTGTGAAAAGTAATCATTTAATATTTTTGCTATTTTTTTTTCTTCGTCTATGATTTTGCCATTTGCATCTCTTGGACATTTAACCTCCTCTTTGAATGTTCTCTTGCTATTACACCGCAGTCACAAAAAACTACGAAAAGTCAAGATATGAAAGAAAAATGATACACTATGACTTCTTATATAAATGTGTACCACTTATTTATGCATTTGTAATATATATTAAATCTTAAATGTAAGTGCGGTTTTTGGCTGTTTGGCTACATTTTGGCTGATTACTTCCAAAATTTGGTGGGGCGTGCAGCGAACATTAAGTAAGGCAGCAAAAAAAAAGAAATCTGTCAGGGCTGCCCTTGATTAACCTCCCCAAGCTAAGTCAGAGATACAGGAAAAACTTGAACACACATTCCAGCCCACTGGCACCTCATTCCTCCCCCACCAAATCATAGCTTAACATACACTTTTTTCCCCTGCAAATTTACAATGCTACCCCCAGGGCACAAAGGGCCATACTAAGCCAGTTTCACAGGCAGTCGTTCATTCCAATCTCCGGGTCTCTGCACTGACTGATGTACAAAGCAACTTTAAAATATGTGCCGGTTACCAGAAAACCAGCATGTAGGGAACTGGACACTTATTTTTTTGTTCCTAGTGGCAAGGTACAGAAAGACTAATTTGATTTCCTCATGGAAAAGAGATTGCTTCATTGGTGTCCAGGCACCGAAAATAGAGCGGCCAGGCGCCTATGAGCATTTTCATAACAAATTGGTAAAGATTCTTAAGTTAATTCTTAAGTTAAGGTTCTGCCTATAAAAAAAAAGTACTAGAATGCCATTGTGGAACGTTCGACTACACCAGTGGTAGTGACCCAAATGGCTCCTAGGAAAAATATTAACTTATAATGTTCAAAATGTCAGCTTCCGTAGTCACTGTTTCATATTGTCAATAAAACAAAAACAACATTTTAATTTCTAATTTGCTTCCTATGCTTCCAAAGCTTAAATATGTCATACATCCTCCTATTAGGGAATGAGAACAAAAAACTGAAAACATCTACAGCACGTCTATGGATCCTTTATGACCCAACTTGACAACATTTTGAGATCAGTCAGCTACTAGGAACCGGACAAGCTATGACAAGCTGAATGTTCTCCTCTTGTTTGTACATTTTCTTATGTTCTTATAAACTCTTTCCTTAAAATCCTCCAGAAATATCTTCCATTTAATCAAAATGATGGTAAATAACAGAATGCTCTTGGAAAATCTTTAAATGTTTCCTTAGCTTATGAATTGTTAGTATAACTACCTGTTTCCCTTTCTGTAAAATCATAGAAACCTTCAATATTGGACAAAGGCAAGACCTCTTTTCACTCAAACAACTGCCAGGAATTACGTTATTGTGGGCTGTGTAGCGTCAGGTTGGGTCATAATATCATTAAGTTTATGAAATTAACAGAAATGGAATATACAGGGGGGTCCTAAGTCAATCTCTGTGTCTGATTGGTTTCTTGTCACAAACTCCCCCACTGACAAAGAATGCTTTTAAAAAGAGTCATACACTAAATGCTGGACAAGTGGTTTATCTTCACCATCGCTGAATAAATCCTGTGGCATCAGGGGTGTCTTCCACAATGTAAAAACCAGAAGGTTTTGAATGCTTTGACACCACGGACAGAGAACAATCCACCTCATAAATCCAGCTGACGGGCAAAACAGCTAACCAACTGAGAGCACTGGGCCGTCTAACAACGAGAACAGCCAATGGGAAAACACCCCACGTGGACTCGGGCACAGCCCTAAATAAACAAACTACCCAATCACGTGGTGAAAAGAGGATTAGAAAAGGACAAGTGCGACTTTCAATCAGGGCTCCCTGACACACAAAACAAGGCTCTGAAATTTGACGTTTGAAGACTCGCAGCTGGCAATCGGCGTGAACTGAGATACTATTTTTGCAAACTCTGATACGGGATAACGACTCTAATGTTTGCCTTGGTGTGGGAGTCCGCCGCGTAAGATGTCTAAAATCCTAAAAGTACTTGGAATCAAATTTCTAACTTACCCCCGATTGCACATATCATTTGAAGTCAACAGAAATTGAAATATATTTAGGGCTTCTGATTTTCGGTTTTAACCGATAAAACCCAATAAAACACCCCCGAAACAAATAAAATGCTGGAAAAACTGTAAATGGTTAATCAATTAACGTTGAATTTACCCTATTCACATTAAAAAATAAAACCTACTACAAAAATAATAATAAATACATTTCCCAGTGCTGCTGGGCAATGTCCTGCCTTCCTGACTTGCATCTATCATTGATTCGTTCTCAATACTTTAACCCGCCCCAACTACTGAATGGCAGCACATTCCTACATTTCTATTGAAGGCTCCTCTTGCGATCTTTAAAACGAGATTACAATCAGGATGGAGGCTTGTTAGCGGGATTTCAAGCTGTATTACAGTTATGATACGGAGGATTTAAAACAGAATTGTGGCAAAATGTACAAAAATGCCTACACACAAAAAACCCAGAAGAATGTGCCCGTGACCATAGGGATTTTGTTGTGGAAGACAGCAATGGAAAGAAGGTACAACTTAAGTGTGCAAGTACTGTCGAGTTACTACTATACGTATTTTGACACAAAACAAAACAAAACAAAAAACGCTCTAGCATTTTTGGAAAGTAACCGAAAACACTAATTTCCTACAGTATATCAAAAACAAAAGTCCCAAAAAAACCCGATTTACATAAAACTTGAAAATAGCTCAAAATAAGCACCGAAAAATACAATTAATAAAACCCGAAAAACAGAAGCCCTAAATATATTCAGTCTGTTATTAAGCTAGCAGTGCCAGAGTCTGCGGTGGAATATCCCAGATGAAATATACTCGGATGAAGAGTGCACGTCGTGTGGAGGATTTGCTGTTTCAGTGGAATACCTAAATAGTTATGACTCTTGTTTTTGCAAAACACATTTCTTCCATCCCCTTGTGTGGAGACGCAGCGCAAGGAAGACAGACCCTGGAATTTGAACTTTCCTTGCTTGCAGGAGAGCCTTGAGCACCTGTTTTGATGAGATACAGACCTGCTGGAAGAGGCAGCGAAAGTCTGTTAAGTATTCAACACATAGTGTTTTTTGTCCTCTTATGAACTTGACAATAAGCAGACCTTAAAGTCAAATTAACGTTTTATTTGAGATAGAATATAAGAAAAGTATTATTGCTTTCAATTCATGCTTTGAGTCAGTGAACACTATAGTAACTGTTATTTGTATGTGATTTATACAAATTGATGTGGGTTTTACAAGGCAGTTATCATTCTGCGTTTAAAGCTAGAATCCAAATGAGCTGTCTTGACAGTTGATAATTCTTGTAAGGTGGTCTGGACGCGAAGAGCGTCTTAATCACACATGAGTGAGAATTGCCTTCTGAACCAAAACATCTGTATGAGACGATGATTTAACAATGCTTTGATTATCAAATGTTAACAAAAGTAAGTATTTGTGTTACTAACGATACCCCTGTTAAGACTAACCTTTGTCTTAAGGAATCTGCCATAGATTGAACCCCAATGATAATTATGGAAATTCCATAGTTTTACCATGATAGCCTTCTTGAATCAAACCCAGTCTTTTCTTAAATATTCAATAGGGTTTATATTAACCAATTCCATGTCTTTTGAAACAAAATGATGTATGAATTAGACAAACAATGAGTAATTAAGATTCAGGGTATGAGAAAAAGTAAGTGAACCCCTGGTTTTATCAGCTCAAGTAAGGGGATAATTAGAATCAGGTGTTTAAATAATTAGGTAGATCTTCAGGGGTGAGTTTGGGATGCCCCACCCTATATAAAGATCAGAAACCTTGTGAGTTTGGTCTTCATCATACAGGTGTGTGGAAACACGTTATGCCACGATCAAAAAAAAAATCTCTGAGTACCTCAGAAAAACAGTTATTGATGTTCATCAGTCTAGAAAGGGTTACAAAACCATTTATAAGGATTTGGGGCTCCACCAATCCACTGTCAGACAGATAGTCTACAAATGGAGAAAGTTCAAGACCACAGTCACTCTACCCAGGAGCGGTCGTCCTACCAAAATCTCTCCATGAACAAACGGGAAAATCATCAAGGAAGTCACAAAGAACCCCAGAGTAACATCCAAGGATCTGCCGGCCACTCTAGCCTTGGCTAATGTGAGTGTTCATGACTCAACTATCAGAAAAAGACTGAACAAGAATGGTGTTCAAGGAAGGATAGCCAGGAGGAAACCACTGCTCTCTAAAAAGAACATTGCTGCCCGTCTGAAATTTGCCAAAGAGCACATAGATGATCCACAAGACTTCTGGAACATGTTCCAATGTTCAAAGGTAGAACTTTTTGGCCTCAATGAGAAATGTTATGTTTGGCGAAAACCAAACACTGTGTTCGAACAGAAGAACCTCATCCCAACCGTCAAGCATGGTGGTGGGAGTGTGATGGTTTGGGGCTGCTTTGCTGCATCAGGACCTGGACGGCTTGCCATCATTGACACAACCATGAATTCTGCATTGTATTAGAAGATTCTAGAGGAGAATGTCAGGCCATCCGTCCGTGAGCTGAAGCTGAACCGAAAGTGGGTCACGCAGCAAGACAATGATCCTAAACATACAAGCAGATCTACAAAAGAATGGCTGCAGAAGAAGAAATTCCGCGTTTCAGAATGGCCTAGTCAAAGTCCGGACCTAAACCCCATCGAAATGTTGTGGCAGGACTTGAAGCGAGCTGTCCATGCAAGGAAGCCCTTTTTCACACATGGATATTGAATGTTGAATCATTTGTGGATAAATAAATGTGGAAAAAGTATCATGTTTTTGTGTCATTTGTTTAATCAGGTTGTCTTTATCTAGGACTTAGATTAAGATCTAATAACATTTTAGGTTTGAAATATGTGAAATATGTGAGAATCCTAAGGGGTTCACAAACTTTATCTCGGCACTATATATATTTATTTTGCACACTACAGCTATAAGGTTGTTCTTTCATTTTTTGCCTGCCATATTAAAGAACGTAGTAAACAATGGAATTATTTTGAGTGGAACATTGGACATGGTTGTGGAAGTTTACATAATCAGCCTTGTGGTAATTTTCAAACAGGTAACATATGTCACATAGATTGTGGAAAGCTTTGACCTCCAGTTCAAGGTCTAGCCCAATTCTCTGTTATCACATTTCTCAAGGTACTATAGAAGTAGAACCGATCATCCAATTTGGATAACATGTCCAATTATGCGGTTAGATATGGACTTGCTTTGTATTGTTTTTCAAGAAAATCCGTTAAACGTAAGTAGTTCATATCTGACATCGTTGCAAGGCACAGTGCAGATGTTATGATGGTGTTGTCTGCTGATACCAGAGTACATAATTATAGTTTGTATTTGATATTGTAGTACTATCTAAACTAGGTTGACAGTACAGTCTACTGTACATTATATAACATATACTAGCAAGATAATTCTTACACAAGAATACACTTTCTGTAAAGTGTCATTATGTGCTCAAGTCCTAAAACTGATACCAATATAATTTGAAGTTTTTTTTTCATAAAGCTGTTCAATGTACACAGTGGCCTTTATAGCTAAATGGTTTAGAGAGCTCTTAAAATCAAGACAACTGCTTTTTCTTAAGCAGCTATTTGTATGCATCATTACATTATTTTACTAGTGTACTGAATGCACGATATAGAAAACACATTTCACAATGAAAACATATGGGTTCATATATACTGTATATAAAGTAGAAGCCAAAGACACTGATCTCCTGTAAAATTATTTAAAGTTACAGTGTCCTGCTAATCTTTAAAATTTTGACCAGTCCAGTCTGTTTACATTCCCAACTGTTGCTTATTTTCACAAACAGGCAACAGTATTCTGCCGGTTTACAGCATTTCTAGTTAACAAATAACATTTATTTTTTTTGTAATATTTTTAAGGATCATTAGGCACTATTGACTGTTTTTGAAAGCAAGTAACATTTCTTAATATCACTGACTGACAGCAATTACAGCAACACATTTTATCTGTATTATTTCTTCAAAAGACCCCTGAGCCATGTCTGTCCAATTACATTAATAGCTGTAAAAAAAGGTCACAGATCAGATAATGACATAATTATTTTAGATTTTCAAGTATTTCCAGTAGGTTTCAAATTGTAGCTTTGGGACATAATATAGAGAACAAAACAAGCTAAAAATGTGGTGAGGTGAAATAACTTGTCCTCTTGTCAGTATGAATTAGATTTCCTATTTAAACACAGAGATGAACCTTTGGACATGCTAGTTTGCCCAGTCCAGCAGGTCATTTAGTATCTATCTATCATCTAATAACAATAGTGTTGCAATCCATGAGTAGCTCAGCTGGTACAGGCACAGCCACGTGGTGTGGTGGTGAGTCAGGCAGTGAGGGAAGTGCAGGTTTGCGTTACAGAGCTGTGCGAAGTTTACGACCTTTGCTGAGGATTCCACATTTAAGGAACAATCTTGACTTTTAACCTAACACTATTTTACGTCACACATTTTTTTCCTGGAGCAGTCCTGTTTGGAGTCAATCTTATCAAGAAAACCTCTTAGTTGTTCTTCGTTTTTTAACCATCAAGGCAATGTAGATTCTGCAACATTTATATATTTTGAAACTGTTGCAGGAGTTTCACCTTTTCTTACTCTGTCCACTGCATCAAGTTTCATTTTTACAGGGAAAGATTTTCGTTTTTTGCTGCCTGCCATGCTTTGTACTGTATATCTGGAATGGTCACCCAACACTTGCGAGTCAAATTGCATTATGGGGGAAATGGGCGCCATGACCTTACTGTGTTATAACTTATTCCGCACTGTAACACATCTCGTTATAATGGGGTAGCACTGTATATACACCACCTACATTTATATACAGCACCTACACTGCCCTGCATACAGTACTGAACGCAATACAACAAAAGGTTAATAGCCACTAAACAAGAGTTGTGGCCACCTGAAGCAGTGTCCTTCAATGCTTCTGCCTGCTTGTGAATCTGTTTTGTGTTATGTGACAGAAAGACAATGATTCTTGGTGGTAAATCTCCCTCCCGACCTGTGTGGGGCACTAAGTAATGGGATCAGAGTACCCTGGACTGCTTGGCCTGACACTTCGTTCCTAGGGTTAAAAGGAAGTCGGTCATTTAGAAAAGGGGCGGGACTTCGGTACATTAACTCATTGACCCAGAAGGGAAATGATGTGGCAGCCACGGATTGGAGGAGTGGCTGCAATCATTTACCAAGGGGTCATGAGTGGTGGTATAAGTAAGGGTTGAAGCGACGTAATCTGTTCCTTCGTTTTGGTTTATGGAAAATAACCCGGAAGGACCTGTGTTTTGTGTATCTGTATCGTGAGTGTTTGTTTGTTTTGTCTAATTGCTGCTTTTTATTAATAGACAGCTAACACGTTCCGGAGCTGTCGCCAGAGGACAGCACCATCCCAGAACAGCACTGCACTTGTATCAGAAATAACTGTATTTGCACCAGTAGCACTAATTCACACACTAACGGACTTGTGTATATGTTTCGTGTGGGTGTATAATAAAAATGGGACTATTATTTCGGGACAAACCCGGGGATTACAAATTAAGTAATACACGCTGCTGTATTACTTACCATCATTATTGTTTACTGTTTGTTTTGTCGTCAGGCACTGGACATACAAACCCATTAAACTACTTTGCACCTGGATTATAATTGTCTGTCTATTCATTGATCACTTGCACCTGCACACTGTTAACCACTTTGCCGCAGGTTATTAATGAAATAAGTCAAATTGTCTCATTTTAGTCTCTATTGGACTTTTGTCCGTCATAAGACAGGAACACAAAACACTGTGGTTGTTGTAAAAAACAAAAAAAACACATGGACCTGAACTCAGCAGATGGCCCCTTTGGATCTAAGGAAGATTGTGCTGTGCTTTATAACTTTACTAATACAATACAATACAGCTAATTTATATATAGAACTATAAAGAATAAAACAATTAACAAAGCAAATTAATTTGTTTAAAGATTAATTTGAGGAATTCAGTGTTATGGACTATGTCCTCTTTACTATTCACGTACTGCAGAACAAAATAAATAAATGTGGAATGTTACTCCACTCCTCATGCAACACCACTGCCAGCTCATGCCAGATTTGATCAGAGAGACCAAAGTAAGAATAAATAACAATAAGTGGTGCCTTTAGACACTGTGGTTTAACAGATATTCATTCAAAATGCCATTGTCTACCCCGACTGTCCTGTTGGGTGACTTCAACATCCATCTCTCCAACCCCAGCCACTCTGCTGGATTCCTCCCTCTCCTGCACTCCTTCGACTTCTGTCTCTCTCCGTCCCCTCCTACCCACAAAGCTGGCCGTCAACTGGACCTCACCTTCTCCAGGGCCTGCTGCCCCTCCACCCTCTCTGTCACCCCCCTGGACCTCTCTGATCACTATTTCATCTCTTTTTCTCTGTCTCTCCCCCCTCTCCCTGCTCCTCCTACCCCCACTGTCACCTCTCGCCGTAACCTCCGCTCTCTCTCCCCCTCTGTCCTTGCCTCCACTGCTCTCTCTCACCTCCCTCCTATCGACTCCTTTTCACAACTCTCCGTAGACTCTGCTACCTCCACCCTCTTCTCCTCACTCACCTCCTCCCTCGACTCCCTCTGTCCCCTCACCTCCCATCCTGCTCGCCCCTCCCCTCCCCATCCCTGGCTCTCCTCTGCGCTCCGCTCGGCAAGAATCACACTGCGATCTGCTGAAAAGAAATGGAAGAGAACCAAACTCCCTGCTGCCCTAGACCTTTACCGCACTCTCCTCTCCTCCTTCTCCTCTACTCTCTCCTCTGCTAAATGTGCTTATTTCCAATCTGTAATCCAAGCCTCCACCAACAACCCACGTAAACTATTCTCTACCTTCTCCTCCCTCCTTAACCCTCCCCCCCTCCTCCTCCCTCCTCTATCTCCCCTGATGACTTTGCCTCCTTCTTCTCTTCTAAAATTTCAGATATCCGCAAACTCTTTAACACCTCTCCCTCCCCCGCACCCCCTCCCGCTCCAACTCCTACACCCACTGCAACCCCTACTAACTCACCCTCCTTCTCCACCTTCTTGCCCCTCTCAGACTCTGACCTCTCCTCCCTGCTCCAGGGTCACAAACCCACCACGTGTGCCTTGGACCCCCTCCCCACTCACCTCTTTCAAGCTGCTGCTCCTGCTCTACTCCCCTTCATCTCCTCCCTCCTCAACACCTCTCTACTTTCTGGTATCTTCCCCTCTGCCTTCAAAAAAGCCTCGATCACTCCCCTCCTCAAAAAACCTACCCTCGACCCCACCTCCCTCCAGAGCTACCGTCCTGTCTCCCTCCTACCCTTCCTCTCCAAAACCCTCGAGCGGACTGTACACCGCCAGCTCTCTGCTTTCCTGTCCAACCACTCTCTGCTTGACCCTCTCCAATCTGGCTTCCGCTCTGCTCACTCCACTGAAACCGCCCTCCTGTCTGTCACCAACTCTGTCCTAATTCTCCTCGACCTCTCTGCTGCCTTTGACACTGTTGATCACTCTATTCTACTATCATCTCTTGCTGACCTGGGGATCTCTGGCACTGCTCTGGCCTGGTTCTCCTCCTACCTCTCCAACCGCGCTTACCAGGTAACCTGGCGTGGAGCAACCTCCACACCTCACCCTCTCTTAACTGGAGTCCCCCAAGGGTCAGTCTTGGGTCCTCTCCTGTTCTCTCTCTACACCCGCTCCCTGGGCCCCCTCATCGCATCCTATGGTTTCTCATACCATTTCTATGCTGATGATGCTCAGATTTTCCTCTCCTTCCCCACCTCTGACTCCACCATCTCCTCCCGTATCTCTACCTGTCTGTCTGCTATTTCCTCCTGGATGCACTCGCATCACCTCAAACTCAACCTCTCTAAATCTGACCTCCTTTTCTTTCCCTCCTCCTCCCCCTCCTCTGATCTCTCCATCTCTGTTCCTCTGGAATCTACCACACTCTCTCCCTCTTCCTCAGCTAAGAACCTTGGAGTCACCCTGGACCCCTGCCTCTCTTATTCCCAGCACATCTCCACTCTGGCACGCACTTGCCGATTCTTCCTGAGCAACATCCGAAGAATCCGACCCTTCCTCACCAACTATGCTACCCAGCTCCTGGTCCAGGCCCTGGTACTCTCCCGCCTAGACTACTGCAACTCCCTCCTGGCTGGCCTCCCTGCGTCCGCCACCCGTCCGCTCCAGCTCATCCAGAACTCTGCTGCCCGCCTAGTGTTCTCTCTGCCTCGCTTCGCCCACGCTACTCCACTACTCCGCTCGCTCCACTGGCTCCCGATCACCGCTCGCATCCAGTTCAAGACTCTTGTACTAGCCTACAGATGCCTTGACCAGTCTGCACCCAGCTACCTCCAGACCCTCATCTCTCCCTACACCCCCACTCGACCTCTCCGCTCCGCCTGCACTAGAAGACTAGCTCTACCACCGCTACGCTCCCCTGCCTCCAAAGCCCGCTCCTTCTCCACCCTTGCTCCGCAGTGGTGGAATGACCTTCCTACAGATGTCAGGACTGCCCAGTCCCTGACCACATTCCGGCGCCTCCTTAAGACTCACCTCTTCAAAGAGCACCTGTAGAACTCCTCTGTATCCTGGGACACTATCACCCTTCATGTAAATGTGCTTTATTTTGCTCTTATCAGCCCCTATTTTACTGCATTTAATCCTGTACTTCAGAATACTGTAATCTGCCAAGTGTTTAACCTGTAGTACTTTGTATTTAATCACATCCTGATGTAACTATCACTATTTAATCATATCCTGATGTAACTATCACTATTACCTGCTGTATTATTGAATTGGTTTGTCAAACTTGTACTTCACTTGAACAAAAGTTATTGTATTTCTTGCTCTTATTGTATTACTTGTATTGTAACGCTTGAAATGTTTTTGCTTACGATTGTAAGTCACCCTGGATAAGGGCGTCTGCTAAGAAATAAATAATAATAATAATAATATTCCACATCTTAGCAGGTAAACCATGTTAAACATTAAGCATTTGAATTGAATGGCAGCACTTTGTTTAAATTATTATTATTATTATTATTTATTTCTTAGCAGATGCCCTTATCCAGGCCGACTTACAATTGTTACAAGATATCACATTATTTTTTACATACAATTACCCATTTATACAGTTGGGTTTTTACTGGAGCAATCTAGGTAAAGTACCTTGCTCAAGGGTACAGCAGCAGTGTCCCCCACAAGGGATTGAACCCACGACCCTCCGGTCAGAAGTCCAGAGCCCTAACCACTACTCCACACTGCTGCCCTAAATTGGACCACATGACAAAAAAAGTAATATATCTAAATAATTACAATAAAAATGTTGCTGGCTATCAGTCACACAAATGCAGAAACACAGATTTGTTAATTCTAGTAATATTGGTTTGTGTAAATATGTTATGTATACTGTGGGTACTATTGTAGGCAGTTAATATATTCTTAAGAGCAATAAATTAAAGGACCTCCAAAAACTGTAGGGGATAAAGAGATACCTTTGATTGTCAAGATCTCGGTGGGACCTCTACAATAAACGGTGTCCTATTATAATGTACAAACCCGTTTTTAATATCGCGCTCTGAAAACGATGGCGGATTTACACGTTACAACAAGCCAAAAATAGACCACGTTCCAGACTGTTCAAAGTTCATAAATCATGTTTGTTCAACATGAGCGAATGACTCAATACTGGGAATGTCTTCTTAGAAAGATGGTATTTATTAAGCATGCAACAATATAAGTTTGAAAATCACACAAAACAGTTACACAATTAATGTCACATTAAAATGAGAACTAGGGTTTAAAACAACAATTTACCAAATAAATATTAGTACATAATGACACAACAACAAAGGGTCACACAATACCTGAATAGACATTTAAGAGTATTGTTACCTAGCCTGAAAAGCATTCACTTTCAGCGTTCTGTTACCTTGTGTTTCTCCGAGTGTCAGGGCCCCCAACCTTGATGGATAAATACTGAGAGCTGAGGGCTCCAGGTGCAGTCTTGTAGTTTCTTAGAGTCTGAGCGAGCAGGGATAGTGCAGGTCTGGGGCAGAGATTAGCGGGCTAACGTAGGTCTGGGGCAAGCGTAGGGGGGTAGAGCTGGGGACAAGGAGCTGGGGCTAAAGCAGGGGGTTTTATACTTTTCAAACAAAGAGATAATTTGAATTTCCCGCTGCATGCTCCGATTGGCTATTTTGTAGCGAATGGGCTTGCAATCTTGACTGATCGCTCCCCCATTCCTCTGTCTGATTAGTTCTTTATCATAATCTGGAAAGGGGAAACTTTTAAAAACGTGCATAACTTTTGCTAAATAATTCAGATTTTATTCTGAATTCCCGTTATTTTTACCATAAGAAATGTCGGGCTGCGACTTTGGTTAGACATTGCAAACAGTTTAATTCTCTTAGGGATTTATTACCTGGGTTATTCTATACTTGTTAGGCAATTTAAGAATAAAAACGCTTGCATCTTGTACTCATAGTGGTATTAAATCAATATGATGTGAAATTTGTCTTAAATCTCTAAATCTCTAAGCTGTTTTTCTCTCTTTCAGACTCCTATGCTAAATCACCTCTCTCTCACTAGACGGGTTAATTAAATCACAGAGATGGTTTTGATTAGCCTTTTGTCTCCTGAGTGCCTGGTGCATTCAAGGTGTTAGGTTGATCGTTATTTCTAGGCAAAGCTAGACAAATTAGATTAAAAGTTCATTCAATGTAGATTCCTGATAATATATAATATCATAACATAAGAAAGTCCATGACATTTGCAATATATTTGAGATGACAATGTCTATAGAACCTACAATACTGTATATGTATAAAATACTAAAGAGATTGTGAAGGGTTACACACATACAGTTTTATGTCATATTTAATATAGTGCTATGAATGCTGCAATGTGTTCAAATAAAGCATTACCAATTGACTTTCAAAGAAACAAACCAGTAACGACTGAATTTAGTGACTGATGAATCCATCATTTTCTAACTAATCCACAGTTTTCTGATGAATTGGAAAATGTTGTTAACAGGTTATCAATGTAATTGTAATATTTTTAATTAGGTTAAAACACAGGCTTGGGCAATTGATGTTTCTATGCAGCATGAAATCCTGTGTTTCATAAGAAATGGATGGGGGCTTCAGAAATGGCACAATTGTGACTTCAACTCACTATATGAGCTTGGTCTTGTTAGAATTGGATTTTTTATATTTAATCTTTTTTATTCAGTATCTTGATTGCAAAAATTCTACCATTATGATTTAACAAGAGGAAGTAAGAATATGGCCTATGTTTTTGTTTTGCATTATATCATTGGAAATTAATATAAAACATTTAATTTCCAAACAAAATCCATGAAAATGTCCCTCTCTTTGTGGCTGGAAGTCTGGCAGCTTGAATTTGTTTGCCAGAGACTTTCTTTCCTCGCTAACAATTACCTTTCATTCCCACTGTTTGCGTGTCTAAAGGAAAGGTGTTTTGTGTCAGATATTAGTGGCAGGGATCACATTGCTGATAAAATATCCTGTTCCGTTAGCTGGGTTTGTTCTAAAGCTCTCCATGGGTGGTTGCTGTGGGGATTTGAAGTCTTTTTAAGAATCGTGGAATTATTTTCCGTCATTTATTATTACTTTGTAGCATCAGAGACTTTTGTTTCTGGATGAAAAACACAAGAAAGAAAAAAGACATTGAAATTCAAATGAAACCCGAATGACAGGAGCAGCTCCTGAAGCTTTTTTACACAAGTGTTTGTTACAAGGTGTCACTTTCTAAATAACGATTGCAATCTTGGTTCTTTCTTGTCCTGGATTGTCATTGTCTATTAATTTCCTTTCGAGACAGATACAATTTAATATGGAAGTTACAGTACAAAGTGAAAAAAAAATAATCAAAGTAAGGTAGACATAAAAACATCAATGACTGTGCTGTTAAGATCACTGCTTCTTAAATTTGAGCCTGGAACCCCTGGAGGTCCACACAGGTTCACCCGGAAAAATTCTGGAAACTGTTGTAAGACTACACATAATAGTAAATGGTGACAAACAGTTTTCAGTTGGGGGTCCTTTCGGCGGGGGTACCCTTTGGTGTTCATGAGACGACAGACCCGCTTGTGGAGTAGTGGTTAGGGCTCTGGACTCTTGACCAGAGGGTTGTGGGTTCAATCCCCAGTGGGGGACACTGCTGTTGTACCCTTGAGCAAGGTACTTTACCTAGATTGCTCCAGTAAAAACCCAGCTCTATAAATGGGTAATTGTATGTAAAATAATGTGATATCTGTATAATGTGATATCTTGTAACAATTGTAAGTCGCCCTGGATAAGGGCGTCTGCTAAAAAAATAAATAATAATAATAATAATAAATTCCCCAAAGTGTTCTGTGATACACTGCCATTAGGGATTCTGAGCCCTGTTGGTGAGATGAGGTTAAAGAAGAAGAACGCAGCCTGTTTTTTTTGCATATTGATTAAGACGTTCACCAGGCTATAAGGTGCATCCTTTACCGGATGCGCCACGTGGGAGCCCCTTGGGATACATTTAATAGGAAGATTTTTATGACAACCTAGCAAAAATACACCACTGAGGGGTCTGATACTGTGACACAATCATTTATTTCCAAGACTCGCACTTGCTAATAAGATAACAACCTTCTTCAAAATAAAACAAACATTTTTAAAACCATATTTTTATCATGGTTATCACAGATTTCAAGTTTCTGTGAAATGTACCCATTGGCATGTAATATGTAGTTCCCCGTGAAAATTCTCATTTCTGTTAGAATAGTGTAAATATAAATATTTTATATCACTTTCAAATAAATACAGCAAACGTTTGCCATATTGACGCATAACATGCCACACTGCATTAGGAACCTGGCAGCCAGTTTAGTTTGCTTCCGGTAAATTATTGACCATACTGCTACAGCTGCACGGTTTCTTTAAAATGAGCCGCATCAAAGATCGGAAATATTTCTGCTAAAGATCAGTCTGTCCAGTACAAGAAGGGGACATTTCACATGCCTGTTGCTATTTTTACATTTATTTATGTTTTGATTTGGTTTGATAATTCACTGATGGTGAAAATGGAATGTCTTCATTCAAAAAGTGGACATAAAAAAAACAAAATATTCTACAATTTAGCATTTACAGTTGTTCCAGTAAGCATTAAATACTTAGGAACATTTCTTGTAGAATCTCAAGAAATTTTGAATGTGACAACGCTATTTTTTTCTGCTTTAATAAATATTATGTTTAATCGTGAACTATCTTGAAATACCTATTTTTAGAACGTGAAATGCCCTGAGATAAGAAATTATTTTACCATGAAAAAATACAGCCCTACATATGAGGCAAATATGAATTGAATGGGAAAAAGCAAGCATAAATCTACAATTTTTAAGTTTTCCAACATATCTCATTGCTGTACCACAATTAGAGAAATCAAACATGAAAAATATAAAGTATGGTAATAACGCAATGGCAATTCCAACCGTCATTTCATTTTAACCAGTGGTATTCAAATAAAATAATTATGATGCATATTGTGGTGAAGTTTTTGTTTTTATAAAAATGTATTTAATGTTTGTAAGCCCATTGTTATTAGTCATATCTTGTTATGCACCGTTGCAGCTTTTCATGCTTCTTGTGTTGGTAAAATTTTGTTTTACTTTTCATCTCATTCTAACATCAGCTGCAATATTGATGTATTTGCTGTATTTGCTTTTTTTTATTTTTCAATTTATAGTGCCTAATTATTTTACCCCATGATTTTTCCCCCATTTAGATTGGCAAATGAAGTACCCTCACTACAGCAACTCCCTGCACCAGTTCAGGAAAAGTGAAGGTCAATGGGCATCCAGAGCCAATGCGACAATCCCTGTAGAATCCCCAGTGAAGACCAGCACAGTCAGGATACAAATCTGTGCTCCATGGACTGTATTACTCCGCGCACTGTGCTGTTATCAAGTGAGCAACTCAGGGAGTGTATTTTAAAAGTAGAATATCAAGGGTGTACAGAACTGTATAATTCTCTCAACGACATATCTTTCATGTTATTTGCTTTGAAAGTCTTGTCTTGTTTCCTGTTTTTAATTTGCAGCCTTGAAACTTGTTTTTAAGAAGTTTGAGTCTGCAAAGTTCACTTCTCTGCTGCAGAGCTTTGAAACATTCCTCTCCCAGGTGTATCGGGAGGGCACTTTGTGTAATCAATGTGAGACTAATCCAGAGTCCTTAGGAAACGCATTCTTCTGGAGCTTTCTTTTTCCAGGCCACAAATCTGCTTTAAAAAGATTGTATGAGTGAGTCATAAGAGGATAAGTGTCACAGTCGGTGATGTGTAGTGAAATTACTGAACCAGAATTTTAGATTCTAGAATATATAAGCAATTCTGTTCTTAAAGAAATCACAGATAAGTCAAATCTCTTTTCTCTCATAAGCCTCTCTGGAAGGCATGGTTTGTAATTCTATCCAGAAATGTAAAGCTGCAGAATTCCTTAATCATGGTCACTTTCACAACTGAATTAATTGAGGGGTTATGTATGAGTAGTTTTCATTAACTTATCAATTTTTCATATTTTGTCTTGGACAATAGTTTCATGTACAGTATATATGGGACATTATGAAGGCACTATACATTATATATGATATTATTTAGAAAATTAATATAGGAATGTGACAGGGACTGTGTCCCATCACTGGCTTCTCAGACACCGTATTTGCTGGAGAGCCAGACGCTCCGCCTGTCACTCCTTAGCTAGCTAGTGGGCCCGTCCCAGCGGAGCATCTCGCTATAAAAAACGATCTCCCAAAACACCCCCTCTGCTTTGGCCAGGGTATATCCATCCGCATGAACAAAAAAGGAAGATATTTTTCCTGTAAATATTGCAATATATATTTTATTTCCATTAGTTCTAAATGTGCTTCACCGGAGTCAAAGTGATTCTGGTTGTGTGAGAAGGTTTTTAAAAAGTATACTTTTAAAGCCTTTGGGTAAGACATCTGTATGTGCACAGCAGTAAGAGTTTGAATCAGAATATGAACAGGGGTGATGGCTGGTGGAGAAACTGCTGCAATAAACCACTCTGCTTAAACCAATAGAGCAGAGTTGTGCTAATATGATTTTCATTACACTTAAATCCACAAAATGTGCTAAAAATCATTATCTATTCCACAGGAGAAGTTTTGGGGTCCTATACAATTTCCCACTGGCCTGACTGCTGGTGTGGAATACTAAACAGCTCAAGTCACACAAGAACTCCTTCTGCAGTACCCCCATGGGAAGTCTGCTTTAAACACTGTAGGTATTGAGGACAAATACATTTATTAACACCAGAGTGTCAGTCTAATATTCATGGGTCAGTTACAAGTTTCCTACCTTTCGAATTAGGCAAAAGGACTGCACTTTCTAGTTGTCAGTAGAGGGTTTTTGCAACAGATTGACCAAGCTTTTACTCTTTTGCCAATTTCTTGCCATTTTCAGGTTTTGCTTTGTTTCATTTTGCAGTAAAGTCAGTAAGTGAAATCAGCTTTGCCATCGTTTAACACATTTCCATCTGCCACTGGGACAGACTTGAAAGCAATTTGAAATCACACTTTAGATCAAAATTATTTCAGTGGGCCGTAGTTTTGATCGTGGCTAGCAGATGGGGAAAGTTACCTAATGAGCAGCCAATAAAAAGGATGCAAGAAGCAGGTTTTAAATCTCTGACACGCAAAAACAAAAAACAAAAACGTTATATATATATATATATATATATATATATATATATATATATATATATATATATATATATGTTAGTGACAGGATAGCGTTGTGGGCCCAGGTGTTATCGGCAGGGTCAGAGACTCCGAGAAAATATACTGTGAAAGGATAGCATTGTGGGCCCAGGTGTTATCGACAGGGACAGAGACTCAGAGGCAAGGAAGGCTGCAGTTTAAGCGCTCACATGCACTTTTAATAAACAAAAATAACACAAGCAAAAGGGCACAGGAACAAAGGAACAAATAAACAGGCACAAGGGCCAAAACTCACAGTGTGAATTTACCCCAAACTCCCTTTTTTCCAAACAAAGGGTTTTCCTCTTCTTAAATATCATGTGGCTGGAGCCTAATTATCAATTAGTCATTCAATTTAGCTCCAGCCACATTCTCACGTGTGTTTTGGCAGGCATAGGAACTTAACCCCATCCCTGCCAACCACCAAAAAAACCACCACAAAACACTATTTACAGATAGGCAGGGCCCTGCCCTGCCCTGCCGCACAAGTATAAAACACATGTATGTTAACAGTAATTGAACTATGCTGTATAAGGGCCCTAAACTAGTATGTCTGTAGTGATGTTAAAGAAGTACCAAATTACAAAACAAAACACGATCGAGATAATTGATGTTTCTGATAACATAATTGCATTTCTCCTTAATTATATCTGGATTTTAGTTATATTTGTATAAGGATAATTACTATACCAGCCTTGATGATGTTTGTTTGAAAAACAAAATGTTCCAAATGTTAACCAACCTCAAGGGTAAAGTCCAGCAGAGGAGAGGGTAAAGTCCATGAGATAAGGACCTTTTTCTGGAAATTGTGTGCTAAAACAATACGCCTTGTGGTGTATTCTCACGAGTTGGCATATCTGGGGAATAAGAGAGAGTATGGACAAGTAAAAGACAAAGTTTAAAGCTTTTAGGTTCCCCTAGGATATAGAACTAAAAGCCTTAAAGTGCCTGCACCTGCTAAATTGACAAGTCAGCATCCATCAGTTCAAACAAGCTGTCTAGAGAACCTGCATGTATGTACAATTGCAAAGAATCGCCAGTGTGGTCATTTGAATGGTTTATTAACCGTTCTCTGTTTCAGCAGCATCCATTCTGAAATGCGACCTTTCTAAACATTCATATGGCCTAATTCACAGACCCTGGTTAGCACTAAATGTGGACAGCCTTACTTAAGTTAACATTTTTTAGACAAAGTGCTAATCTAGGTCTGTCTAAGTTAATGTTTTACGTTCTTTGCATTTTTGTTCTGAATGTCCATTGACCCAATTGAGATTGAATCATTTGTTTACAGTAGATGTAGCTGCGAATAGTTGACTAGTCTACTAGAAAAGTGACAGTTGACCTCAGAAACTGGTGGTTGACTAATAACACATTTCAATGTCAAAACATTTCAATGTCAAACATTCTAGAACATTAATAAATAGTTTTTTGGATGGACTGTCTCAAGTTACTATATTACAGCATATAAACAAGAATTGCAGGGCACATTTGGCAACAGAGAAAGCACATATGTACATTGTGAATTTAAAAAAATAAACCTGAAAACAGTATCAAAGGCACATTTATCTAGCCATGAATAAGTAAGCAATGCCTTGCTTGTTTTATACTGTTCAAATAGTTTTTAGAAAATATTCCCTTGTGCTTGTTGCTAAATAGGGCCCTACGAGTCAAAAAGATGCAGGAGAGCAATTTCTGATTCTTTTCCTTCACTAATAATAATACCAACAGATTTGTGATCCAAGGACTTCTAACATTTGGAATTACAATATCTATTGTACTGTAGTGAACCCACACCTCGGTGCAACAAGAGTTGGGTTTGGGTAGCGTAACCGCTGCCACCACCTTTGATAACCCAGGAGGTCCGGGGGCTAAATTTGGGTACGCTTATGCAGACATTAAAATAAGGGGTGGGGGAGTATTAGGTCAAACACAAAGAGACTGGGAGCAGAAGTCACAATAATAAAAAACAAAGTTTATTAAACACACAATAGTTAAGAAGATCCCTATAAAAATACACAGGCTAGGCAATTCTAAAAATGCTAGAATGGGTATAACAGCAATAGGGGAACAAGGAGATCCAAGGCACAGCAATACAACGAGAAGACGACCACCAAACAATACTTTTGCGATATGCCTGCACAGGTCAGGTATTCAATGAGCATTTTATATCAAAGCTGCCGATAGGCCCCTCCATGGAGTGACGTCTTTAGTCCCACCTCACTGAGGTAATGAATAGTCACTACAGGGAGAAATCATTCTCTTTTGCATTAAACCCACAAATGCGAGTGATGCGACCTCGCAACGGTTGGTGGTCGTCTTCTGTTTCAGGGAACCGGGGTTACATCCATAACCCCGTAATCATTCACTTTCAATTCGAAGACAATCACCAACCAATACGTTTGGGAAAGTATAGCCAAGCCGTCGCGAGGGAGTATGAGCGGAAAGCATATGAGGGACGTCTCACTACCGTCAACTAGTGTTGGTGATGTGAGAGTGCAACCTCAAGGACCCTTGTGCCTAATGAAGGCATAGAAGGATCTACCACATTAAGTCGGTAGAACCTGGTGAATGTATGCGGAGTAGCCCAGCTAGCCGCAGTACAACTATCAGTCAACGCTAAAGAGGGCCCATGACATAGTCACACCCTCCCAGGTGGGGGTTGGCCGGCAGTAGTGTATGCAGTCGAGACTGTGTCCAAAATACAATGGGACAGTCACTGTTTAGAGAGGGCTTTACCTCTGGTCCTTTCACCATAACAGACAAAAAGCTGGTCAGACTAAAGCAGCGCTCTTGTCCTATCCACATAACCTCTCAGTGCCTGAACAGGGCAGAGGGAATTCAATCTCCGGTCTGTCTCCTCCGCAAAAGGAGGGGGATGGAAAGCGTCTAATTCCACTGACTGATTCAAGTGAAAAGCCGTAATCACCTTAGGGAGGAAAGCAGGGTTTGTGCGCAACGATACCCTTTTTACATTGTCCCAAATATGCATACAGGAACTGTGCACTGACAGAGCCTGTAGCTCACTAACCCGCTTAGCAGAGGTGATGGCTAATAGAAAGGCTGTCTTCATAGAGAGAGATTTCAACTCTGGCTAATAGAAAGGCTGTCTTCATAGAGAGAGATTTCAACTCTGGAATGTATAGGCTCAAACAGGGCCTTAGTGAGCGCCTCTAGTACTGCGTCTAGACTCCATTCTGGGAGGACGTCCATCTTGGGAGACAGTAACCACCGAGTACCCTTCAGAAACGGATTGCTAGCATATGAGCGCCTGGGGACACTGAGTCAATGGGGACGTGGCATACAGATATAGCTGCTAGGTTCGCTTTCAACACAAAGGGGGATCTACCCGCCTCAAACAGATCTTGCAGAAACTAAAAAATAGTTGCTATAGGGCAATAAATGGGGTCATGACCTCTGGTCATGTACCAATCTTGAAAATACTTCCACTTACAGTATATAGGCGTACTGACGACTGCGTCTAAGAGCCCTAAGGTGGCCTTTTGTCTGACTGAGGAGATCCATGCGCAGTGGCAGAGGTTTGAAAACCAGAATCTGGGCCATCTGGGGGACCACCAGGAGAACTGTCGCCTTGTCTCTACTGACCTTCTGGAGGAAGGCAGGGAGCAGCGGTACTGGTGGGAAAGCGTACAAAAGCGCTTTGGGCCACTTGTGGGCTAGGGCGTAGATGCCTAGTGGACCTCCGCAGCCACGGAGGGAAAACCACAGTAGCAATGGGTCATCTCTGCTGTGGCAAAGAGATCAAATTTGGCTTCCCCGAAGTGTTCCCAAATGAGCTGCGCCACCTGAGGGTGCAGTCACCATTGTGACTGGTGAGGACCCTCCCTCGAGATGGACAGCCTGGAGGGAAAGTAAGTGCATCTGTGCCCAGATCAACAGCCGAAAGGCTATGCGATGTAACATCGAGTCCTCGAGGCACAGAGGATGGCGAAGCACCGAGGCACTGAGGGTATGGGGCACTGCACCGATGTACGGTGGGTAAAACGTCGAGGCGTTGAAGCACCAAGGTCTCGAGGCAGCGAGGCTACCTATACCTACACACCGCATTTTTGGGTGAGTGGCTCGAATGTGCATGGAGTACTCGACAGTAGGACCAGGTAATACCAGACCTAATGGAGGAAGCACACGGTTGTTGTTGTTTTTTGTTTTTTTTAAAAACTGCAATGCAGTAACACACACAGACGCTCAACAGCAAGCTGGAGTATAAGGGGTTTTTTTTTTGTTTTTTTTTTGTAAGCAGTAAAAAAGGAATCAATAGTAATCAACAACCTGTAAGGGCGCTAGGCCGCGCACAGTGAGTGAGCATGCTGAGGTAGCCCAGAGTCCTCGACTCAACAGCGGCGTGCAGCAGAGCTGGGTCTCGCTGTAGGAATGTCTCTCTCTGGGTTATTTTTTAAAAGCTGCCAAGTGGCAGAATTAAATAGAAAAACACAAGCAGCAAGCTGCAAGTTTAGTAAAGCAGACTACAGTCCCTAGGTGATGTAGTGCAGTTGCCCAATGTTTAGCTTAGGCTTCAGCTGCTGAGTCCTGAGTCTAGGGAAGTGGCAAGCTGACATCCAGCAATACATTTACAAGGACCGTACAGAAAAACTTACAGAAAAACTCGGAGAGAAGGGCTCTTTAAAAGAGACAATCAAACAACTGGAAAGAAGTTAGTTATACCCACCTTAACTGGTTGTGAGAGGCAAAAGAGTAGTGTAGTGACTATTTATTACTTCGATGAGGCAGGACCGAGGACGTCACTCTGCAGAGGGGCCTATCGGCAGCTTTGATATAAAATGCTCAGTGAATACCTGACCTGTGCAGGCATATCCCAAAAGTATTTGTTGATGGTCGTCTTTGAAATGAAAGGGAATCCCACACTTCTAAAACATGTACACAAAGCTCTAAAAGCGCATACCCACAATATCCCTCCCTTGATGTTAAAGCACAGCCTAACTCTGAATACAACCCACCCACTAAAAGACTAACAACTATACAATAATAAGTAATTAAAAGAATACACAAAAATACACACAGCTCAATTTAGGAAGAAGGACACTGCCCGAAGCAAAAGAAAGTGCTCTTTACCAATCTTCGTGTTTAAACACACCACTGTCTTTGAACAGTCTCTTTCCAGTCGGCTTCCAGCAAGCCAGCACAGCAGCAACAAACAGTCCTTTCGTTTAAAGATTCACCAGTAAAAGTTCTCCATGCTCTTTTCCAGCACAACAACCATGATAAACAGTCCCTTAATTTATAAATGTACCAGCAAAAAGTCCTGTATATTTCTCTTTAGTGCACTAGCAGTCCTAACTCGTACACACTCAACCAGTACGGCTGCAAAACCTAACTGTACCCAGTTTCCAAAACAGCATCCATCCGAAATCTTGTTCCCTGGCAGCAGCTCTGTTTAGCTGCGGCAGCATCCTTTTATTGGCTGCTAATCAGCCCCATTACAATTTACAGGTGAGTGTTTTAAACAATCAGGGGTGTGCAGCTAAATTCATTACAGTACTTAATGATATAAGCCAAAATGTTGCACTTTAATGAATAAAATGTTTAACATGTGTCATCTCAGTGTAGCCTACACTAGTAAGTGAAGTTTGAAATAATAAATAAGGAAATAATTAATGTCATAATTACATTATATGAAAGTATATGTGCCATTCCAGTATGGTATGTAAAGGTTGTTTTAATTGTGTGATTGTGACAGAAATACAATGAGTTCTGGTGATAAATCTTCCTCCCGACCTGTGAGGGCGCTAAAGAACGGGAGGAGAAGTATCTGGAAGGGCTGGCCTGACAGTTCGTTTCCGGGACCGGGAAGTGGGTCAGCCTGGAAGGAAGCGAGACTCTGTTGTAAGACCGTATTGATTTGACAGGTAAACAAGGGGCAGCTGCAAGTAATAAGGCAGCTGCAACCGTTTACCTAGATATCATGCGGGATTACATATAGGGGCCAGGGTAACGCTGTTCTTTTCCTTCGTTTGGGTTAAACAGGAGGAGAGAAGGACTGAGAGAGGAGCTCTCAGAAATATAAAAAAAGGAATAAGTGTTACGTGTTGTGTGTTATTTCTGTCTGTCTATAATTGTCTGTCTTTTTGTCGCACTACTAGACAGTTAAAGCACACCTCCGGAGCTGTCGCCACAAAAGCACTATCCGGAGCACCACTGCACAGAGCACCTGCACGACTGAGTTCACCCAGGACTGGTGACCGTGCATTTGTTTTTCTGTTCAGGACTGTGTGGGATTATTCACGCTCCCCGTGCTTTACACATTGTTGTGTACTGCCGGGGATTTATTATTTGACGGTCGCCAGACCTGGAAACAGCACAATAAACACTTGTTCACCAAATTATCGTTGTCTGTCTGTCACTCCTGCATCGCATCACCGCTACACCTGTTCCCCTTACCATCCACTTTGCCACACGTGGTGTCAGATCCGGGATCATGGATCGCAACGCACTGGCGGAGCTGCTGCAGGCGCTGGAGAGCAGACGCGACGCAGAGGAGAGGAGGAGGGAGGAGCGCTACACGGCGCTCATTGAACGGGTAGGGCTGGCCGTTGCTGCAGCAACGACCCCGGCCACAATACCGCTGATGTCGCCCCCGAAGGCACGGGCAATGAAGATGTCGGCGGAGGATGACCCGGAGGCGGATTTGGTGGCGTTCGAGCGGCTGGCTACCGCGGCGGCTTGGCCGCGGGAGTTCTGGGCCAGCCAGTTGGGACCCTGCCTGATTGGGGAGGCTCAGGCAGCCTACCAAGCCATGAGTGACCATCACGCCACCGAGTATGACCTGGTCAAGCAGGCTATCCTCCGCCGGCTGAACATCACCACGGAGACCCACCGGGCGCGGTTTAGGGAGTACCGGAGAGCCCCGGAGACACGCCCCAGGGTGGTTGCAGAGCGGTTGTGCGACCACATGGTGCATTGGCTGACCCCCGGGAAGAAGACCGCCCAGCAGATGGGGGAAGCCATTGTGGTAGAGCAATTTTGCCATGTGGTCGGCGCCGAAACCCAGGCGTGGATACGGCGCCACAACCCCGACACCCTGGAGGAGGCGGTCAAATTGGCTGAAGACTTCGAGGACTCCCTGACTTCTGCCCGGATCGGGATCCTGTCGGCCCCTGCCCTTCGGAGCAGCAGACCTCTCCCTCCCTCTCCTCCAACACCACCACCACCACCCCCCGCGTTCCAGGGACCCAGACCTCCTAGAGCACCGACCCCATTGGGCCCCCTTGCCTCCCCCCCATGGAGACCAAGGTTGGCCCCCAGCTGGGGTAGAGGTGCTGCCCCTGCCCCGTTGCCATACCAGCAGCGGGACAGATTTATGACCTATGCCCCCTCTGTCCCTCCTATCTGTTTTAGGTGCCACCAGCCGGGACATCTGGCCAGGTCATGCCCCGCTGCCATGGAGTGTGACGTGGCCGCGTGCAATTGGGCACCTGAAACTGGTAAGCGTGGGGAAAATGGTCGGGAGGGGCCTTGTTTGATTAATGTTGTGTTAGGGAATGTGAAAACCCACGCATTAGTGGACACAGGGTGTGAGCAGACTTTGATTAGGACAGCTCTCCTGGGCGGTGTGTCGTGGCGGCCACGAGGTCAGGTGGCCATCTCCTGTATCCATGGAGATACGGCGGCATACCCCACATTAAAAGTATATTTATCGGTAGGACCGATAAAACGTCACCTTGTAGTCGGGGTGGCGGAAAGGTTGCCACACCCAGTTATTCTGGGTCGAGACTGGCCAAAATTCAAAGAATTGATGCAAATAATGGCAGTCTCAGCCACACACGTAAACGTGGCAGAAAAAAAAAGGAACGAATTGGTGATGTGTTTCCTTTTCACACTGAAATGTTTTCCCCTCTTTTCCGTCCTAGAAAAACAAATAAGGAGAGACGGACCGCGAAATGGGAGGGAGCATTTGTGAGACAAGGCTGGGGTCTGGTGGGAGAGTGCTGCAATGGTAACAAACGCCAGTCGAAGGGAGTGGGAACGCAGTGTCTGACCGAGAGAGCGAGGTTACTGGACCGACCAGAGCAGAGGTTATTCCGGCCCCTCTCAATGTACCGGACCCGTGGTACTCAAGCGCGGACCTAGTGTGGGGCCAACATAATGACCCGTCACTGGTGCACGCTTGGGGGCAGGTCCGGTCCATTGAAGGTAAGGATGTTGACGGCGCTGGGGCGCTAGTATATCCACATTTCAGTATCAAGGGGCAATTACTATATAGGGTAAACCTAGCCGCGGGCACAGGACAGCCTGTAACACAATTGTTGGTTCCCCCGTCTTGTCGGACCGAGGTCATGAGGCTGGCGCATGATATCCCTTTTGCGGGGCACCTCGGAGCCGAGAAGACGAGGGAACGGATATTGGCTCGATTCTATTGGGTAGGTCTTCATACTGATATGTCGAGATATGTAGCCACATGCCCAGACTGCCAGCGAGTTGCGCCGGGTCGAGTGCGCCCCGCCCCTTTGGTCCCACTGCCGATTATTTCCACTCCTTTTGAACGCATTGCAATGGACATAGTGGGCCCTTTGCTACCTTCTGACTCAGGGTATACGCATATATTAGTGGTGGTGGATTATGCAACGCGATACCCGGAGGCAGTTCCATTGAGGTCCACTAGTGCCGCTGCAATAGCCACCAAATTAGCACAGATTATGGCTAGAGTAGGGATCCCCAAGGAGATTTTGACCGATCACGGAACCAATTTTCTGTCCAATACGTTACAGCAGGTGTACAAAATATTGAAAATACGTCCCATCAGGACGTCCGTTTATCATCCACAATCGGACGGTCTGGTGGAACGTTTTAATCAGACCTTAAAGTCCATGCTGAGGCGATTTGTAACACAAGAGCAGAAACATTGGGCATCGCTTCTTCCCTACCTCCTTTTTGCGGTGAGAGAAGTGCCGCAGAGTTCAACGGGGTTCTCCCCTTTTGAGCTCCTGTACGGCCGGCAGCCTCGCGGCATTCTCGACCTGCTGAGAGAGGGGTGGGAGGAGCACAAAGGCTTGTCCAAAAATGTAGTGAAGTATGTGCTCCTACTAAGGGATCGCCTGGATTTGGTCGGTCGTTTGGCCCGAGACAACCTCAGATCGGCTCAGCACCGACAGCAGCAGCATTACAACAAAAATGCACGGATTCGAACCTTTCGACCAGGGGACAAGGTAATGCTGCTACTTCCCTCATCAGAATCAAAACTGTGTGCTAAATGGCAGGGGCCGTATGAGGTGATTCGGGCTATAGGGAAAGTAAATTATGAAATTAGACAGCCCGATTGCCGGAATGAACGTGAAATTTACCATGTTAATTTGTTAAAGCCCTGGCAGGCAAGGGAGGTCTTATTTATAGCCCCAGGCAATATGGAGGATGATTTAGGTCCCTGTCCAGAGACCCCGAGCACAAGAGCGATTTCGATGGGGGAACAGTTGGTTCCGGATCAGCAAAGAGAGCTGCGTAAGCTTATTGAGGAGTTCAGCGATGTTTTTTCTGATGTGCCCGGCAGAACAAACTTAGTTGAATATGACATTATCTCTCCACCAGGTGTCACAGTGCGAGAGAGACCGTACCGGATCCCGGAAAGTCGACGAAGTGGCGTGCGCAAAGAGGTATGGGATATGCTCGAGCTTGGGGTAATTGAACCTTCCAGGAGCGAGTGGTGCAGCCCCATTGTCATAGTGGCTAAGAAAGACGGCACCAACCGCTTCTGCGTAGATTTCAGAAAGGTGAACGCTATTGCTAAGTTCGATGCGTATCCCATGCCTCGGGTCGACGAGCTTTTAGACAGACTGGGAAAAGCGAGGTTTATTTCCACTCTGGACCTGACGAAGGGATACTGGCAAATTCCTTTAACCCGCAGCTCCAGAGAGAAAACCGCATTTTCAACACCAGAAGGGCTGTTCCACTTTAAAACCATGCCATTTGGGCTACATGGTGCGCCCGCTGCCTTTCAGAGACTGATGGACCAGGTTTTACGCCCACATCATGAATATGCAGCAGCGTATATTGATGATGTGGTGATTTACAGCTCCACCTGGCGAGAGCATTTGGCTAGGGTTGCAGCCATTCTTCAGTCTCTAAGGGCAGCCCGGCTGACAGCTAACTTGAGAAAATGTGCGTTTGCCAAAACAGAGACTCAATATTTGGGATTTGTAATGGGAAATGGAAGGGTGAAACCTGTGGTCACCAAAATCCAGGCTTTGGTTGATGCAGCGATCCCCAAAATCAAGACTCAGGTGAGGTCACTACTGGGCTTAGCCGGTTATTACCGCCGCTTCATCCCCGAGTACGCCACAGTGGTTAACCCGTTAGTCGTCCTCACCAAAAAGAGTGCTCCAAATTTAATTAAATGGTCAGCTGAGTGTCAGGGGGCGTTTGATACGATTAAGCGTAAACTTTGCCAGGCCCCCACTCTTATTACCCCAGATTTCACCAAGAGATTCATCCTCCACACCGACGCCTCGGATGTAGGTTTGGGTGCAGTCTTGTCCCAAAAAGTAGCCGGAGTAGAACACCCGATATTGTACCTGAGCAAAAAAATGTTACCTCGGGAACGTAACTACTCCGTAGTCGAAAAAGAGTGTTTGGCCATTAAATGGGCTACTCACTCTTTACGATACTACCTGCTGGGACACTCATTTGATCTTGTCACAGACCACGCCCCACTCAAGTGGTTAAGCACAATGAAGGACAGCAATGCCCGGATAACTCGGTGGTATCTGGCGTTGCAGCCCTTCATGTACCATATGGTACACCGTGCAGGGAAAGACCACCAAAATGCGGATTATTTTTCCCGGGAGGGGGGAGCAATGGGAAAGGTAGATTTAGCCGAGTGTTCCTTCGGCTCCACTCTGAGCGGTGGGATATGTGACAGAAATACAATGAGTTCTGGTGATAAATCTTCCTCCCGACCTGTGAGGGTGCTAAAGAACGGGAGGAGAAGTATCTGGAAGGGCTGGCCTGACAGTTCGTTTCCGGGACCGGGAAGTGGGTCAGCCTGGAAGGAAGCGAGACTCTGTTGTAAGACCATATTGATTTGACAGGTAAACAAGGGGCAGCTGCAAGTAATAAGGCAGCTGCAACCGTTTACCTAGATATCATGCGGGATTACATATAGGGGCCAGGGTAACGCTGTTCTTTTCCTTCGTTTGGGTTAAACAGGAGGAGAGAAGGACTGAGAGAGGAGCACTCAGAAATATAAAAAAAGGAATAAGTGTTACGTGTTGTGTGTTATTTCTGTCTGTCTATAATTGTCTGTCTTTTTGTCGCACTACTAGACAGTTAAAGCACACCTCCGGAGCTGTCGCCACAAAAGCACTATCCGGAGCACCACTGCACAGAGCACCTGCACGACTGAGTTCACCCAGGACTGGTGACCGTGCATTTGTTTTTCTGTTCAGGACTGTGTGGGATTATTCACGCTCCCCGTGCTTTACACATTGTTGTGTACTGCCGGGGATTTATTATTTGACGGTCGCCAGACCTGGAAACAGCACAATAAACACTTGTTCACCAAATTATCGTTGTCTGTCTGTCACTCCTGCATCGCATCACCGCTACACCTGTTCCCCTTACCATCCACTTTGCCACAGTGATGCATTGCTATTACAGGTTCTGTCCATTGTCGGTGAGATGGCGTTAAAAGCTATATAACCATGAATGCAGACAAGCCTTTTGCATAGTGGTTAAGACACTCACTTGTGTGGTCGCCGGTTTGTACCCAGCCACCGCCCTTTTACATGAGTATAACAAAACTTGTATAAAGATGCAACAAAGCTTGTTCCATATGGGTTAATCGCTAGCAGTTGTGCTATTGTAAAGACCTGTAAACCCAACATAAAATCAGGTCATTCTAAAAGTAGACGTCCCCAGGTCATGGATCTGCTTTTGTGTCCACAGTATAGATAACTGGGGTGATCTGGGTCCTTTGACAGCACTGCTGCTTCTGGTGACATCCTCAGTAAGGAAATGTGCCTAACCGGATAAGGCAGTGTGTATGCTGTCTTAAAGCCCCTTTACCATTTGGATTGCATAATGCCCAGGAAAGTACAGTATTTAGTTAGGCTAAAAGCACAGCAGGTTTTAAACTGAGCAGTGGCTGTAAGTACAGCTGTTATTCAAGGTTTTCCAAATTCCTTTCAAAATGTCAACTCTGTCTGATGAAACTATATTCAGCAGGGGCACAAGGATCTTTTTTTAGCTCGGGTTTCTCTCTGTGTATTATTAATGTAGGAGGCAGGCGAGTGATGCGTTTCTATTGTGCAAACAGAGAGAGATCTGAAGTCCATGTTAAGTAATAACATGCACTGACGTCAAATGCTTCAGCCTTGCTAATGTTTATTCGAATTTCAACAGCTCTTCAGAAGCCTTTAGAAATGCAGCAATGTTCTGCAGCAATAGTATATTGGAAAAATAAGATTATTCTTCCAATTTCAGTACGGGCCCTGTTCACAAGGCTTTAACTGTTTTAAAGATGTAATAAAACGTAGCATTCAGAAACGTCACGGCTGTCTAGAACAGATTCAGGATTATGAATCAACAAAACAGACGGCAGAGTCTTATTAAAAATAATTCCATTAATCTTACATGGCACACACTCCCATTTTCTATATTGAGCAGTTTAGAAATTCCATTGTAAAACATGGCATCTGATACAACACTACAGGATCTTAAAGAAAGTTCTCAGTTGCTTCTCTTATACCACAGTACATTTTCACAGTAATGTTATATTTTTCCCATGATTGTACTATGCATTTGCCATAGTTTGCCATGGTTTTTAAAGCGTTACCGTACCTCCCTGTGCTTCACAATCCTTACCTATGCTTTACCATGCTTTCACTATAATTTGTTACACTTTGATATTCTTTTAAATTGCTTGACATTTAAGGTAGTCTGTTTCTCTTTTTCTTCCTAAGTCATTTCATCTCAGGAGTGTGTCTGGATATGGTATTGGCTGCAAAGTCTGTTAATCAATGGGTGGAGTGGCTGGAAACATACTGTAGAATGGGTAGGGATCATTTTCCTTTCTAGGAAAAGAAAATAGTCATACATTAGCTTCTGAAGTTCCCTCACTTATTAACCAAGCTAATCTTTGCAAGGAGTTCTTCGCTAATAGCTAAAATACTATTTTAAAAAAAATGAACTTCACCTTTACAATAATATGTGCATGTTTCATATGAGAAGATGGAAGGCCTACAAAATGATGGCAATACATACTGTATAAGATTTACTGGAATTGTTGTCAATGTACTTTAAAAAACAAACACAAAAAATAGAAGCTTATTAAAGCCCAAAATGTGATCAGTTAGCTTTTTTTGAAGCTTTATATATAATTTGAAGCTTTTTTTTAAAAACTGTAAAAAATATTTTATTTTAAGGACGTTTTGGGCAAAAGTCCTTTTTCAGCTGTTTAAAAAGAAAAGTAAACACAGGGCATGTTAAGTAAGTGAGCCGCTCAGAGTGAGAACGATCAGAACACTCAGCAGATTTAAATGACTTAACCCACTGCTCCACGAGAGCGCTGAGCGACTTTTAAAAATGGCGAATAATAATTATTTGCTTGTTTGTGTTTCTGAGGTGATGGTAGGTAAAATGGCCCCGTGTGAAGTTACTGTCCCCTGCTGTACCTCGCTGAGTTCGGCGCTCTGTTTGGACTGAACCTCATATCTGGCTGTGTTTAATACTGGCAATACCGACGTTAATAATGAAAATTATGAATAATATTAATACTACAAGCCTAATAATCAGGCGCGGACTGGCCATTGGGAAGTGCGGGAGAATCCCCGGTGGGCCGGTCTGTTTGGACCTGCGTGGGCCGCTAGTCTACGTTAGATTTATAATTATTATTAATTTTTTTTTATTAATAATTGATAATTACACTGTTATTAACTTGGCAGTCTCGCTCTGTCGCGCGCACACATCACCACACCAGTCATCTCTTGGGTAGATCCAATATCGCAATATCTAAGGGGGGGCGAGGAATGGCCACTCCCTGATTGGACTTGCCCGGATTTTCTTAGAACGGGATTGGTCAACCAGATTTCGTCTTTCGTTTGAAACTCTTGTATTGATAGTGGATGAGTGTCAGTGTAAAAAATGGAGATAAAAAGATAAGGTGGGGCAGAAAAGATTAGAGACAAACGGCAACGGTCTCTCGAGGCAGATGCCGCAAAGTGCACAAAAATAACGGACATGTTCCGCAGGGCGGCTGGTAGTAGGGAGAGCAAGGGACGCCAGGATGCCAGTATCAGCTGACTCAGCCTAGGGAGCCCACTGAAGAAGATGACACTGTGGCAGGGTCGAGCACAGCAGGTACAAGCAGTAGAGTTTATGGTTGCATTAAAATAGATTAAAGACTCGGCTGCGCCTCATACCTAATAACGCCTTGGCTGTGACTATATACACGACATATCATGGCCTCTCGTACCTTATTGCTTTTATAAAACGGCTACACCAATATTTGTAACGTTAGTCACTTTTTGAGATCTAGTCAGCTATGTATAGTTATTCTAAACTCTGCTAGCAAATCGACTAGCCATCCTATGCTAGCCAGCTAGCTAGCTGGGTTACTAAAAAAAACATTAGCTCAAACATTTCCCAGGTTGCGTCTCTCTCTCGCTCCACCATTTAGCTGGCTACCCCTGATATAAACTGAAACAAAATCATGGCAAACCGAGCTGATGGTGGTATTAGCCAATTTTTATTTGTAAAACTATAGCATGACATGCCATTTGGCTATAGTATTGCCCCCTACTGGACACTCGTAGCGTAGATTTCACATTGCATGTATTGTATCACACTAACAAAATCTCAAATTTTAAAGCAATCGTTCACATGAATTTGATTGGGTTTGATACTTCGGTCGATGTTGATTAGGTTGTTGTGCAAAAATATAATTTATGGAACGATGAGAAGGCCTAACAGCGGCCAGTGATAAAGTTATTGACAGGATTGCAGAGAAGTGTGCACTGCTGCGACGTCTGCTGGCGACGTAAGGTAGGACAGTCTCGTTTACTTGTATTTGGGGTAAGTAGTTGCTTAGGGGTTCTGAAACCCTATTGTAATTTTGGGTTGCTATTGGCGCTGAGTGCTGCTAATGGTTTCTAGAATTGCTAAATATGAGCCGATGTGTTCAGAATTTTTTTTTAAATTAGGCCTATTGAGAGACCGCAATCTGTGTGAGGTCGGTGATAGTTTCTAGAAGTGATAAATAAGATATGTGTTTATACTTTACAGTTTATTATTAGGCCTACTGAGGTTGGTTTTGGTGTGCAGAGAATGGTTTCTTTCTACGTGTTGCATTCACTGAACACAAAGCGGTGGCAGACAGAGACATGCAGAGACAAACAATAATGAATAGAAACATATTTCGTAGACGAAAAAATCTATTTTCAATAGGATAGCCTATTATTTGTGACTTCTATATCATGAAGCCATGGTATGGCAACTGCCATAGCCTATACTTTGCCATACCTAAATTGCCCCTAATATATTTGAAAACCTGGTAGTAGCTATAGCCTACAATGTACAAAGAAGTTTTACCCTAACAATTTAAAACTCTATTTTTTTTTTTTTACCGATACTTCATCATGATGACGCGCTGCGTGTGCTGACTTTATTATTTCGGTATGTTGATTTTGACATAAATGTGGGCCGGTGGATTCGAACTTCCCGGGCCGATTTTTGGTCCCAGTCCGCCCCTGCTAATAATAATACATTCATAACTACAAAACAGCTCTACATTAAAAAAAAAATGAAATTAAATGATACAAATTCGAAAACAACCATTTTTAACATCTTATTTAGCCAATTTAATACATAACTTCATAAATCGAAACCAGTTCATCGTTCTTGACAAACTTATTTGTCAATCCTGCCTGTGATCTCCACTTGTTTCCTGCAGGTGGCCATTCCGTCCGCTCACTCTTATCACTGATGAAAAATGCTCAGGAGCGCTCTGAGCGGCTCAGCGGGAGCGGAACTGAGCGAGTCGTTAAGTTGATTCTTTTACTGAGCCGCTCTGAGCCGCTCTCTTACTTAACGCACCCACTGTGTTATTATTCAAGATTTGTAATTATACGAAAATTCTGTGGATGATGTCATGATTATTAGAATAGAATGTTCATTCCCAGAGGTTCCAGTTCCCAGTTTGAAGATAAACTCTAGTTCCTTTTGTTTCCAAGCAATATTTGTTCCATAGCACTGATTGATCACACAGACTGTGATGTCTTCAGTAGTGTGATCACTTTCAATTTTCTCATGCAATGTCCTTTATCTAAACTCTTCAGGCTGACATCCTTTAAAATATGTGAATTAATCTCCACTGTTTTGGTACATTGCCTAAAATAGTCCTGCTGTTGGAGCATTGCCCATTTGGGAGCAGTAATATCACAGCTCATTAGCCCAAGTGCACAGTGACATTTCATCTTGCTACGTACAGTGACCAGTGAAGTGTAATATTACAAGGTGCTGTGTGTAGTGATGTCACACCACTGGGTCAAACTAAAAGTCTGCGCTAGTTTTCATTCAAACTATCTTTCTGTCAGATTGCTTTTCGTTCAAAATACATAATTACCAATGTTCAATGACTCAAATAAAAAGGAAAAGTAAGAAAAATACCACAAAACAAAGGAGGCAATTCAATTGATCTAAACAGCAGACAAACACTCTTCAGATCATTCATAGAGCACATTTACCAAGGTTAATAAAGGATATTTAAAGGATAGTTAAGGATATTTAAAGACTGTTTTCTGGTCTGTTTGAATGAATCAAACAAAACCGTTTGATATTCATGCAAGTAAGAATGTTGTTGTTGATTTATTTATTTATGTATTTATTTGCATTTCGACTGTCCCATTAAGGTCAGTGGGTGTCCTGTAATCCCATTGTCAAGCAAGTCTTTTTACACTCAGAAGCTCGGCAGCAGATATCACCAGGTTGCTGGCCCATCGAGGACAAGGTTTGTCAGTTTAAAAATGCCATTTAGGAACGTATCTTATTTTTTCGTTATACCATTTTGTAGCTTGCAAATTGAGTGCTCATTAAAGGTGAAGGACAATAACACTGGCAGGTGCCATGAAAACTGCCCCTCCCTGCTCTGGAACCTGGCCTTAACATGCCATTCCAGACTAAGTGCCCAGTCTCTAGGGGTGAAAAGCACAGGCTTGTGATTGGATATCCCATTTCAAAAGCAAATCATTTGGTTATTGCCATTCTGACATATTTACAAAATGATTTCCTAAATATAGACTAATGTTTCTTTGAATTATTAGTAACTTCAAAAATTGGGTCCCTTTTTAGCTAACCAGTATTGTAGAAACAGATTGGTTGTTATTGATAAATTCTCAACAATATATAAAAAAAAAAATCACATGTTTAAATGTACTAAAAACATAATAAATGTAGATGGCGATTAAGCAATACTTGGCATTTGAGAGAATGTTGGTTTACTGTGTAATATTTAACCATTGCTGTACAGTGTATCTAGGTATTGTAGTTATACAATAATAGGCCCACAAATATCGAATTACGCCATCTTGCTAAAATATGTAGAAACAGCTATTTACCTAACTGATTTCCATTACATGAGACTAGGTGTTAAAACTTCATGCTGATATTGGACTCAGCTCTTGCCAAGATAAGCACCAACTAAGACATAGCGTAAACTAATGTGATCCATCTGCGTTTCCTTCCATCTGATGATGTAGATATCCTTTTGCCTGGTGTTGATGGCTGAAGTGTAATGCTGGCTCCAGGGATCAACCACTGTGCGGCCTCCCTAGCGCATCAGCATGACAACTGTCTGGACTGAGATGAGTAGGCTACTTCTCTGGGGTCTTCAAGTGGGCACCTTCCATCCTTGGTGTTTCGTCGACTAGCCCACGACACCTTAAGAGGGCTCGACAGTGATTCTGGTGTCCCAGCATCACCCCTCTCCATCCCCCACTCAGCTAAGCCCAGCTTAATTACTTTCCATTGCATCAACGTTGCTTTCTTTCTACTGTGCTTGAGATCCCCACCCTCATATACAGTGAGTGGCCACAGAAGTCTTAGCAATAGATCAAACTGAAAGCACCAGAGTTTAAGTTTGCCCTTGCACTGCTTGTTTGTCTAACTTCTCCCACACAAACTGTGACCTTTAGATCCCCATCATACCATCTCCCAAGACTCATTAATGTAGAACCTCTTATCCACTACTTTACCTTTGATTACAGAGATGCTCCTTGACTTAGTGGGCTTGAATTGCATTCGTGCCCATTCAATGTTATTGATTAGTTTGCCCAATAACCGATTAGTGCAGGCTACTGTTGTAGTCACAATTGTCATGTCATCCATGTATGCTCTAATTGGTGGCAGTAGCCAAGCGTTCTCCTCCAACTACCAATTTTGACGTCCTAATAATTACTTCCATTGCCATGGTAAAAGCCAGTGGAGAAATGGTGCATCTTGCCATTTACAATTTCTAGACATTGCCATGTAATGGTGAATTTTGAATATTTTGTAAGTTATTAGCAAAGATTATTGTAAGGTGTGTATTCTGATGGACGGTAGGATCAGAATGCAATTCCCAGTATCAACACACACAAGATTACCAGCCATCAGCATTCAAGTAACATTGATTTGGCTTATTCCAAACTACACACCAGTAATTGGTGAGTAAACCTAAACCTAACAATGCTTGTTACAGTAGCCCTGTTGTATCCTCTTCTTCTGTCCTTATCAAGAGCAGAATCATTGTTATACTTCATCCAAGCTCTCACTCTCCCCACCTGAGCCAAACTCTACCTGCCAGCCCAGAACAATCTAAAAGGGGCAGGAGCTTACTTATTGACATTTATTAAAGGCAGGTGCATTGGACAGCTTTTAAAGGGATCATTAGTTTTTCTTTTTTATTGATTGTACCACTGACTACTTCCTGTCTGACAACAGCTTAGTTTACTGCTTTAAGAAAATGGTTTGAGATGCTAAAACTCACAAAAGAGAGAGAATATCAAGTACATTTCAGGGGCTATTTCATACCTGAGTTGCCAAAGAAACGGCTTTTAATAACATCAAACAGTACTGTCCTACATTTACGTGTGGCAAGCACACATACCTGACTTCATGGACAGCTGAATCCCCAAAAAGACTAATTAGAGATGAAAGATCTTATACGCTTTTAGCTGGACACTGGAATTAGATATAGTAATCAGTACATGAATGTTAATAGGATTAACCTTAAGACCATATACCTATCTAATTGTCTTACTGTAATCACTGTTACCTTAAATGTTACAGATTTACAATACAATAAGGTGAATAACATGTAAAGATTTGTAGAATTGGTGTACCAGTTAAATGCATTGAACACTGGTTATACAACAATCGGACACTGCCTCCCTGTAGTGTTCTATGAAGGAGTGGCGCGGTAGCCCAGATGGTATTGGCAGGGAGAGAGACTCAGACACAGAAAGCTGCAAGTTAAATTGTGCTAATGCACTCTTCAATTAAAAAATAACACTGCACAAACACTTCACAAAACACTCTTAACAAAATAAATGGCACAAGGGCCAAAACAAAAGGGTTTACAAAAACTCACAAATGTAAACATTAGACAGCACAGCACAGAACACGCAACACAGACCTCTACCTATAATACCAACATTAATTCTCTCAATCTAAACTAACACCTGTAAACACATATTTTATACACTTGTGGCTAATTTAATCATCTATTCAATTGTTGGCTCCAGCCACATTTCCACGTGTTTTGACAGGGAGAAATGTAACCCCCTCCCTGCCAACCCAATATTCTCCACACCAACGCATACATTAACACGGCAGGACGTTCACCCTGCCACATTAGGTCAGCCGTTATTACTCAATAATGGAATGGCAAATAAATAGGTTAGTTGTATCACTAGAACTGGCAAATAAATTACAGCATTATTGTGTACAGTTGGGCTACTTTATTATTAGTAGTATTGGAGGGAGGGCTTAGGTCGGCCAGAGTGTCCTCGGCTCACCACGCACCAGCAACCCCTGTAGACTGGCGGGACGCCTGCAGGCTTGCCTGTAAGCTGCCCAGAGCTGCGTTGTCCTCTGACGCTGTAGCTCTGGGTTGCCTGCATGGCAGGCCTGCAGAGTGGAAAGAAGCAGTCGGCTGACAGCATACGCTTCGGAGGACAGCGTGTGTTCGTCTTCGCCGCTCCCGAGTCAGCGCAGGGGTGGTAGCGATGAGCTGAGCTTAAAAATACAATTGGATATATCAAATTGGGAGAAAAACAGGGTCAAATCAATTGGCAACTACTAAATTAAAAAAAAGTAAAAGTCCACTGTTTAATAGCTACAACAAGGGATCTAATCACTAATAAATTAGTCTAAAACAGCATCAATCGTTCCTTCAATAACAATGGAGACAAAGAAAATCAAAGTGCAAACCTCCAACAATCCTGTTTATAGCTAATTAAGATCAGACTAATATGTATATATCCAGATGAAAGAAAGGCAATACTGTAACAATCTCTTATAAGAATATTCAGTATCATGTTTAATACCAGACAAAGGAGTGTTTGACTACAATATAACAGGACACTAGTCACACATTAAAAATGAGCTGATTTCTAACAGCGCAACTGCCTTGCAATGTGGGACTGTTAGTAAACTAAAATTGGTACTTAACTAAATGAACCCATCTGTCCAGCCACTGCAACAATGCTTCTTCTCAAGTAAATGGATCTTCCAATCCTTGTTGCAGTCGGCATGGCTGTAATATCTTCCTGGAAAGTCTAGACGGCAGCAGGAGATTGAACGCTTAGTTAGAGAAAGGAGACAACTGAGGAAGCAATGGAGAAGAGCAGAACAAAGTCAGAAGGAGGGACTCAATCTGTTACAAAGGGTCATAAAAGATAAACTTGCAACATTGTGCAGAGCTGAGCGCCTACGGAAACTCTATAAAAAGAAGGAACGTGCGAGAACTAAGTTTTATAAAGACCCATTCAAATTTGTAAAGTAATTTACCAGTGAGAAAAATGGCACACTAAAAGCATCTAATTTTGAGCTGGAGAGATATTTGGAGGAAACACATACAGATTCAATAAGGCAGGAGCCTATGACAATTCCTTCAGACATCCCACCTATCAATCCACCAGAATGCCAAATGGAGGACTGTGCACCTAAGTGGAAAGAAGTAGAGCAAGCCATGAAAAAAGCAAGGGCATCATCATCTCCAGAGAGTTCTAATGGAGTTCTGTACAGAGTGTACAAGAGTGCTTCAGGAGTTGCCTCAGCTGAGTGGGACTTTATGGTAAAGGAATACTGCAGCTACCAGTCTCCTCTCTAACCGAGGGGTTTAAGTGCGCCAAGGTCTGACTGGAAATGACATTAGTAGAGTCATGCGACAAATGCGTAAGGGAGGCAGCACCTGTGTTGAAAACTGGAAGAAAGTGGGTGGCAGAAAAAAGCCATGGAAGATGCAAAGGCTACCCTTCGTGATATCATGGGGCAAGTTCAGCATCGAAAAGGGGGTCTTGGTCTCAGTTCAGCTCCTCTTACATGGCACAAGGCAGACCCAGATCAACGGAGGAAGCTGGTAGTCAACGAGGTGCAAAAGCAGGAGGAGAGGATGAGGTGCGTAAAGGCCGTTTACCAGGCCAAGCAGGGAGAATGGATGAGATGGGAGAGAGTGGAACAATGCAAGACCAGCTGGCAAAACCTATGGACAATGGAACAGAGCAGGATCAGTTTCCTTAGACAACTTTCCCTTCCCCCTCCTACGACTATCAGAAATAAGTATCTGCTCACCTGGAAGTAAGGGTGCCTCTTGGATAGTCTTCTCATAAGCACCTTGCATCCTAACTGCTGCCTGACAAGAATTTAGTTGTCCTATCATAAGCATAGGCCAATTTGGCTTGGTGATACCCCACCCATTAGTTCGTACTCATGACTGGCTTAGTAATACTTGCACCTGAGATCATCTCAACCGGCAAATAAGCATGACGACCGAACATTAAAAATAATAGAGTGTATCCCGTCGAACCATGGGTAGAGTTATTATATGCATGCATCAGTTCGGGTAGATATTCATGCCCTCTCTCTTGTTTATCATCCCCCAACGTACCTAACAGGTTTAACAACATGCAAATTTAGTAAAGAGGTCTGTGATTACCAATACATTCTGGTAACAATCGGAAGGCCAGCTCAATGTTAAAAAGTAAATTGCAATAATTTCTAAGGGAGCACTCACTCTAATGGGAACTAACGGAAGCTTACCCTCTGACTTCCTTTTTCACAGGAGGCAGTGCAGGCAGGCCATCAGTCAATGGCCGGTATCTTTCTACATTCCAGGCCAATAGAACATCTTTCGTAGGATGGACAAGGTCTTCTCTAGTCCCAGATGACCAGTACGCTCATGGTACTCTTCCCACAGCTGCTTGGCACTCTCCTGTAGGACAAGAATTCTGAGCTTCTGCGGGAACGAAAGGAGATTGGTTAAAGCCTCTTACAAGTGCGGTACTCAGAGCTGAGCGGTACAGGGTTTGGCTGGGTGGGCACCAATCACTGGGGAGGAAGTTAATTGGCTTCACAATTTCAAAGCGTTTGGCTAATGTGAAATTGTAGTAAATTGTGGGAACGAGTGGTTGCATGCGTGGCTGCATGTACATACCAGACGGTGGAAATAGAGGCAAATGTACATTGTTTTAATTATTGTGAACCCTGAAAATGTCCAAGTTTAGTTTTTTTTCAAACTAAATCAACACAGAGAGCAAGCTGGGCGATTTTATAAGTAATCTCGAAGTATATGAAATCACATCTAGGTTGTGAGGGGAGGACATATCATTTTCACACATTTTCTTATAAAGTTGCACATTAATGTTTAATTTTACACTGAAATAAAAATTATTTGAGGTCAGTGTCTACACATTTTTCTAGTTTACTCTCTCTCTCTCTCTCTCTCTCTCTCTCTCTCTCTCTCTATATATATATATATATATATATATATATATATATATATATATATATATATATTGTAACATAGCAGGGAGGTGGTTAATATCCTCCCTGCAGAAAACATGTGCGTATGCACATTTTGTTTAATTGTTTTATTGTTTTATCATTAATTATCCCCTGCACCTGGTAGCTATTGTTAAATTAAAACCAGGTGCAGGGTATTTAAGGGAGGCAGCTAAACTGCTCTGGACTGCTGAGTAGAAGGAGACAGAAGACATGCTCTGTTTCCGAGCAGTCAAAAGGAAAGTGCATACAGTGTCAAGATTGCGTTTTGTTTTATGCCAGGTAAAAGGCTTAGCCATCCTGCGAGCTAGTCAGGGACCTGCATAAGTGTTTAGTTAGTGCTTATTAGAACTAGGTGTTTGTTTTGGTTTTGTTCTTGTTTATTAAAAATAGCGCAATCGCGCTTAAAAAAATCAATTTCTGTGTCCTGGGTCTGTATTATAGGGGCAAATGAACGACCGTGAGTGATGGCCGGGTTACATATGGTGGCAGCGTGTATGGGCGCCCCTATGACCCAAAAGAAATGGAGAGTATAGAAGAGTTGATCATGAGGATCAACAGCAATACGGCTGCTCAAAAAGAGCAGACTATGCGATTGGAGAGAGAGCTGAGAGAGTCGGGATGGACACCCTGCCGGTCTTCCTAGACCTCCCTGCGCTGGACCTGGAGCCCAGGAGTCTGCAACATTGGCCACAGCTCTGCCCCTGGTTCCCTGCTCCGCTCTCCCCGAGCACCGAGATGTCGCTGGGCTGCTGCCAGACGTCGCTGCTTCACTCCCCCTGGGTGATTGGACATCGCTGAGCCGGTCCCCAGGTGCAGATCTCTGCCCGCTGCTGCATCCTCCTGTTCCCTGGCCGTCGCTTCGGTCGCCCCTGTCTTCCCGGTGGGGTCCCGTGTCGCCGGTTCATGGTCCTTTCTTGGATGATCGGAGGATCGTGGGTTCAATCCCAGGTGGGGGACTCTGTTGCTGTACCCTTGAGTAAGGTACTTTACCTAGATTGCTCCAGTAAAAACCCAACTGTAAAAATGGGTAATTGCATGTAAAAATAATGTGTAAAAAAAATAATGTAATTGTATGTAAAAATAATGTGATATCTTGTAACAATTGTAAGTTGCCCTGGATAAGGGCGTCTGCTAAGAAATAAATAATAATAATATTTTTTATATAACCTAGATTTAGGAGTGGTCTCAATTTCAGTTATCTTAAAGAGTAAGTAGATTCAAATGTATCACTTCTTATTATTTAATAGTGTTTGCAATTGTTTTAAATGGTTCTGCTGCTCCAATGCGGAGTTATGAGTTTTCTGTAAATCTGCTTTTACATGGTTTTGAGCTTGTCTGCAGAATCCTATGTACTGGCACCTGAACAGCGTTACTGTTAAATCATGTGACATTGTGACCTTTATACTCTGCCAGCCTCACCTACTCTACGTTTATATAGCTGGGGCTGATAGAGTTGAAAGATCACATTGATGAATGGAATGAGGAAGGCTTTTCAGTCCTGACAATTCCAGACAAGCTCAAAGCCCAGTAAAGGCAGATTTACAGAAAATGAATACCTCAATATTGGAACAGGAGATCCCAGAAAAGCAGTGATTGCAAAAGCCATATAATAGGTATATAAAATAACATTTGAAGGTACTAGCTCTTTAATCAGTCATTTGTTTATGCTTGTACTCATTTCACAAAGGCCTGTAGTACAACATTTCTTTTTAAAGAACATTCTCCAATACTGCCAATACACCGCATTCCATAAGAACCAAAAGAGCACTGCACAAGCATGGTTATTATTGCATAATACTTTACATGGGGCAGGTACATTGGTTCTGTGATAAAGCTTACTAAATCAGGAATTGCAATACTTTTACCTGACTGGCATTACTGCCCTCCTTCCAGTCTATTTGCATTAGCTTGATCTACCTGTTCAGCTCGTCTGTAAGCAATACTCCACCTATTGTGTTCCCCCCATAGCTTCACATGCTACCAACTGTCTTTTTGATTTTTACAATCAACTTCCAGGTCATCATTCATCCGAATTACACACATTTGTAAATCGTGGATATGGAAGCCCCTTCCAGCCAAGCACCCTCTATCAGCCGTAAGTCAGTCAGATCAGGAATTGCAAATTACTTACATAGGAATACTATTTACATAACAAAATATTCATGTGGTAGGCAGTCCATTTACACAAAAGTACATACTGCACATGGCAGGTGCTTCAATTTTTTTGTCTCACCCCTATACCTTTTTGTTCATTTTCTTAAGCCTGCGTCACACCTAGCAAATCTTCTAATCCCATTTGATTTGCTTTGTTTAAATTGAGTCTCTGGCTCACAGGCATCATCACAAATGGTGCAAAAAGCCTTGCTGAGGTACATTAAGTTCCTGGTACTGCCTTAAGCAGAACAAAAAGTGTACACTATAAAATGGTGAGTGCTTTCAAAATAAAACATAATAAATACAAAAAATCTATAAAAAGTAAACATTTTCACAATTTGATACAAAGCAGAAAACAAGCACATTGTGGAGCTATAATATTTTTTAAAGAGATGTTGCTGTTTCATTCAAGGTGATAGTGATAATAGATTTATAGAATTGATGTTGTTTATTATATATATATATACACCACTAGCTTTCAAGACTTTAAAAGTCTCTTGTACGTCATATTTTGAAGGAAGCACAAAGCCAAACTTCCATAACAGATTCTACTCAGAAGTATAATTAACTGCTCCGTCCCGCAATTAAGTTGTTTAGTGGGAGTTTTATACCATTATAGTTACTTAATTATTCTCCAAAAATTGTCCTTTGCTTCAAAATAGGTCCTCAGTTACACAGCATGATGGCCCTTGACACTTACCTACAGAACTGCTCCTTTAGTTTCTCACCATGTAAGGAGTAAAGGGTTACCAGGCTGAACCTCACTATCCAGTTTCATACAGTTTAAGCAGAATCAATCCCAATTACTTTACAGTGTTGCCCAAGAGGTAAATTACCCACCCCCATGGGTCACTGGTACTATAAATACAATTAAATACAATGTTTTTAAACTGTGAGTCACAGACTGCACGTTTATCTACAGACTCTTTACTGCTTGTCCTTAATATACTACATTGCTTGCCAACAAGATTATCCAGTCAATAGATATGTTTTAAATTTAACACTATGGAAATGAGAAGATATTAATGTTATTCTAAAACTTAAATTAATATAACTGTATTTGTATGTCTTAAATATTTGTTGTTAGAGCAGGAAAACAACAATATTATGCTTCACAAAGCAGTCTTTCAAATCCACTGTCAGCCACACTATGACTGAAACTGACTTGACATAAAGATTGATTTTTTTATACATTATTGAACACTTGTATTTCCTCACAATTTCATCAGTTAAAGTTCTTTTTGGTGGTGGGCTCAGACCTGGAAGTTTTGGAACTCCAGTAAATGAGACGTATTTTAATTGTATAAAGAAAATGTCCTTGTGGCAGATTAGCTATGTACCAACAATCTACAGTGCATCTATAGGCTAGTGCTCACAAATAACTGGTATAACCAGATCCCATACCTTTATCCTATTACCTGGTGTAAACCTGGAACCTTTAATGTAGGTGGTAAACAAAATGGTTGACACAAGACACAGCCTTGTTTTATCCCTATGAATGGAGGGCCTGTGGGGTGTGCTAGAGAAGTAAGTGTCTGTAAAAATCATACTCACTTGCCTTTATGGCCTAGTGCCTCTGTTTGCTTACATAAGGTTTTACTCAATCCTTTTCAGTCTTTATATGTAGAAAGATAGGGCCTTAGTGATCCGTTAGAGTTTTTACAAGCTCAGCGTAACGAAAAATATGGCAAAATTATCTGTCATCAACACAAGAGCCTAAACTTCTTGTAAACTCACTTTGAAATTTGATTTAATATTCCTGTACAGTCTTGTTCTGCTGCTGTTGATGTTTTTAATCATTTTATGTATATTAATACTGTAAATCAGTACACTTGGTTTTCAGTATATAAAGATTAAAAATTAAAGTTTAGTTATAATAGTGAAAGCATAGTGAAGCGTAGGTAAGCACTGTAAAGTCCAGAGGTCTAGTAAAGCATGTTAAAAAAAAAAAAAAAACAGTGTTAAACTATGGTAAGTACATATTAAAAACTGCAAACTAAACACACAAATGTACAGTAGTAAACTTTTATAAAGTGTTGTTTTCAGTTATGTCTTTAGATTTAAGATTTATAACTGAAAGTATTTTTGATTAATATATTTCAAACCTTACATAGTACATGCTATACAGCTATATATATATATATATATATATATATATATATATATATATATATATATATATATATATATATACTGTATTGCAGCATGCCACCCTCTCTGAGGGTGAAGGGTTGACAGATCCCTGGGCAAAGACTGTCTGGACCACCTGGTTTGGGCTGGCTGGGGGGTATCAGAATGAAAGGTAGCAAGGCAGTGGGCATGGCGTGATAGGAGCGCACTGCCAGAGCTATGAATTGAATCTCTGTCGAGTGATATAGTGTTATTTGGGAAGCAGGGTCAGGGCAACACTCAGTGGGCGGGGGGAGTAGTTATAGAGAGTGTTTGCGGTTTGAAGGGCCGTGTGTTAGTTTTTATTTATTTATTTATTTATTTATTTATTTATTTATTTATATATAACAATTGCCAAAGAGAGCCAAGTGAAGGTGAAGGTGAGGTCAGAGGCTAGGGAATTAACCTGCGAAGCGAAGTTGTCCTTCATTACAGTCAATTTATAAATATGCACGCTGGTCATCTTGTGAATAAAAGTGACTTTGTTTTCCCTGTGCTCGATGACTCCTGTAGAACAGACTCTGTTTCTAAGTCTATTTCTGACAAGAGCTTTTTATTAAACCCTGCCCTGCCTGCTTAAATAAATCATCTGGGATGTAATCAGTAACTCAGGTTTTACCATTTCTCAAAAACATGTCTGTGTGCTCCATTTCGTGTGCTGTTGTTTCTGCACATAGTCTCCTTTGAGAATTATGTGTGCATTTTGAATTCAAAGCCCCTTTAACAGTCAGTGCCTGTTTATCCGTGTTCCCATTCTGTTTACTAAACTTGGCCCCACCCTTAAATTTAATGAAAAGTGACGATTTGACATTCTAAAATATGCAATTTATGATAATCCGAGAACTGTGCATTTTCCAGGGTCATGTAAATCGGTTACAAACGTTCAATAACAGCAACCGCTTTTAAAGTACATTGACAGTCGAATTTGAGTCGTCACAAATATTGCTATCATACCTTTTTTTCAATTATTATTAAAGTGTGGCGTAAATAACAACTCTGCCTCTTTAAGTTTTCAGAGGGGCGTATGTAAGTTCCATCAACTCCCCCTCTAGCGAATATAATGGCAACACCTTAGATACCACAGAGCCATTCAGGAGTAGCTACTACCCAGTTTTCTTCCAATCAGCGGACTTCTAGTTCTGTGTAATACATTCTCTTTTTGCCAGCTGCAAGGGACATCGTGACGGAACACACCTCTACTACAAACAACTTTCTCTGTATCCGTCCGCAGGGTCACCGTTGCCTGCAGAATATGTGATTTTAAAGTTAGCAAGAAAACAAAAACATACAAATAAATTGCATGTTTTCGTTGTGTTTTGATAAAAAAATAAAAACAAGTTTTATTTTGTTTTGCAATGTGTGATAATTGTGCTCCGGTGCGAATTGTTACTGTGACATTTTAACTTAAATAGGGAACTATGTTACTGAGCGTCATTAATAAATATCAGAGTACTCAAACTTGGTATTATTATTATTATTATTATTATTATTATTATTATTATTATTATTATTATTATTATTATTATTATTTCAATGTTCTGGTGGCAGGTACACATACATTTTACAACTGTAATTTTAAACTCCTCAAATGTGGGCTTTAAACCTTTTTATGATTGACATTTTCCACAGGCAATTAAACGTAGAAGTCTATTTTTTCAACGCGTCATTTTGGTCTTGTAACCAATCATTACGTCCGCGAGGCGGGCTAATGGTGGTAGTGACGCAAGTTTGACGTTTCTAGGCATGCAGAGTCAATGACTGACTGGCAGCCACCGCCAATGAAAAGAGAGGATTCCCTCGGTTGCGACGGCTGACTAAATGAAATTGACCAATGTCAGGAAGCGGAGGTGGAGCTCTGTGTGTTTTGACCTTTGAAGACCGCATTACCGCCTCCTCGTGCCCGTGGCGGAGGAAAACTATAAAACTAAGCAGCTGTGACAGCTGATGTGACAGAGTTGTAAAAGCTTCCAGGCAGTGGGGAGGCAAAAAGCTTGTAGAAGGAAACAAAAAAAATCAAACTTAAAATAAGCATTCACAAGGACTGGAATGCATTTACAACATATAAATATAAAGAAGTACTTATGAACATTATCACATTTTTTTCTATTTGCACTACGTCAAAACAGCTGCTGTGAGTTTAAAAATACTCCGAAACAAGTAAGTATAAACGTTTTTAATGTTATTTATTTGCTGCGTTCGACTTTGTCAGGAGTAAATTGATGTTTAACCGATATAATGCTTACGAAATATGAGAGAAATTGAGGTAATGTACTCTTATTTAAAACTACGTCACACTGCTAAACTGGACTAGGTCGTAAAATAAGGGTTTGTTCTAAATTAAAATGTGTTCCTTATAATTATAAGATGCATGCTGACATTTTGACTTTGACCTCGAAGCTGCAAATTGGAACCGTGTCGATTTATATTTCATGATAGAATTGCCTTTCAAGGTTAAATGTGTTCTTTCTTAATTCGCACCGGTAATAAGTGTAGTGCTAGTGTTTTTGCGAAAACAAATTCGAGGTATCTACGTGTCCCTCCCTCATGAAATATCAAAGGTTCTACTTATGAACTGCGTAAGCTTTAAAAAAAAAAAGGCTTCTGTTCAACAAACCAGTTTCGACTTAATTGCGAAAATAATGTACTACAGTATCATACTTTTATAGTTAAGAATTAGTACAATTTATACTTGGAGTATTTAAATATATTTATATATTGTGCAAAGGTCCTAGCTGCAGTGTTGTGTGGCG